>NW_026611995.1:0-300000 GCF_023638135.1 Falco biarmicus | reverse complement strand
TGAAAGGCACCACAAAACTTGTTCTACCTGCTTTCTGGGCTGAGATGGGGAATCGCTGACTTTTGGACTCGGCTGGTGACAAAATGTTCCAAACACACCCCATGCACACCTCCACCGGGGAAGGTGCCAGAAACGAGTTCTGTTGGTAGTTTTTACACTACCCCGGTAGGCAGCTGAAAGGCA
Source organism: Falco biarmicus (assembly GCF_023638135.1). Classification (NCBI taxonomy): domain Eukaryota; kingdom Metazoa; phylum Chordata; class Aves; order Falconiformes; family Falconidae; genus Falco; species Falco biarmicus. Next base: position 299,817 of record NW_026611995.1, on the reverse strand, counting down.
CCACAAAACTTGTTCTACCTGCTTTCTGGGCTGAGATGGGGAATCGCTGAATTTTGGACTCGGCTGGTGACAAAATGTTCCAAACACACCCCATGCACAACTCCACCGGGGAAGGTGCCAGAAACGAGTTCTGTTGGTAGTTTTTACACTACCCCGGTAGGCAGCTGAAAGGCACCACAAAACTTTTTCTACCTGCTTTCTGGGCTGAGATGGGGAATCGCTGACTTTTGGACTCGGCTGGTGACAAAATGTTCCAAACACACCCCATGCACAACTCCACCGGGGAAGGTGCCAGAAACGAGTTCCGTTGGTAGTTTTTACACTACCCCGGTAGGCAAGAGAAAGGCACCACAAAACTTGTTCTACCTGCTTTCTGGGCTGAGATGGGGAATCGCTGAATTTTGGACTCGGCTGGTGACAAAATGTTCCAAACACACCCCATGCACAACTCCACCGGGGAAGGTGCCAGAAACGAGTTCTGTTGGTAGTTTTTACACTACCCCGGTAGGCAGCTGAAAGGCACCACAAAACTTGTTCTACCTGCTTTCTGGGCTGAGATGGGGAATCGCTGAATTTTGGACTCGGCTGGTGACAAAATGTTCCAAACACACCCCATGCACAACTCCACCGGGGAAGGTGCCAGAAACGAGTTCCGTTGGTAGTTTTTACACTACCCCGGTAGGCAAGAGAAAGGCACCACAAAACTTGTTCTACCTGCTTTCTGGGCTGAGATGGGGAACGGCTGAATTTTGGACTCGGCTGGTGACAAAATGTTCCAAACACACCCCATGCACACCTCCACCGGGGAAGGTGCCAGAAACGAGTTCTGTTGGTAGTTTTTACACTACCCCGGTAGGCAGCTGAAAGGCACCACAAAACTTGTTCTACCTGCTTTCTGGGCTGAGATGGAGAATCGCTGAATTTTGGACTCGGCTGGTGACAAAATGTTCCAAACACACCCCATGCACAACTCCACCGGGGAAGGTGCCAGAAACGAGTTCTGTTGGTAGTTTTTACACTACCCCGGTAGGCAGCTGAAAGGCACCACAAAACTTGTTCTACCTGCTTTCTGGGCTGAGATGGGGAATCGCTGAATTTTGGACTCGGCTGGTGACAAAATGTTCCAAACACACCCCATGCACACCTCCACCGGGGAAGGTGCCAGAAACGAGTTCTGTTGGTAGTTTTTACACTACCCCGGTAGGCAGCTGAAAGGCACCACAAAACTTGTTCTACCTGCTTTCTGGGCTGAGATGGGGAATCGCTGACTTTTGGACTCGGCTGGTGACAAAATGTTCCAAACACACCCCATGCACAACTCCACCGGGGAAGGTGCCAGAAACGAGTTCCGTTGGTAGTTTTTACACTACCCCGGTAGGCAAGAGAAAGGCACCACAAAACTTGTTCTACCTGCTTTCTGGGCTGAGATGGGGAACGGCTGAATTTTGGACTCGGCTGGTGACAAAATGTTCCAAACACACCCCATGCACAACTCCACCGGGGAAGGTGCCAGAAACGAGTTCTGTTGGTAGTTTTTACACTACCCCGCTAGGCAGCTGAAAGGCACCACAAAACTTGTTCTACCTGCTTTCTGGGCTGAGATGGGGAATCGCTGACTTTTGGACTCGGCTGGTGACAAAATGTTCCAAACACACCCCATGCACAACTCCACCGGGGAAGGTGCCAGAAACGAGTTCTGTTGGTAGTTTTTACACTACCCCGGTAGGCAAGAGAAAGGCACCACAAAACTTGTTCTACCTGCTTTCTGGGCTGAGATGGGGAACGGCTGAATTTTGGACTCGGCTGGTGACAAAATGTTCCAAACACACCCCATGCACAACTCCACCGGGGAAGGTGCCAGAAACGAGTTCTGTTGGTAGTTTTTACACTACCCCGGTAGGCAGCTGAAAGGCACCACAAAACTTGTTCTACCTGCTTTCTGGGCTGAGATGGGGAATCGCTGAATTTTGGACTCGGCTGGTGACAAAATGTTCCAAACACACCCCATGCACAACTCCACCGGGGAAGGTGCCAGAAACGAGTTCTGTTGGTAGTTTTTACACTACCCCGGTAGGCAGCTGAAAGGCACCACAAAACTTGTTCTACCTGCTTTCTGGGCTGAGATGGGGAATCGCTGAATTTTGGACTCGGCTGGTGACAAAATGTTCCAAACACACCCCATGCACAACTCCACCGGGGAAGGTGCCAGAAACGAGTTCCGTTGGTAGTTTTTACACTACCCCGGTAGGCAAGAGAAAGGCACCACAAAACTTGTTCTACCTGCTTTCTGGGCTGAGATGGGGAACGGCTGAATTTTGGACTCGGCTGGTGACAAAATGTTCCAAACACACCCCATGCACACCTCCACCGGGGAAGGTGCCAGAAACGAGTTCTGTTGGTAGTTTTTACACTACCCCGGTAGGCAGCTGAAAGGCACCACAAAACTTGTTCTACCTGCTTTCTGGGCTGAGATGGAGAATCGCTGAATTTTGGACTCGGCTGGTGACAAAATGTTCCAAACACACCCCATGCACAACTCCACCGGGGAAGGTGCCAGAAACGAGTTCTGTTGGTAGTTTTTACACTACCCCGGTAGGCAGCTGAAAGGCACCACAAAACTTGTTCTACCTGCTTTCTGGGCTGAGATGGGGAATCGCTGAATTTTGGACTCGGCTGGTGACAAAATGTTCCAAACACACCCCATGCACACCTCCACCGGGGAAGGTGCCAGAAACGAGTTCTGTTGGTAGTTTTTACACTACCCCGGTAGGCAGCTGAAAGGCACCACAAAACTTGTTCTACCTGCTTTCTGGGCTGAGATGGGGAATCGCTGACTTTTGGACTCGGCTGGTGACAAAATGTTCCAAACACACCCCATGCACACCTCCACCGGGGAAGGTGCCAGAAACGAGTTCTGTTGGTAGTTTTTACACTACCCCGGTAGGCAAGAGAAAGGCACCACAAAACTTGTTCTACCTGCTTTCTGGGCTGAGATGGAGAATCGCTGAATTTTGGACTCGGCTGGTGACAAAATGTTCCAAACACACCCCATGCACAACTCCACCGGGGAAGGTGCCAGAAACGAGTTCTGTTGGTAGTTTTTACACTACCCCGGTAGGCAGCTGAAAGGCACCACAAAACTTTTTCTACCTGCTTTCTGGGCTGAGATGGGGAATCGCTGACTTTTGGACTCGGCTGCTGACAAAATGTTCCAAACACACCCCATGCACAACTCCACCGGGGAAGGTGCCAGAAACGAGTTCTGTTGGTAGTTTTTACACTACCCCGGTAGGCAGCTGAAAGGCACCACAAAACTTGTTCTACCTGCTTTCTGGGCTGAGATGGGGAATCGCTGACTTTTGGACTCGGCTGGTGACAAAATGTTCCAAACACACCCCATGCACAACTCCACCGGGGAAGGTGCCAGAAACGAGTTCTCTTGGTAGTTTTTACACTACCCCGGTAGGCAGCTGAAAGGCACCACAAAACTTGTTCTACCTGCTTTCTGGGCTGAGATGGGGAATCGCTGAATTTTGGACTCGGCTGGTGACAAAATGTTCCAAACACACCCCATGCACAACTCCACCGGGGAAGGTGCCAGAAACGAGTTCTGTTGGTAGTTTTTACACTACCCCGGTAGGCAGCTGAAAGGCACCACAAAACTTTTTCTACCTGCTTTCTGGGCTGAGATGGGGAATCGCTGACTTTTGGACTCGGCTGGTGACAAAATGTTCCAAACACACCCCATGCACAACTCCACCGGGGAAGGTGCCAGAAACGAGTTCTGTTGGTAGTTTTTACACTACCCCGGTAGGCAAGAGAAAGGCACCACAAAACTTGTTCTACCTGCTTTCTGGGCTGAGATGGGGAACGGCTGAATTTTGGACTCGGCTGCTGACAAAATGTTCCAAACACACCCCATGCACAACTCCACCGGGGAAGGTGCCAGAAACGAGTTCTCTTGGTAGTTTTTACACTACCCCGGTAGGCAAGAGAAAGGCACCACAAAACTTGTTCTACCTGCTTTCTGGGCTGAGATGGGGAACGGCTGAATTTTGGACTCGGCTGGTAACAAAATGTTCCAAACACACCCCATGCACAACTCCACCGGGGAAGGTGCCAGAAACGAGTTCTGTTGGTAGTTTTTACACTACCCCGGTAGGCAAGAGAAAGGCACCACAAAACTTGTTCTACCTGCTTTCTGGGCTGAGATGGAGAATCGCTGAATTTTGGACTCGGCTGGTGACAAAATGTTCCAAACACACCCCATGCACAACTCCACCGGGGAAGGTGCCAGAAACGAGTACTGTTGGTAGTTTTTACACTACCCCGGTAGGCAAGAGAAAGGCACCACAAAACTTGTTCTACCTGCTTTCTGGGCTGAGATGGGGAACGGCTGAATTTTGGACTCGGCTGCTGACAAAATGTTCCAAACACACCCCATGCACAACTCCACCGGGGAAGGTGCCAGAAACGAGTTCTGTTGGTAGTTTTTACAGTACCCCGGTAGGCAGCTGAAAGGCACCACAAAACTTGTTCTACCTGCTTTCTGGGCTGAGATGGGGAATCGCTGACTTTTGGACTCGGCTGGTGACAAAATGTTCCAAACACACCCCATGCACAACTCCACCGGGGAAGGTGCCAGAAACGAGTTCTGTTGGTAGTTTTTACACTACCCCGGTAGGCAGCTGAAAGGCACCACAAAACTTGTTCTACCTGCTTTCTGGGCTGAGATGGGGAATCGCTGAATTTTGGACTCGGCTGGTGACAAAATGTTCCAAACACACCCCATGCACAACTCCACCGGGGAAGGTGCCAGAAACGAGTTCTCTTGGTAGTTTTTACACTACCCCGGTAGGCAGCTGAAAGGCACCGCAAAACTTGTTCTACCTGCTTTCTGGGCTGAGATGGGGAATCCCTGAATTTTGGACTCGGCTGGTGACAAAATGTTCCAAACACACCCCATGCACACCTCCACCGGGGAAGGTGCCAGAAACGAGTTCTATTGGTAGTTTTTACACTACCCCGGTAGGCAAGAGAAAGGCACCACAAAACTTGTTGTACCTGCTTTCTGGGCTGAGATGGGGAATCGCTGAATTTTGGACTTGGCTGGTGACAAAATGTTCCAAACACACCCCATGCACAACTCCACCGGGGAAGGTGCCAGAAACGAGTTCTGTTGGTAGTTTTTACACTACCCCGCTAGGCAGCTGAAAGGCACCACAAAACTTGTTCTACCTGCTTTCTGGGCTGAGATGGGGAATCGCTGAATTTTGGACTCGGCTGCTGACAAAATGTTCCAAACACACCCCATGCACAACTCCACCGGGGAAGGTGCCAGAAACGAGTTCTGTTGGTAGTTTTTACACTACCCCGGTAGGCAGCTGAAAGGCACCACAAAACTTGTTCTACCTGCTTTCTGGGCTGAGATGGGGAATCGCTGACTTTTGGACTCGGCTGGTGACAAAATGTTCCAAACACACCCCATGCACAACTCCACCGGGGAAGGTGCCAGAAACGAGTTCTGTTGGTAGTTTTTACACTACCCCGGTAGGCAGCTGAAAGGCACCACAAAACTTGTTCTACCTGCTTTCTGGGCTGAGATGGGGAATCGCTGAATTTTGGACTCGGCTGGTGACAAAATGTTCCAAACACACCCCATGCACAACTCCACCGGGGAAGGTGCCAGAAACGAGTTCTATTGGTAGTTTTTACACTACCCCGGTAGGCAAGAGAAAGGCACCACAAAACTTGTTGTACCTGCTTTCTGGGCTGAGATGGGGAATCGCTGAATTTTGGACTTGGCTGGTGACAAAATGTTCCAAACACACCCCATGCACAACTCCACCGGGGAAGGTGCCAGAAACGAGTTCTGTTGGTAGTTTTTACACTACCCCGCTAGGCAGCTGAAAGGCACCACAAAACTTGTTCTACCTGCTTTCTGGGCTGAGATGGGGAATCGCTGAATTTTGGACTCGGCTGGTGACAAAATGTTCCAAACACACCCCATGCACAACTCCACCGGGGAAGGTGCCAGAAACGAGTTCTGTTGGTAGTTTTTACACTACCCCGGTAGGCAGCTGAAAGGCACCACAAAACTTGTTCTACCTGCTTTCTGGGCTGAGATGGGGAATCGCTGACTTTTGGACTCGGCTGGTGACAAAATGTTCCAAACACACCCCATGCACAACTCCACCGGGGAAGGTGCCAGAAACGAGTTCTGTTGGTAGTTTTTACACTACCCCGGTAGGCAGCTGAAAGGCACCACAAAACTTGTTCTACCTGCTTTCTGGGCTGAGATGGGGAATCGCTGAATTTTGGACTCGGCTGGTGACAAAATGTTCCAAACACACCCCATGCACAACTCCACCGGGGAAGGTGCCAGAAACGAGTTCCGTTGGTAGTTTTTACACTACCCCGGTAGGCAGCTGAAAGGCACCACAAAACTTCTTCTACCTGCTTTCTGGGCTGAGATGGGGAATCGCTGAATTTTGGACTCGGCTGGTGACAAAATGTTCCAAACACACCCCATGCACAACTCCACCGGGGAAGGTGCCAGAAACGAGTTCTGTTGGTAGTTTTTACACTACCCCGGTAGGCAGCTGAAAGGCACCACAAAACTTGTTCTACCTGCTTTCTGGGCTGAGATGGGGAACGGCTGACTTTTGGACTCGGCTGGTGACAAAATGTTCCAAACACACCCCATGCACACTTCCACCGGGGAAGGTGCCAGAAACGAGTTCTGTTGGTAGTTTTTACACTACCCCGGTAGGCAGCTGAAAGGCACCACAAAACTTGTTCTACCTGCTTTCTGGGCTGAGATGGGGAATCGCTGAATTTTGGACTCGGCTGGTGACAAAATGTTCCAAACACACCCCATGCACACCTCCACCGGGGAAGGTGCCAGAAACGAGTTCTGTTGGTAGTTTTTACACTACCCCGGTAGGCAGCTGAAAGGCACCACAAAACTTGTTCTACCTGCTTTCTGGGCTGAGATGGGGAATCGCTGAATTTTGGACTTGGCTGGTGACAAAATGTTCCAAACACACCCCATGCACAACTCCACCGGGGAAGGTGCCAGAAACGAGTTCTGTTGGTAGTTTTTACACTACCCCGCTAGGCAGCTGAAAGGCACCACAAAACTTGTTCTACCTGCTTTCTGGGCTGAGATGGGGAACGGCTGAATTTTGGACTCGGCTGCTGACAAAATGTTCCAAACACACCCCATGCACACCTCCACCGGGGAAGGTGCCAGAAACGAGTTCTGTTGGTAGTTTTTACACTACCCCGGTAGGCAGCTGAAAGGCACCACAAAACTTGTTCTACCTGCTTTCTGGGCTGAGATGGGGAATCGCTGACTTTTGGACTCGGCTGGTGACAAAATGTTCCAAACACACCCCATGCACAACTCCACCGGGGAAGGTGCCAGAAACGAGTTCTGTTGGTAGTTTTTACACTACCCCGGTAGGCAGCTGAAAGGCACCACAAAACTTGTTCTACCTGCTTTCTGGGCTGAGATGGGGAATCGCTGAATTTTGGACTCGGCTGGTGACAAAATGTTCCAAACACACCCCATGCACAACTCCACCGGGGAAGGTGCCAGAAACGAGTTCTGTTGGTAGTTTTTACACTACCCCGGTAGGCAGCTGAAAGGCACCACAAAACTTTTTCTACCTGCTTTCTGGGCTGAGATGGGGAATCGCTGACTTTTGGACTCGGCTGGTGACAAAATGTTCCAAACACACCCCATGCACAACTCCACCGGGGAAGGTGCCAGAAACGAGTTCTGTTGGTAGTTTTTACACTACCCCGGTAGGCAAGAGAAAGGCACCACAAAACTTGTTCTACCTGCTTTCTGGGCTGAGATGGGGAACGGCTGAATTTTGGACTCGGCTGCTGACAAAATGTTCCAAACACACCCCATGCACAACTCCACCGGGGAAGGTGCCAGAAACGAGTTCTGTTGGTAGTTTTTACACTACCCCGGTAGGCAAGAGAAAGGCACCACAAAACTTGTTCTACCTGCTTTCTGGGCTGAGATGGGGAACGGCTGAATTTTGGACTCGGCTGGTAACAAAATGTTCCAAACACACCCCATGCACAACTCCACCGGGGAAGGTGCCAGAAACGAGTTCTGTTGGTAGTTTTTACACTACCCCGGTAGGCAAGAGAAAGGCACCACAAAACTTGTTCTACCTGCTTTCTGGGCTGAGATGGAGAATCGCTGAATTTTGGACTCGGCTGGTGACAAAATGTTCCAAACACACCCCATGCACAACTCCACCGGGGAAGGTGCCAGAAACGAGTACTGTTGGTAGTTTTTACACTACCCCGGTAGGCAAGAGAAAGGCACCACAAAACTTGTTCTACCTGCTTTCTGGGCTGAGATGGGGAACGGCTGAATTTTGGACTCGGCTGCTGACAAAATGTTCCAAACACACCCCATGCACACTTCCACCGGGGAAGGTGCCAGAAACGAGTTCTGTTGGTAGTTTTTACACTACCCCGGTAGGCAGCTGAAAGGCACCACAAAACTTGTTCTACCTGCTTTCTGGGCTGAGATGGGGAATCGCTGAATTTTGGACTCGGCTGGTGACAAAATGTTCCAAACACACCCCATGCACAACTCCACCGGGGAAGGTGCCAGAAACGAGTTCTATTGGTAGTTTTTACACTACCCCGGTAGGCAAGAGAAAGGCACCACAAAACTTGTTGTACCTGCTTTCTGGGCTGAGATGGGGAATCGCTGAATTTTGGACTTGGCTGGTGACAAAATGTTCCAAACACACCCCATGCACAACTCCACCGGGGAAGGTGCCAGAAACGAGTTCTGTTGGTAGTTTTTACACTACCCCGCTAGGCAGCTGAAAGGCACCACAAAACTTGTTCTACCTGCTTTCTGGGCTGAGATGGGGAACGGCTGAATTTTGGACTCGGCTGCTGACAAAATGTTCCAAACACACCCCATGCACACCTCCACCGGGGAAGGTGCCAGAAACGAGTTCTGTTGGTAGTTTTTACACTACCCCGGTAGGCAGCTGAAAGGCACCACAAAACTTGTTCTACCTGCTTTCTGGGCTGAGATGGGGAATCGCTGACTTTTGGACTCGGCTGGTGACAAAATGTTCCAAACACACCCCATGCACAACTCCACCGGGGAAGGTGCCAGAAACGAGTTCTGTTGGTAGTTTTTACACTACCCCGGTAGGCAGCTGAAAGGCACCACAAAACTTGTTCTACCTGCTTTCTGGGCTGAGATGGGGAATCGCTGAATTTTGGACTCGGCTGGTGACAAAATGTTCCAAACACACCCCATGCACAACTCCACCGGGGAAGGTGCCAGAAACGAGTTCTGTTGGTAGTTTTTACACTACCCCGGTAGGCAGCTGAAAGGCACCACAAAACTTTTTCTACCTGCTTTCTGGGCTGAGATGGGGAATCGCTGACTTTTGGACTCGGCTGGTGACAAAATGTTCCAAACACACCCCATGCACAACTCCACCGGGGAAGGTGCCAGAAACGAGTTCTGTTGGTAGTTTTTACACTACCCCGGTAGGCAAGAGAAAGGCACCACAAAACTTGTTCTACCTGCTTTCTGGGCTGAGATGGGGAACGGCTGAATTTTGGACTCGGCTGCTGACAAAATGTTCCAAACACACCCCATGCACAACTCCACCGGGGAAGGTGCCAGAAACGAGTTCTCTTGGTAGTTTTTACACTACCCCGGTAGGCAAGAGAAAGGCACCACAAAACTTGTTCTACCTGCTTTCTGGGCTGAGATGGGGAACGGCTGAATTTTGGACTCGGCTGGTAACAAAATGTTCCAAACACACCCCATGCACAACTCCACCGGGGAAGGTGCCAGAAACGAGTTCTGTTGGTAGTTTTTACACTACCCCGGTAGGCAAGAGAAAGGCACCACAAAACTTGTTCTACCTGCTTTCTGGGCTGAGATGGAGAATCGCTGAATTTTGGACTCGGCTGGTGACAAAATGTTCCAAACACACCCCATGCACAACTCCACCGGGGAAGGTGCCAGAAACGAGTACTGTTGGTAGTTTTTACACTACCCCGGTAGGCAAGAGAAAGGCACCACAAAACTTGTTCTACCTGCTTTCTGGGCTGAGATGGGGAACGGCTGAATTTTGGACTCGGCTGCTGACAAAATGTTCCAAACACACCCCATGCACAACTCCACCGGGGAAGGTGCCAGAAACGAGTTCTGTTGGTAGTTTTTACAGTACCCCGGTAGGCAGCTGAAAGGCACCACAAAACTTGTTCTACCTGCTTTCTGGGCTGAGATGGGGAATCGCTGACTTTTGGACTCGGCTGGTGACAAAATGTTCCAAACACACCCCATGCACAACTCCACCGGGGAAGGTGCCAGAAACGAGTTCTGTTGGTAGTTTTTACACTACCCCGGTAGGCAGCTGAAAGGCACCACAAAACTTGTTCTACCTGCTTTCTGGGCTGAGATGGGGAATCGCTGAATTTTGGACTCGGCTGGTGACAAAATGTTCCAAACACACCCCATGCACAACTCCACCGGGGAAGGTGCCAGAAACGAGTTCTGTTGGTAGTTTTTACACTACCCCGGTAGGCAGCTGAAAGGCACCACAAAACTTGTTCTACCTGCTTTCTGGGCTGAGATGGGGAATCCCTGAATTTTGGACTCGGCTGGTGACAAAATGTTCCAAACACACCCCATGCACACCTCCACCGGGGAAGGTGCCAGAAACGAGTTCTATTGGTAGTTTTTACACTACCCCGGTAGGCAAGAGAAAGGCACCACAAAACTTGTTGTACCTGCTTTCTGGGCTGAGATGGGGAATCGCTGAATTTTGGACTTGGCTGGTGACAAAATGTTCCAAACACACCGCATGCACAACTCCACCGGGGAAGGTGCCAGAAACGAGTTCTGTTGGTAGTTTTTACACTACCCCGCTAGGCAGCTGAAAGGCACCACAAAACTTGTTCTACCTGCTTTCTGGGCTGAGATGGGGAACGGCTGAATTTTGGACTCGGCTGCTGACAAAATGTTCCAAACACACCCCATGCACAACTCCACCGGGGAAGGTGCCAGAAACGAGTTCTGTTGGTAGTTTTTACACTACCCCGGTAGGCAGCTGAAAGGCACCACAAAACTTGTTCTACCTGCTTTCTGGGCTGAGATGGGGAATCGCTGACTTTTGGACTCGGCTGGTGACAAAATGTTCCAAACACACCCCATGCACAACTCCACCGGGGAAGGTGCCAGAAACGAGTTCTGTTGGTAGTTTTTACACTACCCCGGTAGGCAGCTGAAAGGCACCACAAAACTTGTTCTACCTGCTTTCTGGGCTGAGATGGGGAATCGCTGAATTTTGGACTCGGCTGGTGACAAAATGTTCCAAACACACCCCATGCACAACTCCACCGGGGAAGGTGCCAGAAACGAGTTCTGTTGGTAGTTTTTACACTACCCCGGTAGGCAGCTGAAAGGCACCACAAAACTTGTTCTACCTGCTTTCTGGGCTGAGATGGGGAATCCCTGAATTTTGGACTCGGCTGGTGACAAAATGTTCCAAACACACCCCATGCACACCTCCACCGGGGAAGGTGCCAGAAACGAGTTCTATTGGTAGTTTTTACACTACCCCGGTAGGCAAGAGAAAGGCACCACAAAACTTGTTGTACCTGCTTTCTGGGCTGAGATGGGGAATCGCTGAATTTTGGACTTGGCTGGTGACAAAATGTTCCAAACACACCCCATGCACAACTCCACCGGGGAAGGTGCCAGAAACGAGTTCTGTTGGTAGTTTTTACACTACCCCGGTAGGCAAGAGAAAGGCACCACAAAACTTGTTCTACCTGCTTTCTGGGCTGAGATGGGGAATCGCTGAATTTTGGACTCGGCTGGTGACAAAATGTTCCAAACACACCCCATGCACAACTCCACCGGGGAAGGTGCCAGAAACGAGTTCTGTTGGTAGTTTTTACACTACCCCGGTAGGCAGCTGAAAGGCACCACAAAACTTGTTCTACCTGCTTTCTGGGCTGAGATGGGGAATCGCTGACTTTTGGACTCGGCTGGTGACAAAATGTTCCAAACACACCCCATGCACAACTCCACCGGGGAAGGTGCCAGAAACGAGTTCTGTTGGTAGTTTTTACACTACCCCGGTAGGCAGCTGAAAGGCACCACAAAACTTGTTCTACCTGCTTTCTGGGCTGAGATGGGGAATCGCTGAATTTTGGACTCGGCTGGTGACAAAATGTTCCAAACACACCCCATGCACAACTCCACCGGGGAAGGTGCCAGAAACGAGTTCCGTTGGTAGTTTTTACACTACCCCGGTAGGCAGCTGAAAGGCACCACAAAACTTCTTCTACCTGCTTTCTGGGCTGAGATGGGGAATCGCTGAATTTTGGACTCGGCTGGTGACAAAATGTTCCAAACACACCCCATGCACAACTCCACCGGGGAAGGTGCCAGAAACGAGTTCTGTTGGTAGTTTTTACACTACCCCGGTAGGCAGCTGAAAGGCACCACAAAACTTGTTCTACCTGCTTTCTGGGCTGAGATGGGGAACGGCTGACTTTTGGACTCGGCTGGTGACAAAATGTTCCAAACACACCCCATGCACACTTCCACCGGGGAAGGTGCCAGAAACGAGTTCTGTTGGTAGTTTTTACACTACCCCGGTAGGCAGCTGAAAGGCACCACAAAACTTGTTCTACCTGCTTTCTGGGCTGAGATGGGGAATCGCTGAATTTTGGACTCGGCTGGTGACAAAATGTTCCAAACACACCCCATGCACAACTCCACCGGGGAAGGTGCCAGAAATGAGTTCTGTTGGTAGTTTTTACACTACCCCGGTAGGCAGCTGAAAGGCATCACAAAACTTGTTCTACCTGCTTTCTGGGCTGAGATGGGGAATCGCTGAATTTTGGACTCGGCTGGTGACAAAATGTTCCAAACACACCCCATGCACAACTCCACCGGGGAAGGTGCCAGAAACGAGTTCTGTGGGTAGTTTTTACACTACCCCGGTAGGCAGCTGAAAGGCACCACAAAACTTGTTCTACCTGCTTTCTGGGCTGAGATGGGGAATCGCTGAATTTTGGACTCGGCTGGTGACAAAATGTTCCAAACACACCCCATGCACAACTCCACCGGGGAAGGTGCCAGAAACGAGTTCTGTTGGTAGTTTTTACACTACCCCGGTAGGCAGCTGAAAGGCACCACAAAAGTTGTTCTACCTGCTTTCTGGGCTGAGATGGGGAATCGCTGAATTTTGGACTCGGCTGGTGACAAAATGTTCCAAACACACCCCATGCACAACTCCACCGGGGAAGGTGCCAGAAACGAGTTCTGTTGGTAGTTTTTACACTACCCCGGTAGGCAAGAGAAAGGCACCACAAAACTTGTTCTACCTGCTTTCTGGGCTGAGATGGAGAATCGCTGAATTTTGGACTCGGCTGGTGACAAAATGTTCCAAACACACCCCATGCACAACTCCACCGGGGAAGGTGCCAGAAACGAGTTCTGTTGGTAGTTTTTACACTACCCCGGTAGGCAGCTGAAAGGCACCACAAAACTTTTTCTACCTGCTTTCTGGGCTGAGATGGGGAATCGCTGACTTTTGGACTCGGCTGGTGACAAAATGTTCCAAACACACCCCATGCACAACTCCTCCGGGGAAGGTGCCAGAAACGAGTTCTGTTGGTAGTTTTTACAGTACCCCGGTAGGCAAGAGAAAGGCACCACAAAACTTGTTCTACCTGCTTTCTGGGCTGAGATGGGGAATCCCTGAATTTTGGACTCGGCTGGTGACAAAATGTTCCAAACACACCCCATGCACAACTCCACCGGGGAAGGTGCCAGAAACGAGTTCCGTTGGTAGTTTTTACACTACCCCGGTAGGCAAGAGAAAGGCACCACAAAACTTGTTCTACCTGCTTTCTGGGCTGAGATGGGGAATCGCTGAATTTTGGACTCGGCTGGTGACAAAATGTTCCAAACACACCCCATGCACAACTCCACCGGGGAAGGTGCCAGAAACGAGTTCTGTTGGTAGTTTTTACACTACCCCGGTAGGCAGCTGAAAGGCACCACAAAACTTGTTCTACCTGCTTTCTGGGCTGAGATGGGGAATCGCTGACTTTTGGACTCGGCTGGTGACAAAATGTTCCAAACACACCCCATGCACAACTCCACCGGGGAAGGTGCCAGAAACGAGTTCTGTTGGTAGTTTTTACACTACCCCGGTAGGCAAGAGAAAGGCACCACAAAACTTGTTCTACCTGCTTTCTGGGCTGAGATGGGGAATCGCTGAATTTTGGACTCGGCTGGTGACAAAATGTTCCAAACACACCCCATGCACAACTCCACCGGGGAAGGTGCCAGAAACGAGTTCTGTTGGTAGTTTTTACACTACCCCGGTAGGCAGCTGAAAGGCACCACAAAACTTGTTCTACCTGCTTTCTGGGCTGAGATGGGGAATCGCTGAATTTTGGACTCGGCTGGTGACAAAATGTTCCAAACACACCCCATGCACAACTCCACCGGGGAAGGTGCCAGAAACGAGTTCTGTTGGTAGTTTTTACACTACCCCGGTAGGCAAGAGAAAGGCACCACAAAACTTGTTCTACCTGCTTTCTGGGCTGAGATGGGGAATCGCTGACTTTTGGACTCGGCTGGTGACAAAATGTTCCAAACACACCCCATGCACAACTCCACCGGGGAAGGTGCCAGAAACAAGTTCCGTTGGTAGTTTTTACACTACCCCGGTAGGCAGCTGAAAGGCACCACAAAACTTGTTCTACCTGCTTTCTGGGCTGAGATGGGGAATCGCTGACTTTTGGACTCGGCTGGTGACAAAATGTTCCAAACACACCCCATGCACAACTCCACCGGGGAAGGTGCCAGAAACGAGTTCCGTTGGTAGTTTTTACACTACCCCGGTAGGCAGCTGAAAGGCACCACAAAACTTGTTCTACCTGCTTTCTGGGCTGAGATGGGGAATCGCTGACTTTTGGACTCGGCTGGTGACAAAATGTTCCAAACACACCCCATGCACAACTCCACCGGGGAAGGTGCCAGAAACGAGTTCTGTTGGTAGTTTTTACACTACCCCGGTAGGCAGCTGAAAGGCACCACAAAACTTGTTCTACCTGCTTTCTGGGCTGAGATGGGGAATCCCTGAATTTTGGACTCGGCTGGTGACAAAATGTTCCAAACACACCCCATGCACACCTCCACCGGGGAAGGTGCCAGAAACGAGTTCTGTTGGTAGTTTTTACACTACCCCGGTAGGCAGCTGAAAGGCACCACAAAACTTGTTCTACCTGCTTTCTGGGCTGAGATGGGGAATCGCTGAATTTTGGACTCGGCTGGTGACAAAATGTTCCAAACACACCCCATGCACAACTCCACCGGGGAAGGTGCCAGAAACGAGTTCTGTGGGTAGTTTTTACACTACCCCGGTAGGCAGCTGAAAGGCACCACAAAACTTGTTCTACCTGCTTTCTGGGCTGAGATGGGGAATCGCTGACTTTTGGACTCGGCTGGTGACAAAATGTTCCAAACACACCCCATGCACAACTCCACCGGGGAAGGTGCCAGAAACGAGTTCTGTTGGTAGTTTTTACACTACCCCGGTAGGCAGCTGAAAGGCACCACAAAAGTTGTTCTACCTGCTTTCTGGGCTGAGATGGGGAATCGCTGAATTTTGGACTCGGCTGGTGACAAAATGTTCCAAACACACCCCATGCACAACTCCACCGGGGAAGGTGCCAGAAACGAGTTCTGTTGGTAGTTTTTACACTACCCCGGTAGGCAAGAGAAAGGCACCACAAAACTTGTTCTACCTGCTTTCTGGGCTGAGATGGAGAATCGCTGAATTTTGGACTCGGCTGGTGACAAAATGTTCCAAACACACCCCATGCACAACTCCACCGGGGAAGGTGCCAGAAACGAGTTCTGTTGGTAGTTTTTACACTACCCCGGTAGGCAGCTGAAAGGCACCACAAAACTTTTTCTACCTGCTTTCTGGGCTGAGATGGGGAATCGCTGACTTTTGGACTCGGCTGGTGACAAAATGTTCCAAACACACCCCATGCACAACTCCTCCGGGGAAGGTGCCAGAAACGAGTTCTGTTGGTAGTTTTTACAGTACCCCGGTAGGCAAGAGAAAGGCACCACAAAACTTGTTCTACCTGCTTTCTGGGCTGAGATGGGGAATCCCTGAATTTTGGACTCGGCTGGTGACAAAATGTTCCAAACACACCCCATGCACAACTCCACCGGGGAAGGTGCCAGAAACGAGTTCCGTTGGTAGTTTTTACACTACCCCGGTAGGCAAGAGAAAGGCACCACAAAACTTGTTCTACCTGCTTTCTGGGCTGAGATGGGGAATCGCTGAATTTTGGACTCGGCTGGTGACAAAATGTTCCAAACACACCCCATGCACAACTCCACCGGGGAAGGTGCCAGAAACGAGTTCTGTTGGTAGTTTTTACACTACCCCGGTAGGCAGCTGAAAGGCACCACAAAACTTGTTCTACCTGCTTTCTGGGCTGAGATGGGGAATCGCTGACTTTTGGACTCGGCTGGTGACAAAATGTTCCAAACACACCCCATGCACAACTCCACCGGGGAAGGTGCCAGAAACGAGTTCTGTTGGTAGTTTTTACACTACCCCGGTAGGCAAGAGAAAGGCACCACAAAACTTGTTCTACCTGCTTTCTGGGCTGAGATGGGGAATCGCTGAATTTTGGACTCGGCTGGTGACAAAATGTTCCAAACACACCCCATGCACAACTCCACCGGGGAAGGTGCCAGAAACGAGTTCTCTTGGTAGTTTTTACACTACCCCGGTAGGCAGCTGAAAGGCACCACAAAACTTGTTCTACCTGCTTTCTGGGCTGAGATGGGGAATCGCTGACTTTTGGACTCGGCTGGTGACAAAATGTTCCAAACACACCCCATGCACAACTCCACCGGGGAAGGTGCCAGAAACGAGTTCTGTTGGTAGTTTTTACACTACCCCGGTAGGCAGCTGAAAGGCACCACAAAACTTGTTCTACCTGCTTTCTGGGCTGAGATGGGGAACGGCTGAATTTTGGACTCGGCTGGTGACAAAATGTTCCAAACACACCCCATGCACAACTCCACCGGGGAAGGTGCCAGAAACGAGTTCTGTTGGTAGTTTTTACACTACCCCGGTAGGCAGCTGAAAGGCACCACAAAACTTGTTCTACCTGCTTTCTGGGCTGAGATGGGGAATCGCTGAATTTTGGACTCGGCTGGTGACAAAATGTTCCAAACACACCCCATGCACAACTCCACCGGGGAAGGTGCCAGAAACGAGTTCCGTTGGTAGTTTTTACACTACCCCGGTAGGCAAGAGAAAGGCACCACAAAACTTGTTCTACCTGCTTTCTGGGCTGAGATGGGGAATCGCTGAATTTTGGACTCGGCTGGTGACAAAATGTTCCAAACACACCCCATGCACAACTCCACCGGGGAAGGTGCCAGAAACGAGTTCTGTTGGTAGTTTTTACACTACCCCGGTAGGCAGCTGAAAGGCACCACAAAACTTGTTCTACCTGCTTTCTGGGCTGAGATGGGGAATCCCTGAATTTTGGACTCGGCTGGTGACAAAATGTTCCAAACACACCCCATGCACACCTCCACCGGGGAAGGTGCCAGAAACGAGTTCTGTTGGTAGTTTTTACACTACCCCGGTAGGCAGCTGAAAGGCACCACAAAACTTGTTCTACCTGCTTTCTGGGCTGAGATGGAGAATCGCTGAATTTTGGACTCGGCTGGTGACAAAATGTTCCAAACACACCCCATGCACAACTCCACCGGGGAAGGTGCCAGAAACGAGTTCTGTTGGTAGTTTTTACACTACCCCGGTAGGCAGCTGAAAGGCACCACAAAACTTGTTCTACCTGCTTTCTGGGCTGAGATGGGGAATCGCTGACTTTTGGACTCGGCTGGTGACAAAATGTTCCAAACACACCCCATGCACAACTCCACCGGGGAAGGTGCCAGAAACGAGTTCCGTTGGTAGTTTTTACACTACCCCGGTAGGCAGCTGAAAGGCACCACAAAACTTGTTCTACCTGCTTTCTGGGCTGAGATGGGGAATCGCTGACTTTTGGACTCGGCTGGTGACAAAATGTTCCAAACACACCCCATGCACAACTCCACCGGGGAAGGTGCCAGAAACGAGTTCTGTTGGTAGTTTTTACACTACCCCGGTAGGCAGCTGAAAGGCACCACAAAACTTGTTCTACCTGCTTTCTGGGCTGAGATGGGGAATCGCTGACTTTTGGACTCGGCTGGTGACAAAATGTTCCAAACACACCCCATGCACAACTCCACCGGGGAAGGTGCCAGAAACGAGTTCTGTTGGTAGTTTTTACACTACCCCGGTAGGCAAGAGAAAGGCACCACAAAACTTGTTCTACCTGCTTTCTGGGCTGAGATGGGGAATCGCTGAATTTTGGACTCGGCTGGTGACAAAATGTTCCAAACACACCCCATGCACAACTCCACCGGGGAAGGTGCCAGAAACGAGTTCTCTTGGTAGTTTTTACACTACCCCGGTAGGCAGCTGAAAGGCACCACAAAACTTGTTCTACCTGCTTTCTGGGCTGAGATGGGGAATCGCTGAATTTTGGACTCGGCTGGTGACAAAATGTTCCAAACACACCCCATGCACAACTCCACCGGGGAAGGTGCCAGAAACGAGTTCTGTTGGTAGTTTTTACACTACCCCGGTAGGCAGCTGAAAGGCACCACAAAACTTGTTCTACCTGCTTTCTGGGCTGAGATGGAGAATCGCTGAATTTTGGACTCGGCTGGTGACAAAATGTTCCAAACACACCCCATGCACAACTCCACCGGGGAAGGTGCCAGAAACGAGTTCTGTTGGTAGTTTTTACACTACCCCGGTAGGCAGCTGAAAGGCACCACAAAACTTGTTCTACCTGCTTTCTGGGCTGAGATGGGGAATCGCTGAATTTTGGACTCGGCTGGTGACAAAATGTTCCAAACACACCCCATGCACAACTCCACCGGGGAAGGTGCCAGAAACGAGTTCCGTTGGTAGTTTTTACACTACCCCGGTAGGCAAGAGAAAGGCACCACAAAACTTGTTCTACCTGCTTTCTGGGCTGAGATGGGGAATCGCTGAATTTTGGACTCGGCTGGTGACAAAATGTTCCAAACACACCCCATGCACAACTCCACCGGGGAAGGTGCCAGAAACGAGTTCTGTTGGTAGTTTTTACACTACCCCGGTAGGCAGCTGAAAGGCACCACAAAACTTGTTCTACCTGCTTTCTGGGCTGAGATGGGGAATCCCTGAATTTTGGACTCGGCTGGTGACAAAATGTTCCAAACACACCCCATGCACACCTCCACCGGGGAAGGTGCCAGAAACGAGTTCTGTTGGTAGTTTTTACACTACCCCGGTAGGCAGCTGAAAGGCACCACAAAACTTGTTCTACCTGCTTTCTGGGCTGAGATGGGGAATCGCTGAATTTTGGACTCGGCTGGTGACAAAATGTTCCAAACACACCCCATGCACAACTCCACCGGGGAAGGTGCCAGAAACGAGTTCTGTTGGTAGTTTTTACACTACCCCGGTAGGCAGCTGAAAGGCACCACAAAACTTGTTCTACCTGCTTTCTGGGCTGAGATGGGGAATCGCTGACTTTTGGACTCGGCTGGTGACAAAATGTTCCAAACACACCCCATGCACAACTCCACCGGGGAAGGTGCCAGAAACGAGTTCCGTTGGTAGTTTTTACACTACCCCGGTAGGCAGCTGAAAGGCACCACAAAACTTGTTCTACCTGCTTTCTGGGCTGAGATGGGGAATCGCTGAATTTTGGACTCGGCTGGTGACAAAATGTTCCAAACACACCCCATGCACAACTCCACCGGGGAAGGTGCCAGAAACGAGTTCTGTTGGTAGTTTTTACACTACCCCGGTAGGCAAGAGAAAGGCACCACAAAACTTGTTCTACCTGCTTTCTGGGCTGAGATGGAGAATGGCTGACTTTTGGACTCGGCTGGTGACAAAATGTTCCAAACACACCCCATGCACAACTCCACCGGGGAAGGTGCCAGAAACGAGTTCTGTTGGTAGTTTTTACACTACCCCGGTAGGCAAGAGAAAGGCACCACAAAACTTGTTCTACCTGCTTTCTGGGCTGAGATGGGGAACGGCTGAATTTTGGACTCGGCTGGTGACAAAATGTTCCAAACACACCCCACGCACAACTCCACCGGGGAAGGTGCCAGAAACGAGTTCTGTTGGTAGTTTTTACACTACCCCGGTAGGCAAGAGAAAGGCACCACAAAACTTGTTCTACCTGCTTTCTGGGCTGAGATGGGGAATCGCTGAATTTTGGACTCGGCTGGTGACAAAATGTTCCAAACACACCCCATGCACACCTCCACCGGGGAAGGTGCCAGACAGGAGTTCTCCTGGTAGTTTTTACATTGGTCCGGTAGGCATCTGAAAGACACCAAAAAAGTTGTTCTACCTGCTTTCTGGGCTGAGATGGGGAACCGCTGAATTTTGGAGTCGGCCGGTGACAAAATGTTCCAAACACACCCCCTGCACAACTCCACCGGGGAAGGTGCCAGGAACGAATTCTGTTGGTAGTTTTTACACTACCCCGGTAGGCAGCTGAAAGGCACCACAAAACTTGTTCTACCTGCTTTCTGGGCTGAGATGGGGAATCGCTGAATTTTGGACTCGGCTGGTGACAAAATGTTCCAAACACACCCCATGCACAACTCCACCGGGGAAGGTGCCAGAAACGAGTTCCGTTGGTAGTTTTTACACTACCCCGGTAGGCAGCTGAAAGGCACCACAAAACTTCTTCTACCTGCTTTCTGGGCTGAGATGGGGAATCGCTGAATTTTGGACTCGGCTGGTGACAAAATGTTCCAAACACACCCCATGCACAACTCCACCGGGGAAGGTGCCAGAAACGAGTTCTGTTGGTAGTTTTTACACTACCCCGGTAGGCAGCTGAAAGGCACCACAAAACTTGTTCTACCTGCTTTCTGGGCTGAGATGGGGAACGGCTGACTTTTGGACTCGGCTGGTGACAAAATGTTCCAAACACACCCCATGCACACCTCCACCGGGGAAGGTGCCAGAAACGAGTTCTGTTGGTAGTTTTTACACTACCCCGGTAGGCAGCTGAAAGGCACCACAAAACTTGTTCTACCTGCTTTCTGGGCTGAGATGGGGAATCGCTGAATTTTGGACTCGGCTGGTGACAAAATGTTCCAAACACACCCCATGCACAACTCCACCGGGGAAGGTGCCAGAAACGAGTTCTGTTGGTAGTTTTTACACTACCCCGGTAGGCAGCTGAAAGGCACCACAAAACTTGTTCTACCTGCTTTCTGGGCTGAGATGGGGAATCGCTGACTTTTGGACTCGGCTGGTGACAAAATGTTCCAAACACACCCCATGCACAACTCCACCGGGGAAGGTGCCAGAAACGAGTTCTGTGGGTAGTTTTTACACTACCCCGGTAGGCAAGAGAAAGGCACCACAAAACTTGTTCTACCTGCTTTCTGGGCTGAGATGGGGAATCGCTGAATTTTGGACTCGGCTGGTGACAAAATGTTCCAAACACACCCCATGCACAACTCCACCGGGGAAGGTGCCAGAAACGAGTTCTCTTGGTAGTTTTTACACTACCCCGGTAGGCAGCTGAAAGGCACCACAAAACTTGTTCTACCTGCTTTCTGGGCTGAGATGGGGAATCCCTGAATTTTGGACTCGGCTGGTGACAAAATGTTCCAAACACACCCCATGCACAACTCCACCGGGGAAGGTGCCAGAAACGAGTTCTGTTGGTAGTTTTTACACTACCCCGGTAGGCAAGAGAAAGGCACCACAAAACTTGTTCTACCTGCTTTCTGGGCTGAGATGGAGAATCGCTGAATTTTGGACTCGGCTGGTGACAAAATGTTCCAAACACACCCCATGCACAACTCCACCGGGGAAGGTGCCAGAAACGAGTTCTGTTGGTAGTTTTTACACTACCCCGGTAGGCAGCTGAAAGGCACCACAAAACTTGTTCTACCTGCTTTCTGGGCTGAGATGGGGAATCGCTGAATTTTGGACTCGGCTGGTGACAAAATGTTCCAAACACACCCCATGCACAACTCCACCGGGGAAGGTGCCAGAAACGAGTTCTGTTGGTAGTTTTTACAGTACCCCGGTAGGCAGCTGAAAGGCACCACAAAACTTGTTCTACCTGCTTTCTGGGCTGAGATGGGGAATCGCTGAATTTTGGACTCGGCTGGTGACAAAATGTTCCAAACACACCCCATGCACAACTCCACCGGGGAAGGTGCCAGAAACGAGTTCCGTTGGTAGTTTTTACACTACCCCGGTAGGCAAGAGAAAGGCACCACAAAACTTGTTCTACCTGCTTTCTGGGCTGAGATGGAGAATCGCTGAATTTTGGACTCGGCTGGTGACAAAATGTTCCAAACACACCCCATGCACAACTCCACCGGGGAAGGTGCCAGAAACGAGTTCTGTTGGTAGTTCTTACACTACCCCGGTAGGCAGCTGAAAGGCACCACAAAACTTGTTCTACCTGCTTTCTGGGCTGAGATGGAGAATCGCTGACTTTTGGACTCGGCTGGTGACAAAATGTTCCAAACACACCCCATGCACAACTCCACCGGGGAAGGTGCCAGAAACGAGTTCTGTTGGTAGTTTTTACACTACCCCGGTAGGCAAGAGAAAGGCACCACAAAACTTGTTCTACCTGCTTCTGGGCTGAGATGGGGAACGGCTGAATTTTGGACTCGGCTGGTGACAAAATGTTCCAAACACACCCCATGCACAACTCCACCGGGGAAGGTGCCAGAAACGAGTTCTGTTGGTAGTTTTTACACTACCCCGGTAGGCAGCTGAAAGGCACCACAAAACTTGTTCTACCTGCTTTCTGGGCTGAGATGGGGAATCGCTGAATTTTGGACTCGGCTGGTGACAAAATGTTCCAAACACACCCCATGCACAACTCCACCGGGGAAGGTGCCAGAAACGAGTTCCGTTGGTAGTTTTTACACTACCCCGGTAGGCAAGAGAAAGGCACCACAAAACTTGTTCTACCTGCTTTCTGGGCTGAGATGGGGAACGGCTGAATTTTGGACTCGGCTGGTGACAAAATGTTCCAAACACACCCCATGCACACCTCCACCGGGGAAGGTGCCAGAAACGAGTTCTGTTGGTAGTTTTTACACTACCCCGGTAGGCAGCTGAAAGGCACCACAAAACTTGTTCTACCTGCTTTCTGGGCTGAGATGGAGAATCGCTGACTTTTGGACTCGGCTGGTGACAAAATGTTCCAAACACACCCCATGCACAACTCCACCGGGGAAGGTGCCAGAAACGAGTTCTGTTGGTAGTTTTTACACTACCCCGGTAGGCAGCTGAAAGGCACCACAAAACTTGTTCTACCTGCTTTCTGGGCTGAGATGGGGAATCGCTGAATTTTGGACTCGGCTGGTGACAAAATGTTCCAAACACACCCCATGCACACCTCCACCGGGGAAGGTGCCAGAAACGAGTTCTGTTGGTAGTTTTTACACTACCCCGCTAGGCAGCTGAAAGGCACCACAAAACTTGTTCTACCTGCTTTCTGGGCTGAGATGGGGAATCGCTGAATTTTGGACTCGGCTGGTGACAAAATGTTCCAAACACACCCCATGCACAACTCCACCGGGGAAGGTGCCAGAAACGAGTTCTGTTGGTAGTTTTTACACTACCCCGGTAGGCAAGAGAAAGGCACCACAAAACTTGTTCTACCTGCTTTCTGGGCTGAGATGGAGAATCGCTGAATTTTGGACTCGGCTGGTGACAAAATGTTCCAAACACACCCCATGCACAACTCCACCGGGGAAGGTGCCAGAAACGAGTTCTGTTGGTAGTTTTTACAGTACCCCGGTAGGCAGCTGAAAGGCACCACAAAAGTTGTTCTACCTGCTTTCTGGGCTGAGATGGGGAATCGCTGAATTTTGGACTCGGCTGGTGACAAAATGTTCCAAACACACCCCATGCACAACTCCACCGGGGAAGGTGCCAGAAACGAGTTCTGTTGGTAGTTTTACACTACCCCGGTAGGCAAGAGAGAGGCACCACAAAACTTGTTCTACCTGCTTTCTGGGCTGAGATGGGGAATCGCTGAATTTTGGACTCGGCTGGTGACAAAATGTTCCAAACACACCCCATGCACAACTCCACCGGGGAAGGTGCCAGAAACGAGTTCCGTTGGTAGTTTTTACACTACCCCGGTAGGCAAGAGAAAGGCACCACAAAACTTGTTCTACCTGCTTTCTGGGCTGAGATGGGGAATCCCTGAATTTTGGACTCGGCTGGTAACAAAATGTTCCAAACACACCCCATGCACAACTCCACCGGGGAAGGTGCCAGAAACGAGTTCTGTTGGTAGTTTTTACACTACCCCGGTAGGCAAGAGAAAGGCACCACAAAACTTGTTCTACCTGCTTTCTGGGCTGAGATGGAGAATCGCTGAATTTTGGACTCGGCTGGTGACAAAATGTTCCAAACACACCCCATGCACAACTCCACCGGGGAAGGTGCCAGAAACGAGTTCTGTTGGTAGTTTTTACACTACCCCGGTAGGCAAGAGAAAGGCACCACAAAACTTGTTCTACCTGCTTTCTGGGCTGAGATGGAGAATCGCTGAATTTTGGACTCGGCTGGTGACAAAATGTTCCAAACACACCCCATGCACAACTCCACCGGGGAAGGTGCCAGAAACGAGTTCTGTTGGTAGTTTTTACACTACCCCGGTAGGCAGCTGA
This sequence comes from Falco biarmicus, assembly GCF_023638135.1. Taxonomy (NCBI): domain Eukaryota; kingdom Metazoa; phylum Chordata; class Aves; order Falconiformes; family Falconidae; genus Falco; species Falco biarmicus. The sequence continues at coordinate 274,943 of NW_026611995.1, read as the reverse complement.
AAGGCACCACAAAACTTGTTCTACCTGCTTTCTGGGCTGAGATGGGGAACGGCTGAACTTTGGACTCGGCTGGTGACAAAATGTTCCAAACACACCCCATGCACACCTCCACCGGGGAAGGTGCCAGAAACGAGTTCTATTGGTAGTTTTTACACTACCCCGGTAGGCAAGAGAAAGGCACCACAAAACTTGTTGTACCTGCTTTCTGGGCTGAGATGGGGAATCGCTGAATTTTGGACTTGGCTGGTGACAAAATGTTCCAAACACACCCCATGCACAACTCCACCGGGGAAGGTGCCAGAAACGAGTTCTGTTGGTAGTTTTTACACTACCCCGGTAGGCAGCTGAAAGGCACCACAAAACTTGTTCTACCTGCTTTCTGGGCTGAGATGGAGAATCGCTGAATTTTGGACTCGGCTGGTGACAAAATGTTCCAAACACACCCCATGCACAACTCCACCGGGGAAGGTGCCAGAAACGAGTTCTGTTGGTAGTTTTACACTACCCCGGTAGGCAAGAGAAAGGCACCACAAAACTTGTTCTACCTGCTTTCTGGGCTGAGATGGGGAATCGCTGAATTTTGGACTCGGCTGGTGACAAAATGTTCCAAACACACCCCATGCACAACTCCACCGGGGAAGGTGCCAGAAACGAGTTCCGTTGGTAGTTTTTACACTACCCCGGTAGGCAAGAGAAAGGCACCACAAAACTTGTTCTACCTGCTTTCTGGGCTGAGATGGGGAATCCCTGAATTTTGGACTCGGCTGGTAACAAAATGTTCCAAACACACCCCATGCACAACTCCACCGGGGAAGGTGCCAGAAACGAGTTCTGTTGGTAGTTTTTACACTACCCCGGTAGGCAAGAGAAAGGCACCACAAAACTTGTTCTACCTGCTTTCTGGGCTGAGATGGAGAATCGCTGAATTTTGGACTCGGCTGGTGACAAAATGTTCCAAACACACCCCATGCACAACTCCACCGGGGAAGGTGCCAGAAACGAGTTCTGTTGGTAGTTTTTACACTACCCCGGTAGGCAAGAGAAAGGCACCACAAAACTTGTTCTACCTGCTTTCTGGGCTGAGATGGAGAATCGCTGAATTTTGGACTCGGCTGGTGACAAAATGTTCCAAACACACCCCATGCACAACTCCACCGGGGAAGGTGCCAGAAACGAGTTCTGTTGGTAGTTTTTACACTACCCCGGTAGGCAGCTGAAAGGCACCACAAAACTTGTTCTACCTGCTTTCTGGGCTGAGATGGGGAATCCCTGAATTTTGGACTCGGCCGTTGACAAAATGTTCCAAACACACCCCATGCACACCTCCACCTGGGAAGGTGCCAGAAACGAGTTCTATTGGTAGTTTTTACACTACCCCGGTAGGCAAGAGAAAGGCACCACAAAACTTGTTCTACCTGCTTTCTGGGCTGAGATGGGGAATCGCTGACTTTTGGACTCGGCTGGTGACAAAATGTTCCAAACACACCCCATGCACACCTCCACCGGGGAAGGTGCCAGAAACGAGTTCTGTTGGTAGTTTTTACACTACCCCGGTAGGCAGCTGAAAGGCACCACAAAACTTGTTCTACCTGCTTTCTGGGCTGAGATGGGGAATCGCTGACTTTTGGACTCGGCTGGTGACAAAATGTTCCAAACACACCCCATGCACAACTCCACCGGGGAAGGTGCCAGAAACGAGTTCTGTTGGTAGTTTTTACACTACCCCGGTAGGCAAGAGAAAGGCACCACAAAACTTGTTCTACCTGCTTTCTGGGCTGAGATGGAGAATCGCTGACTTTTGGACTCGGCTGGTGACAAAATGTTCCAAACACACCCCATGCACAACTCCACCGGGGAAGGTGCCAGAAACGAGTTCTGTTGGTAGTTTTTACACTACCCCGGTAGGCAAGAGAAAGGCACCACAAAACTTGTTCTACCTGCTTTCTGGGCTGAGATGGGGAACGGCTGAATTTTGGACTCGGCTGGTGACAAAATGTTCCAAACACACCCCATGCACAACTCCACCGGGGAAGGTGCCAGAAACGAGTTCTGTTGGTAGTTTTTACACTACCCCGGTAGGCAGCTGAAAGGCACCACAAAACTTGTTCTACCTGCTTTCTGGGCTGAGATGGAGAATCGCTGAATTTTGGACTCGGCTGGTGACAAAATGTTCCAAACACACCCCATGCACAACTCCACCGGGGAAGGTGCCAGAAACGAGTTCTGTTGGTAGTTTTTACACTACCCCGGTAGGCAGCTGAAAGGCACCACAAAACTTGTTCTACCTGCTTTCTGGGCTGAGATGGGGAATCCCTGAATTTTGGACTCGGCTGGTGACAAAATGTTCCAAACACACCCCATGCACACCTCCACCGGGGAAGGTGCCAGAAACGAGTTCTATTGGTAGTTTTTACACTACCCCGGTAGGCAAGAGAAAGGCACCACAAAACTTGTTCTACCTGCTTTCTGGGCTGAGATGGGGAATCGCTGACTTTTGGACTCGGCTGGTGACAAAATGTTCCAAACACACCCCATGCACACCTCCACCGGGGAAGGTGCCAGAAACGAGTTCTGTTGGTAGTTTTTACACTACCCCGGTAGGCAAGAGAAAGGCACCACAAAACTTGTTCTACCTGCTTTCTGGGCTGAGATGGAGAATCGCTGAATTTTGGACTCGGCTGGTGACAAAATGTTCCAAACACACCCCATGCACAACTCCACCGGGGAAGGTGCCAGAAACGAGTTCTGTTGGTAGTTTTTACACTACCCCGGTAGGCAAGAGAAAGGCACCACAAAACTTGTTCTACCTGCTTTCTGGGCTGAGATGGAGAATCGCTGAATTTTGGACTCGGCTGGTGACAAAATGTTCCAAACACACCCCATGCACAACTCCACCGGGGAAGGTGCCAGAAACGAGTTCTGTTGGTAGTTTTTACACTACCCCGGTAGGCAGCTGAAAGGCACCACAAAACTTGTTCTACCTGCTTTCTGGGCTGAGATGGGGAATCCCTGAATTTTGGACTCGGCCGTTGACAAAATGTTCCAAACACACCCCATGCACACCTCCACCTGGGAAGGTGCCAGAAACGAGTTCTATTGGTAGTTTTTACACTACCCCGGTAGGCAAGAGAAAGGCACCACAAAACTTGTTCTACCTGCTTTCTGGGCTGAGATGGGGAATCGCTGACTTTTGGACTCGGCCGGTGACAAAATGTTCCAAACACACCCCATGCACACCTCCACCGGGGAAGGTGCCAGAAACGAGTTCTGTTGGTAGTTTTTACACTACCCCGGTAGGCAGCTGAAAGGCACCACAAAACTTGTTCTACCTGCTTTCTGGGCTGAGATGGGGAATCGCTGAATTTTGGACTCGGCTGGTGACAAAATGTTCCAAACACACCCCATGCACAACTCCACCGGGGAAGGTGCCAGAAACGAGTTCTGTTGGTAGTTTTTACACTACCCCGGTAGGCAAGAGAAAGGCACCACAAAACTTGTTCTACCTGCTTTCTGGGCTGAGATGGAGAATCGCTGACTTTTGGACTCGGCTGGTGACAAAATGTTCCAAACACACCCCATGCACAACTCCACCGGGGAAGGTGCCAGAAACGAGTTCTGTTGGTAGTTTTTACACTACCCCGGTAGGCAAGAGAAAGGCACCACAAAACTTGTTCTACCTGCTTTCTGGGCTGAGATGGGGAACGGCTGAATTTTGGACTCGGCTGGTGACAAAATGTTCCAAACACACCCCATGCACAACTCCACCGGGGAAGGTGCCAGAAACGAGTTCTGTTGGTAGTTTTTACACTACCCCGGTAGGCAAGAGAAAGGCACCACAAAACTTGTTCTACCTGCTTTCTGGGCTGAGATGGAGAATCGCTGAATTTTGGACTCGGCTGGTGACAAAATGTTCCAAACACACCCCATGCACAACTCCACCGGGGAAGGTGCCAGAAACGAGTTCTGTTGGTAGTTTTTACACTACCCCGGTAGGCAGCTGAAAGGCACCACAAAACTTGTTCTACCTGCTTTCTGGGCTGAGATGGGGAATCCCTGAATTTTGGACTCGGCTGGTGACAAAATGTTCCAAACACACCCCATGCACACCTCCACCGGGGAAGGTGCCAGAAACGAGTTCTATTGGTAGTTTTTACACTACCCCGGTAGGCAAGAGAAAGGCACCACAAAACTTGTTCTACCTGCTTTCTGGGCTGAGATGGGGAATCGCTGACTTTTGGACTCGGCTGGTGACAAAATGTTCCAAACACACCCCATGCACACCTCCACCGGGGAAGGTGCCAGAAACGAGTTCTGTTGGTAGTTTTTACACTACCCCGGTAGGCAGCTGAAAGGCACCACAAAACTTGTTCTACCTGCTTTCTGGGCTGAGATGGGGAACGGCTGAATTTTGGACTCGGCTGGTGACAAAATGTTCCAAACACACCCCATGCACAACTCCACCGGGGAAGGTGCCAGAAACGAGTTCTGTTGGTAGTTTTTACACTACCCCGGTAGGCAAGAGAAAGGCACCACAAAACTTGTTCTACCTGCTTTCTGGGCTGAGATGGAGAATCGCTGAATTTTGGACTCGGCTGGTGACAAAATGTTCCAAACACACCCCATGCAGAACTCCACCGGGGAAGGTGCCAGAAACGAGTTCTGTTGGTAGTTTTTACACTACCCCGGTAGGCAAGAGAAAGGCACCACAAAACTTGTTCTACCTGCTTTCTGGGCTGAGATGGAGAATCGCTGAATTTTGGACTCGGCTGGTGACAAAATGTTCCAAACACACCCCATGCACAACTCCACCGGGGAAGGTGCCAGAAACGAGTTCTGTTGGTAGTTTTTACACTACCCCGGTAGGCAGCTGAAAGGCACCACAAAACTTGTTCTACCTGCTTTCTGGGCTGAGATGGGGAATCGCTGAATTTTGGACTCGGCTGGTGACAAAATGTTCCAAACACACCCCATGCACAACTCCACCGGGGAAGGTGCCAGAAACGAGTTCTCTTGGTAGTTTTTACACTACCCCGGTAGGCAAGAGAAAGGCACCACAAAACTTGTTCTACCTGCTTTCTGGGCTGAGATGGGGAATCGCTGACTTTTGGACTCGGCTGGTGACAAAATGTTCCAAACACACCCCATGCACACCTCCACCGGGGAAGGTGCCAGAAACGAGTTCTGTTGGTAGTTTTTACACTACCCCGGTAGGCAGCTGAAAGGCACCACAAAACTTGTTCTACCTGCTTTCTGGGCTGAGATGGGGAACGGCTGAATTTTGGACTCGGCTGGTGACAAAATGTTCCAAACACACCCCATGCACAACTCCACCGGGGAAGGTGCCAGAAACGAGTTCTGTTGGTAGTTTTTACACTACCCCGGTAGGCAGCTGAAAGGCACCACAAAACTTGTTCTACCTGCTTTCTGGGCTGAGATGGGGAATCGCTGAATTTTGGACTCGGCTGGTGACAAAATGTTCCAAACACACCCCATGCACAACTCCACCGGGGAAGGTGCCAGAAACGAGTTCCGTTGGTAGTTTTTACACTACCCCGGTAGGCAAGAGAAAGGCACCACAAAACTTGTTCTACCTGCTTTCTGGGCTGAGATGGGGAATCCCTGAATTTTGGACTCGGCTGGTAACAAAATGTTCCAAACACACCCCATGCACAACTCCACCGGGGAAGGTGCCAGAAACGAGTTCTGTTGGTAGTTTTTACACTACCCCGGTAGGCAAGAGAAAGGCACCACAAAACTTGTTCTACCTGCTTTCTGGGCTGAGATGGAGAATCGCTGAATTTTGGACTCGGCTGGTGACAAAATGTTCCAAACACACCCCATGCACAACTCCACCGGGGAAGGTGCCAGAAACGAGTTCTGTTGGTAGTTTTTACACTACCCCGGTAGGCAAGAGAAAGGCACCACAAAACTTGTTCTACCTGCTTTCTGGGCTGAGATGGAGAATCGCTGAATTTTGGACTCGGCTGGTGACAAAATGTTCCAAACACACCCCATGCACAACTCCACCGGGGAAGGTGCCAGAAACGAGTTCTGTTGGTAGTTTTTACACTACCCCGGTAGGCAGCTGAAAGGCACCACAAAACTTGTTCTACCTGCTTTCTGGGCTGAGATGGGGAATCCCTGAATTTTGGACTCGGCCGTTGACAAAATGTTCCAAACACACCCCATGCACACCTCCACCTGGGAAGGTGCCAGAAACGAGTTCTATTGGTAGTTTTTACACTACCCCGGTAGGCAAGAGAAAGGCACCACAAAACTTGTTCTACCTGCTTTCTGGGCTGAGATGGGGAACAGCTGAGTTTTGGACTGGGCTGGTGACAAAATGTTCCAAACACACCCCATGCACAACTCCTCCGGGGAAGGTGCCAGAAACGAGTTCTGTTGGTAGTTTTTACACTACCCCGGTAGGCAGCTGAAAGGCACCACAAAACTTGTTGTACCTGCTTTCTGGGCTGAGATGGGGAACAGCTGAGTTTTGGACTCGGCTGGTGACAAAATGTTCCAAACACACCCCATGCACAGCTCCACCGGCAAAGGTGCCAGAAACGAGTTCTGTTGGTAGTTTTTACACTACCCCGGTAGGCAGCTGAAAGGCACCACAAAACTTGTTCTACCTGCTTTCTGGGCTGAGATGGAGAATCGCTGAATTTTGGACTCGGCTGGTGAAAAAATGTTCCAAACACACCCCATGCACAACTCCACCGGGAAAGGTGCCAGAAACGAGTTCTGTTGGTAGTTTTTACACTACCCCGGTAGGCAGCTGAAAGGCACCACAAAACTTGTTCTTCCTGCTTTCTGGGCTAGAGATGGGGAATAGCTGAATTTTGGACTCGGCTGGTGACAAAATGTTCCAAACACACCCCATGCACAACTCCACCGGGGAAGGTGCGAGAAAGGAGTTCTGTTGGTAGTTTTTACACTACCCCGGTAGGCAGCTGAAAGGCACCACAAAAGTTTTGCTACCTGCTTTCTGGGCTGAGATGGGGAACAGCTGAGTTTTGGACTCGGCTGCTGACAAAATGTTCCAAACACACCCCATGCACAACTCCACCGGGGAAGGTGCCAGAAACGAGTTCTGTTGGTAGTTTTTACAGTACCCTGGTAGGCAAGAGAAAGGCACCACAAAACTTGTTCTACGTGCTTTCTGGGCTGAGATGGGGAACAGCTGAGTTTTGGACTGGGCTGGTGAAAAAATGTTCCAAACACACCCCATGCACAACTCCACCGGGAAAGGTGCCAGAAACGAGTTCTGTTGGTAGTTTTTACAGTACCCTGGTAGGCAAGAGAAAGGCACCACAAAACTTGTTCTACCTGCTTTCTGGGCTGAGATGGAGAATCGCTGAATTTTGGACTCGGCTGGTGAAAAAATGTTCCAAACACACCCCATGCACAACTCCACCGGGAAAGGTGCCAGAAACGAGTTCTGTTGGTAGTTTTTACACTACACCGGTAGGCAGCTGAAAGGCATTACAAAACTTGTTCTACCTGCTTTCTGGGCTGAGATGGGGAACAGCTGAATTTTGGACTCGGCTGGTGACAAAATGTTCCAAACACACCCCATGCACACCTCCACCGGGGAAGGTGCCAGAAACGAGTTCTGTTGGTAGTTTTTACACTACCCCGGTAGGCAGCTGAAAGGCACCACAAAAGTTTTTCTACCTGCTTTATGGGCTTAGATGGAGAATCGCTGAATTTTGGACTCGGCTGGTAACAAAATGTTCCAAACACACCCCATGCACACCTCCACCGGGGAAGGTGCCAGAAACGAGTTCTGTTGGTAGTTTTTACACTACCCCGGTAGGCAGCTGAAAGGCACCGCAAAACTTGTTGTACCTGCTTTCTGGGCTGAGATGGGGAACAGCTGAGTTTTGGACTCGGCTGGTGACAAAATGTTCCAAACACACCCCATGCACAACTCCACCGGCAAAGGTGCCAGAAACGAGTTCTGTTGGTAGTTTTTACACTACCCCGGTAGGCAGCTGAAAGGCACCACAAAACTTGTTCTACCTGCTTTCTGGGCTGAGATGGGGAACAGCTGAGTTTTGGACTGGGCTGGTGACAAAATGTTCCAAACACACCCCATGCACAACTCCACCGGGGAAGGTGCCAGAAACGAGTTCTGTTGGTAGTTTTTACACTACCCCGGTAGGCAGCTGAAAGGCACCACAAAACTTGTTCTACCTGCTTTCTGGGCTGAGATGGGGAACAGCTGAGTTTTGGACTCGGCTGGTGACAAAATGTTCCAAACACACCCCATGCACAACTCCACCGGGGAAGGTGCCAGAAACGAGTTCTGTTGGTAGTTTTTACACTACCCCGGTAGGCAGCTGAAAGGCATTACAAAACTTGTTCTACCTGCTTTCTGGGCTGAGATGGGGAACAGCTGAATTTTGGACTCGGCTGGTGACAAAATGTTCCAAACACACCCCATGCACACCTCCACCGGGGAAGGTGCCAGAAACGAGTTCTGTTGGTAGTTTTTACACTACCCCGGTAGGCAGCTGAAAGGCACCACAAAACTTGTTCTACCTGCTTTCTGGGCTGAGATGGGGATCAGCTGAAGTTTGGACTCGGCTGGTAACAAAATGTTCCAAACACACCCCATGCACAACTCCACCGGGGAAGGTGCGAGAAAGGAGTTCTGTTGGTAGTTTTTACACTACCCCGGTAGGCAGCTGAAAGGCACCACAAAAGTTTTTCTACCTGCTTTCTGGGCTTAGATGGAGAATCGCTGAATTTTGGACTCGGCTGGTAACAAAATGTTCCAAACACACCCCATGCACAGCTCCACCGGGGAAGGTGCCAGAAACGAGTTCTGTTGGTAGTTTTTACAGTACCACGGTAGGCAGCTGAAAGGCACCGCAAAACTTGTTGTACCTGCTTTCTGGGCTGAGATGGGGAACAGCTGAGTTTTGGACTGGGCTGGTGACAAAATGTTCCAAACACACCCCATGCACAACTCCTCCGGGGAAGGTGCCAGAAACGAGTTCTGTTGGTAGTTTTTACACTACCCCGGTAGGCAGCTGAAAGGCACCACAAAACTTGTTGTACCTGCTTTCTGGGCTGAGATGGGGAACAGCTGAGTTTTGGACTCGGCTGGTGACAAAATGTTCCAAACACACCCCATGCACAGCTCCACCGGCAAAGGTGCCAGAAACGAGTTCTGTTGGTAGTTTTTACACTACCCCGGTAGGCAGCTGAAAGGCACCACAAAACTTGTTCTACCTGCTTTCTGGGCTGAGATGGAGAATCGCTGAATTTTGGACTCGGCTGGTGAAAAAATGTTCCAAACACACCCCATGCACAACTCCACCGGGAAAGGTGCCAGAAACGAGTTCTGTTGGTAGTTTTTACACTACCCCGGTAGGCAGCTGAAAGGCACCACAAAACTTGTTCTTCCTGCTTTCTGGGCTAGAGATGGGGAATAGCTGAATTTTGGACTCGGCTGGTGACAAAATGTTCCAAACACACCCCATGCACAACTCCACCGGGGAAGGTGCGAGAAAGGAGTTCTGTTGGTAGTTTTTACACTACCCCGGTAGGCAGCTGAAAGGCACCACAAAAGTTTTGCTACCTGCTTTCTGGGCTGAGATGGGGAACAGCTGAGTTTTGGACTCGGCTGCTGACAAAATGTTCCAAACACACCCCATGCACAACTCCACCGGGGAAGGTGCCAGAAACGAGTTCTGTTGGTAGTTTTTACAGTACCCTGGTAGGCAAGAGAAAGGCACCACAAAACTTGTTCTACGTGCTTTCTGGGCTGAGATGGGGAACAGCTGAGTTTTGGACTGGGCTGGTGAAAAAATGTTCCAAACACACCCCATGCACAACTCCACCGGGAAAGGTGCCAGAAACGAGTTCTGTTGGTAGTTTTTACAGTACCCTGGTAGGCAAGAGAAAGGCACCACAAAACTTGTTCTACCTGCTTTCTGGGCTGAGATGGAGAATCGCTGAATTTTGGACTCGGCTGGTGAAAAAATGTTCCAAACACACCCCATGCACAACTCCACCGGGAAAGGTGCCAGAAACGAGTTCTGTTGGTAGTTTTTACACTACACCGGTAGGCAGCTGAAAGGCATTACAAAACTTGTTCTACCTGCTTTCTGGGCTGAGATGGGGAACAGCTGAATTTTGGACTCGGCTGGTGACAAAATGTTCCAAACACACCCCATGCACACCTCCACCGGGGAAGGTGCCAGAAACGAGTTCTGTTGGTAGTTTTTACACTACCCCGGTAGGCAGCTGAAAGGCACCACAAAAGTTTTTCTACCTGCTTTATGGGCTTAGATGGAGAATCGCTGAATTTTGGACTCGGCTGGTAACAAAATGTTCCAAACACACCCCATGCACACCTCCACCGGGGAAGGTGCCAGAAACGAGTTCTGTTGGTAGTTTTTACACTACCCCGGTAGGCAGCTGAAAGGCACCGCAAAACTTGTTGTACCTGCTTTCTGGGCTGAGATGGGGAACAGCTGAGTTTTGGACTCGGCTGGTGACAAAATGTTCCAAACACACCCCATGCACAACTCCACCGGCAAAGGTGCCAGAAAGGAGTTCTGTTGGTAGTTTTTACACTACCCCGGTAGGCAGCTGAAAGGCACCACAAAACTTGTTCTACCTGCTTTCTGGGCTGAGATGGGGAACAGCTGAGTTTTGGACTGGGCTGGTGACAAAATGTTCCAAACACACCCCATGCACAACTCCACCGGGGAAGGTGCCAGAAACGAGTTCTGTTGGTAGTTTTTACACTACCCCGGTAGGCAGCTGAAAGGCACCACAAAACTTGTTCTACCTGCTTTCTGGGCTGAGATGGAGAATCGCTGAATTTTGGACTCGGCTGGTGAAAAAATGTTCCAAACACACCCCATGCACAACTCCACCGGGAAAGGTGCCAGAAACGAGTTCTGTTGGTAGTTTTTACACTACCCCGGTAGGCAGCTGAAAGGCACCACAAAACTTGTTCTACCTGCTTTCTGGGCTGAGATGGGGAATCGCTGAATTTTGGACTCGGCTGGTGACAAAATGTTCCAAACACACCCCATGCACAACTCCACCGGGGAAGGTGCCAGAAACGAGTTCTGTTGGTAGTTTTTACACTACCCCGGTAGGCAGCTGAAAGGCACCACAAAACTTGTTGTACCTGCTTTCTGGGCTGAGATGGGGAACGGCTGAATTTTGGACTCAGCTGGTAACAAAATGTTCCAAACACACCCCATGCACAGCTCCACCGGGGAAGGTGCCAGAAACGAGTTCTGTTGGTAGTTTTTACACTACCCCGGTAGGCAGCTGAAAGGCACCACAAAACTTGTTCTACCTGCTTTCTGGGCTGAGATGGGGAATCGCTGAATTTTGGACTCGGCTGCTGACAAAATGTTCCAAACACACCCCATGCACAACTCCACCGGGGAAGGTGCCAGAAACGAGTTCTGTTGGTAGTTTTTACAGTACCCTGGTAGGCAAGAGAAAGGCACCACAAAACTTGTTCTACCTGCTTTCTGGGCTGAGATGGGGAACAGCTGAGTTTTGGACTCGGCTGGTGACAAAATGTTCCAAACACACCCCATGCACAACTCCACCGGGGAAGGTGCCAGAAACGAGTTCTGTTGGTAGTTTTTACACTACCCCGGTAGGCAGCTGAAAGGCATTACAAAACTTGTTCTACCTGCTTTCTGGGCTGAGATGGGGAACAGCTGAATTTTGGACTCGGCTGGTGACAAAATGTTCCAAACACACCCCATGCACACCTCCACCGGGGAAGGTGCCAGAAACGAGTTCTGTTGGTAGTTTTTACACTACCCCGGTAGGCAGCTGAAAGGCACCACAAAACTTGTTCTACCTGCTTTCTGGGCTGAGATGGGGATCAGCTGAAGTTTGGACTCGGCTGCTGACAAAATGTTCCAAACACACCCCATGCACAACTCCACCGGGGAAGGTGCGAGAAAGGAGTTCTGTTGGTAGTTTTTACACTACCCCGGTAGGCAGCTGAAAGGCACCACAAAAGTTTTTCTACCTGCTTTCTGGGCTTAGATGGAGAATCGCTGAATTTTGGACTCGGCTGGTAACAAAATGTTCCAAACACACCCCATGCACAGCTCCACCGGGGAAGGTGCCAGAAACGAGTTCTGTTGGTAGTTTTTACAGTACCACGGTAGGCAGCTGAAAGGCACCGCAAAACTTGTTGTACCTGCTTTCTGGGCTGAGATGGGGAACAGCTGAGTTTTGGACTGGGCTGGTGACAAAATGTTCCAAACACACCCCATGCACAACTCCTCCGGGGAAGGTGCCAGAAACGAGTTCTGTTGGTAGTTTTTACACTACCCCGGTAGGCAGCTGAAAGGCACCACAAAACTTGTTGTACCTGCTTTCTGGGCTGAGATGGGGAACAGCTGAGTTTTGGACTCGGCTGGTGACAAAATGTTCCAAACACACCCCATGCACAACTCCACCGGCAAAGGTGCCAGAAACGAGTTCTGTTGGTAGTTTTTACACTACCCCGGTAGGCAGCTGAAAGGCACCACAAAACTTGTTCTACCTGCTTTCTGGGCTGAGATGGAGAATCGCTGAATTTTGGACTCGGCTGGTGAAAAAATGTTCCAAACACACCCCATGCACAACTCCACCGGGAAAGGTGCCAGAAACGAGTTCTGTTGGTAGTTTTTACACTACCCCGGTAGGCAGCTGAAAGGCACCACAAAACTTGTTCTTCCTGCTTTCTGGGCTAGAGATGGGGAATAGCTGAATTTTGGACTCGGCTGGTGACAAAATGTTCCAAACACACCCCATGCACAACTCCACCGGGGAAGGTGCGAGAAAGGAGTTCTGTTGGTAGTTTTTACACTACCCCGGTAGGCAGCTGAAAGGCACCACAAAAGTTTTGCTACCTGCTTTCTGGGCTGAGATGGGGAACAGCTGAGTTTTGGACTCGGCTGCTGACAAAATGTTCCAAACACACCCCATGCACAACTCCACCGGGGAAGGTGCCAGAAACGAGTTCTGTTGGTAGTTTTTACAGTACGCTGGTAGGCAAGAGAAAGGCACCACAAAACTTGTTCTACCTGCTTTCTGGGCTGAGATGGGGAACAGCTGAGTTTTGGACTGGGCTGGTGAAAAAATGTTCCAAACACACCCCATGCACAACTCCACCGGGAAAGGTGCCAGAAACGAGTTCTGTTGGTAGTTTTTACAGTACCCTGGTAGGCAAGAGAAAGGCACCACAAAACTTGTTCTACCTGCTTTCTGGGCTGAGATGGAGAATCGCTGAATTTTGGACTCGGCTGGTGAAAAAATGTTCCAAACACACCCCATGCACAACTCCACCGGGAAAGGTGCCAGAAACGAGTTCTGTTGGTAGTTTTTACACTACACCGGTAGGCAGCTGAAAGGCATTACAAAACTTGTTCTACCTGCTTTCTGGGCTGAGATGGGGAACAGCTGAATTTTGGACTCGGCTGGTGACAAAATGTTCCAAACACACCCCATGCACACCTCCACCGGGGAAGGTGCCAGAAACGAGTTCTGTTGGTAGTTTTTACACTACCCCGGTAGGCAGCTGAAAGGCACCACAAAACTTGTTGTACCTGCTTTCTGGGCTGAGATGGGGATCAGCTGAAGTTTGGACTCGGCTGCTGACAAAATGTTCCAAACACACCCCATGCACAACTCCACCGGGGAAGGTGCCAGAAACGAGTTCTGTTGGTAGTTTTTACACTACCCCGGAAGGCAGCTGAAAGGCACCACAAAACTTGTTCTACCTGCTTTCTGGGCTGAGATGGGGAACGGCTGAATTTTGGACTCAGCTGGTAACAAAATGTTCCAAACACACCCCATGCACAGCTCCACCGGGGAAGGTGCCAGAAACGAGTTCTGTTGGTAGTTTTTACACTACCCCGGTAGGCAGCTGAAAGGCACCACAAAACTTGTTCTACCTGCTTTCTGGGCTGAGATGGGGAATCGCTGAAGTTTGGACTGGGCTGGTGACAAAATGTTCCAAACACACCCCATGCACAACTCCACCGGGGAAGGTGCCAGAAACGAGTTCTGTTGGTAGTTTTTACAGTACCCCGGTAGGCAGCTGAAAGGCACCACAAAACTTGTTCTACCTGCTTTCTGGGCTGAGAGGAGAATCGCTGAATTTTGGACTCGGCTGGTGAAAAAATGTTCCAAACACACCCCATGCACAACTCCACCGGGGAAGGTGCCAGAAACGAGTTCTGTTGGTAGTTTTTACACTACCCCGGTAGGCAGCTGAAAGGCACCACAAAAGTTTTTCTACCTGCTTTATGGGCTTAGATGGGGAACGGCTGAATTTTGGACTCGGCTGGTGACAAAATGTTCCAAACACACCCCATGCACAGCTCCACCGGGGAAGGTGCCAGAAACGAGTTCTGTTGGTAGTTTTTACACTACCCCGGAAGGCAGCTGAAAGGCACCACAAAACTTGTTCTACCTGCTTTCTGGGCTGAGATGGGGAACGGCTGAATTTTGGACTCAGCTGGTAACAAAATGTTCCAAACACACCCCATGCACAGCTCCACCGGGGAAGGTGCCAGACAGGAGTTCTCTTGGTAGTTTTTACACTACCCCGGTAGGCAGCTGAAAGGCACCACAAAACTTGTTCTACCTGCTTTCTGGGCTGAGATGGGGAATCGCTGAAGTTTGGACTCGGCTGGTGACAAAATGTTCCAAACACACCCCATGCACAACTCCACCGGGGAAGGTGCCAGAAACGAGTTCTGTTGGTAGTTTTTACAGTACCCCGGTAGGCAGCTGAAAGGCACCACAAAACTTGTTCTACCTGCTTTCTGGGCTGAGAGGAGAATCGCTGAATTTTGGACTGGGCTGGTGAAAAAATGTTCCAAACACACCCCATGCACAACTCCACCGGGGAAGGTGCCAGAAACGAGTTCTGTTGGTAGTTTTTACACTACCCCGGTAGGCAGCTGAAAGGCATTACAAAACTTGTTGTACCTGCTTTCTGGGCTGAGATGGGGAACAGCTGAATTTTGGACTCGGCTGGTGACAAAATGTTCCAAACACACCCCATGCACACCTCCACCGGCGAAGGTGCCAGAAACGAGTTCTGTTGGTAGTTTTTACAGTACCCCGGTAGGCAGCTGAAAGGCACCACAAAACTTGTTCTACCTGCTTTCTGGGCTGAGATGGGGAACGGCTGAATTTTGGACTCGGCTGGTAACAAAATGTTCCAAACACACCCCATGCACAGCTCCACCGGGGAAGGTGCCAGAAACGAGTTCTGTTGGTAGTTTTTACACTACCCCGGTAGGCAGCTGAAAGGCACCACAAAACTTGTTCTACCGGCTTTCTGGGCTGAGATGGGGAACAGCTGAGTTTTGGACTGGGCTGGTGACAAAATGTTCCAAACACACCCCATGCACAACTCCACCGGGGAAGGTGCCAGAAACGAGTTCTGTTGGTAGTTTTTACAGTACCCTGGTAGGCAAGAGAAAGGCACCACAAAACTTGTTCTACCTGCTTTCTGGGCTGAGATGGAGAATCGCTGAATTTTGGACTCGGCTGGTGAAAAAATGTTCCAAACACACCCCATGCACAACTCCACCGGGAAAGGTGCCAGAAACGAGTTCTGTTGGTAGTTTTTACACTACCCCGGTAGGCAGCTGAAAGGCACCACAAAACTTGTTGTACCTGCTTTCTGGGCTGAGATGGGGATCAGCTGAAGTTTGGACTCGGCTGCTGACAAAATGTTCCAAACACACCCCATGCACAACTCCACCGGGGAAGGTGCGAGAAAGGAGTTCTGTTGGTAGTTTTTACACTACCCCGGTAGGCAGCTGAAAGGCACCACAAAAGTTTTTCTACCTGCTTTATGGGCTTAGATGGGGAATCGCTGAATTTTGGACTCGGCTGGTAACAAAATGTTCCAAACACACCCCATGCACAGCTCCACCGGGGAAGGTGCCAGAAACGAGTTCTGTTGGTAGTTTTTACAGTACCCTGGTAGGCAGCTGAAAGGCACCACAAAAGTTGTTCTACCTGCTTTCTGGGCTGAGAGGAGAATCGCTGAATTTTGGACTCGGCTGGTAACAAAATGTTCCAAACACACCCCATGCACAACTCCACCGGGGAAGGTGCCAGAAACGAGTTCTGTTGGTAGTTTTTACACTACCCCGGAAGGCAGCTGAAAGGCACCACAAAACTTGTTCTACCTGCTTTCTGGGCTGAGATGGGGAATCGCTGAATTTTGGACTCGGCTGGTGAAAAAATGTTCCAAACACACCCCATGCACACCTCCACCGGGGAAGGTGCCAGAAACGAGTTCTGTTGGTAGTTTTTACACTACCCCGGTAGGCAGCTGAAAGGCACCACAAAAGTTTTTCTACCTGCTTTCTGGGCTGAGATGGGGAACGGCTGAATTTTGGACTCGGCTGGTGACAAAATGTTCCAAACACACCCCATGCACAACTCCACCGGGAAAGGTGCCAGAAACGAGTTCTGTTGGTAGTTTTTACACTACCCCGGTAGGCAGCTGAAAGGCATTACAAAACTTGTTGTACCTGCTTTCTGGGCTGAGATGGGGTACAGCTGAATTTTGGACTCGGCTGGTGACAAAATGTTCCAAACACACCCCATGCACACCTCCACCGGCGAAGGTGCCAGAAACGAGTTCTGTTGGTAGTTTTTACAGTACCCCGGTAGGCAGCTGAAAGGCACCACAAAACTTGTTCTACCTGCTTTCTGGGCTGAGATGGGGAACGGCTGAATTTTGGACTCGGCTGGTAACAAAATGTTCCAAACACACCCCATGCACAGCTCCACCGGGGAAGGTGCCAGAAACGAGTTCTGTTGGTAGTTTTTACACTACCCCGGTAGGCAGCTGAAAGGCACCACAAAACTTGTTCTACCGGCTTTCTGGGCTGAGATGGGGAACAGCTGAGTTTTGGACTCGGCTGCTGACAAAATGTTCCAAACACACCCCATGCACAACTCCACCGGGGAAGGTGCCAGAAACGAGTTCTGTTGGTAGTTTTTACAGTACCCTGGTAGGCAAGAGAAAGGCACCACAAAACTTGTTCTACCTGCTTTCTGGGCTGAGATGGAGAATCGCTGAATTTTGGACTCGGCTGGTGAAAAAATGTTCCAAACACACCCCATGCACAACTCCACCGGGAAAGGTGCCAGAAACGAGTTCTGTTGGTAGTTTTTACACTACCCCGGTAGGCAGCTGAAAGGCACCACAAAACTTGTTCTACCTGCTTTCTGGGCTGAGATGGGGAATCGCTGAATTTTGGACTCGGCTGGTGACAAAATGTTCCAAACACACCCCATGCACAACTCCACCGGGGAAGGTGCCAGAAACGAGTTCTGTTGGTAGTTTTTACACTACCCCGGAAGGCAGCTGAAAGGCACCACAAAACTTGTTCTACCTGCTTTCTGGGCTGAGATGGGGAACGGCTGAATTTTGGACTCAGCTGGTAACAAAATGTTCCAAACACACCCCATGCACAGCTCCACCGGGGAAGGTGCCAGACAGGAGTTCTCTTGGTAGTTTTTACACTACCCCGGTAGGCAGCTGAAAGGCACCACAAAACTTGTTCTACCTGCTTTCTGGGCTGAGATGGGGAATCGCTGAAGTTTGGACTCGGCTGGTGACAAAATGTTCCAAACACACCCCATGCACAACTCCACCGGGGAAGGTGCCAGAAACGAGTTCTGTTGGTAGTTTTTACAGTACCCCGGTAGGCAGCTGAAAGGCACCACAAAACTTGTTCTACCTGCTTTCTGGGCTGAGAGGAGAATCGCTGAATTTTGGACTGGGCTGGTGAAAAAATGTTCCAAACACACCCCATGCACAACTCCACCGGGGAAGGTGCCAGAAACGAGTTCTGTTGGTAGTTTTTACACTACCCCGGTAGGCAGCTGAAAGGCATTACAAAACTTGTTGTACCTGCTTTCTGGGCTGAGATGGGGAACAGCTGAATTTTGGACTCGGCTGCTGACAAAATGTTCCAAACACACCCCATGCACACCTCCACCGGCGAAGGTGCCAGAAACGAGTTCTGTTGGTAGTTTTTACAGTACCCCGGTAGGCAGCTGAAAGGCACCACAAAACTTGTTCTACCTGCTTTCTGGGCTGAGATGGGGAACGGCTGAATTTTGGACTCGGCTGGTAACAAAATGTTCCAAACACACCCCATGCACAGCTCCACCGGGGAAGGTGCCAGAAACGAGTTCTGTTGGTAGTTTTTACACTACCCCGGTAGGCAGCTGAAAGGCACCACAAAACTTGTTCTACCGGCTTTCTGGGCTGAGATGGGGAACAGCTGAGTTTTGGACTGGGCTGGTGACAAAATGTTCCAAACACACCCCATGCACAACTCCACCGGCAAAGGTGCCAGAAACGAGTTCTGTTGGTAGTTTTTACAGTACCCTGGTAGGCAAGAGAAAGGCACCACAAAACTTGTTCTACCTGCTTTCTGGGCTGAGATGGGGAACGGCTGAATTTTGGACTCGGCTGGTGAAAAAATGTTCCAAACACACCCCATGCACAACTCCACCGGGAAAGGTGCCAGAAACGAGTTCTGTTGGTAGTTTTTACACTACCCCGGTAGGCAGCTGAAAGGCACCACAAAACTTGTTGTACCTGCTTTCTGGGCTGAGATGGGGATCAGCTGAAGTTTGGACTCGGCTGCTGACAAAATGTTCCAAACACACCCCATGCACAACTCCACCGGGGAAGGTGCGAGAAAGGAGTTCTGTTGGTAGTTTTTACACTACCCCGGTAGGCAGCTGAAAGGCACCACAAAAGTTTTTCTACCTGCTTTATGGGCTTAGATGGGGAATCGCTGAATTTTGGACTCGGCTGGTAACAAAATGTTCCAAACACACCCCATGCACAGCTCCACCGGGGAAGGTGCCAGAAACGAGTTCTGTTGGTAGTTTTTACAGTACCCTGGTAGGCAGCTGAAAGGCACCACAAAAGTTGTTCTACCTGCTTTCTGGGCTGAGAGGAGAATCGCTGAATTTTGGACTCGGCTGGTAACAAAATGTTCCAAACACACCCCATGCACAACTCCACCGGGAAAGGTGCGAGAAAGGAGTTCTGTTGGTAGTTTTTACAGTACCCTGGTAGGCAAGAGAAAGGCACCACAAAACTTGTTGTACCTGCTTTCTGGGCTGAGATGGGGAACGGCTGAATTTTGGACTCAGCTGGTAACAAAATGTTCCAAACACACCCCATGCACAGCTCCACCGGGGAAGGTGCCAGACAGGAGTTCTCTTGGTAGTTTTTACACTACCCCGGTAGGCAGCTGAAAGGCACCACAAAACTTGTTCTACCTGCTTTCTGGGCTGAGATGGGGAATCGCTGAAGTTTGGACTCGGCTGGTGACAAAATGTTCCAAACACACCCCATGCACAACTCCACCGGGGAAGGTGCGAGAAACGAGTTCTGTTGGTAGTTTTTACACTACCCCGGAAAGGCAGCTGAAAGGCACCACAAAACTTGTTCTACCTGCTTTCTGGGCTGAGATGGGGAATCGCTGAAGTTTGGACTCGGCTGGTAACAAAATGTTCCAAACACACCCCATGCACAGCTCCACCGGGGAAGGTGCCAGAAACGAGTTCTGTTGGTAGTTTTTACACTACCCCGGAAGGCAGCTGAAAGGCACCACAAAACTTGTTCTACCTGCTTTCTGGGCTGAGATGGGGAATCGCTGAAGTTTGGACTCGGCTGGTGACAAAATGTTCCAAACACACCCCATGCACAACTCCACCGGGGAAGGTGCCAGAAACGAGTTCTGTTGGTAGTTTTTACACTACCCCGGTAGGCAGCTGAAAGGCACCACAAAACTTGTTCTACCTGCTTTCTGGGCTGAGAGGAGAATCGCTGAATTTTGGACTCGGCTGGTGAAAAAATGTTCCAAACACACCCCATGCACAACTCCACCGGGGAAGGTGCCAGAAACGAGTTCTGTTGGTAGTTTTTACACTGCCCCGGTAGGCAGCTGAAAGGCATTACAAAACTTGTTGTACCTGCTTTCTGGGCTGAGATGGGGAAACAGCTGAATTTTGGACTCGGCTGGTGACAAAATGTTCCAAACACACCCCATGCACACCTCCACCGGCGAAGGTGCCAGAAACGAGTTCTGTTGGTAGTTTTTACAGTACCCCGGTAGGCAGCTGAAAGGCACCACAAAAGTTGTTCTACCTGCTTTCTGGGCTTAGATGGGGAATCGCTGAATTTTGGACTCGGCTGGTAACAAAATGTTCCAAACACACCCCATGCACAGCTCCACCGGGGAAGGTGCCAGAAACGAGTTCTGTTGGTAGTTTTTACACTTACCCCGGTAGGCAGCTGAAAGCACCACAAAACTTGTTCTACCTGCTTTCTGGGCTGAGATGGGGAACAGCTGAGTTTTGGACTGGGCTGGTGACAAAATGTTCCAAACACACCCCATGCACAACTCCACCGGGAAAGGTGCCAGAAACGAGTTCTGTTGGTAGTTTTTACAGTACCCTGGCAGGCAAGAGAAAGGCACCACAAAACTTGTTCTACCTGCTTTCTGGGCTGAGATGGGGAATCGCTGAATTTTGGACTCGGCTGGTGAAAAAATGTTCCAAACACACCCCATGCACAACTCCACCGGGAAAGGTGCCAGAAACGAGTTCTGTTGGTAGTTTTTACAGTACCCCGGTAGGCAGCTGAAAGGCACCACAAAACTTGTTCTACCTGCTTTCTGGGCTGAGATGGGGAACAGCTGAATTTTGGACTCGGCTGGTGACAAAATGTTCCAAACACACCCCATGCACACCTCCACCGGGGAAGGTGCCAGAAACGAGTTCTGTTGGTAGTTTTTACACTACCCCGGTAGGCAGCTGAAAGGCACCACAAAACTTGTTGTACCTGCTTTCTGGGCTGAGATGGGGATCAGCTGAAGTTTGGACTCGGCTGCTGACAAAATGTTCCAAACACACCCATGCACAACTCCACCGGGGAAGGTGCGAGAAAGGAGTTCTGTTGGTAGTTTTTACACTACCCCGGTAGGCAGCTGAAAGGCACCACAAAAGTTTTTCTACCTGCTTTATGGGCTTAGATGGGGAATCGCTGAATTTTGGACTCGGCTGGTAACAAAATGTTCCAAACACACCCCATGCACAGCTCCACCGGGGGAAGGTGCCAGAAACGAGTTCTGTTGGTAGTTTTTACACTACCCCGGTAGGCAGCTGAAAGGCACCACAAAACTTGTTCTACCGGCTTTCTGGGCTGAGATGGGGAACGGCTGAATTTTGGACTCGGCTGGTGGACAAAATGTTCCAAACACACCCCATGCACAACTCCACCGGGGAAGGTGCCAGAAACGAGTTCTGTTGGTAGTTTTTACAGTACCCTGGTAGGCAAGAGAAAGGCACCACAAAACTTGTTCTACCTGCTTTCTGGGCTGAGAGGAGAATCGCTGAATTTTGGACTCGGCTGGTCAAAAAATGTTCCAAACACACCCCATGCACAACTCCACCGGGAAAGGTGCCAGAAACGAGTTCTGTTGGTAGTTTTTACACTACCCCGGTAGGCAGCTGAAAGGCATTACAAAACTTGTTCTACCTGCTTTCTGGGCTGAGATGGGGAACGGCTGAATTTTGGACTCGGCTGGTAACAAAATGTTCCAAACACACCCCATGCACAGCTCGACCGGCGAAGGTGCCAGAAACGAGTTCTGTTGGTAGTTTTTACACTACCCGGTAGGCAGCTGAAAGGCACCACAAAACTTGTTCTACCTGCTTTCTGGGCTGAGATGGGGAACGGCTGAATTTTGGACTCGGCTGGTAACAAAATGTTCCAAACACATCCCCATGCACAGCTCGACCGGCGAAGGTGCCAGAAACGAGTTCTGTTGGTAGTTTTTTACACTACCCCGGTAGGCAGCTGAAAGGCACCACAAAAGTTTTGCTACCTGCTTTCTGGGCTGAGATGGGGAACAGCTGAGTTTTGGACTCGGCTGCTGACAAAATGTTCCAAACACACCCCATGCACAACTCCACCGGGGAAGGTGCCAGAAACGAGTTCTGTTGGTAGTTTTTACAGTACCCTGGTAGGCAAGAGAAAGGCACCACAAAACTTGTTCTACCTGCTTTCTGGCTGAGAGGAGAATCGCTGAATTTTGGACTCGGCTGGTAACAAAATGTTCCAAACACACCCCATGCACAACTCCACCGGGAAAGGTGCGAGAAAGGAGTTCTGTTGGTAGTTTTTACAGTACCCTGGTAGGCAAGAGAAAGGCACCACAAAACTTGTTCTACTGCTTTCTGGGCTGAGATGGAGAATCCCTGAATTTTGGACTCGGCTGGTGAAAAAATGTTCCAAACACACCCCATGCACACCTCCACCGGGGAAGGTGCCAGAAACGAGTTCTGTTGGTAGTTTTTTACACTACCCCGGTAGGCAGCTGAAAGGCACCACAAAAGTTTTCTACTGCTTTCTGGGCTGAGATGGGGATCAGCTGAAGTTTGGACTCGGCTGCTGACAAAATGTTCCAAACACACCCCATGCACAACTCCACCGGGGAAGGTGCCAGAAACGAGTTCTGTTGGTAGTTTTTACACTACCCCGGTAGGCCAGCTGAAAGGCACCACAAAAGTTTTTCTACCTGCTTTCTGGGCTGAGGATGGGGAATCGCTGAATTTTGGACTCGGCTGGTAACAAAATGTTCCAAACACACCCCATGCACAGCTCCACCGGGGAAGGTGCCAGAAAACGAGTTCTGTTGGTAGTTTTTACACTACCCCGGTAGGCAGCTGAAAGGCACCACAAAACTTGTTGTACCTGCTTTCTGGGCTGAGATGGGGATCAGCTGAAGTTTGGACTCGGCTGCTGACAAAATGTTCCAAACACACCCCATGCACAACTCCACCGGGGAAGGTGCGAGAAAGGAGTTCTGTTGGTAGTTTTTACACTACCCCGGAAGGGCAGCTGAAAGGCACCACAAAACTTGTTCTACCTGCTTTCTGGGCTGAGATGGGGAATCGCTGAAGTTTGGACTCGGCTGGTAACAAAATGTTCCAAACACACCCCCGATGCACAGCTCGACCGGCGAAGGTGCCAGAAACGAGTTCTGTTGGTAGTTTTTACACTACCCCGGTAGGCAGCTGAAAGGCACCACAAAAGTTTTTGCTACCTGCTTTCTGGGCTGAGATGGGGAACAGCTGAGTTTTGGACTCGGCTGCTGACAAAATGTTCCAAACACACCCCATGCACAACTCCACCGGGGAAGGTGCCAGAAACGAGTTCTGTTGGTAGTTTTTACAGTACCCTGGTAGGCAGCTGAAAGGCACCACAAAACTTGTTCTACCTGCTTTCTGGGCTGAGATGGAGAATCGCTGAATTTTGGACTCGGCTGGTGAAAAAATGTTCCAAACACACCCCATGCACAACTCCACCGGGAAGGTGCCAGAAACGAGTTCTGTTGGTAGTTTTTACACTACCCCGGTAGGCAGCTGAAAGGCACCACAAAACTTGTTCTACCTGCTTTCTGGGCTGAGATGGGGAATCGCTGAATTTTGGACTCGGCTGGTAACAAAATGTTCCAAACACACCCCATGCACAGCTCCACCGGGGAAGGTGCCAGAAACGAGTTCTGTTGGTAGTTTTTACACTACCCCGGTAGGCAGCTGAAAGGCACCACAAAACTGTGTTGTACCTGCTTTCTGGGCTGAGATGGGAATCGCGGAATTTTGGACTCGGCTGGGTGACAAAATGTTCCAAACACACCCCATGCACAACTCCACCGGGGAAGGTGCCAGAAACGAGTTCTGTTGGTAGTTTTTACACTACCCCGGAAGGCAAGCTGGAAAGGCACCACAAAACTTGTTCTACCTGCTTTCTGGCTGAGATGGGGAATCGCTGAAGTTTGGACTCGCTGGTAACAAAATGTTCCAAACACACCCCATGCACAGCTCGACCGGCGAAGGTGCCAGAAACGAGTTCTGTTGGTAGTTTTTACACTACCCCGGTAGGCAGCTGAAAGGCACCACAAAAGTTTTGCTACCTGCTTTCTGGGCTGAGATGGGGAACAGCTGAGTTTTGGACTCGGCTGCTGACAAAATGTTCCAAACACACCCCATGCACAACTCCACCGGGGAAGGTGCCAGAAACGAGTTCTGTTGGTAGTTTTTACAGTACCCTGGTAGGCAAGAGAAAGGCACCACAAAACTTGTTCTACCTGCTTTCTGGGCTGAGAGGAGAATCGCTGAATTTTGGACTCGGCTGGTAACAAAATGTTCCAAACACACCCCATGCACAACTCCACCGGGAAAGGTGCGAGAAAGGAGTTCTGTTGGTAGTTTTTACAGTACCCTGGTAGGCAAGAGAAAGGCACCACAAAACTTGTTCTACCTGCTTTCTGGGCTGAGATTGGAGAATCCCTGAATTTTGGACTCGGCTGGTGAAAAAATGTTCCAAACACACCCCATGCACACCTCCACCGGGGAAGGTGCCAGAAACGAGTTCTGTTGGTAGTTTTTTTACACTACCCCGGTAGGCAGCTGAAAGGCACCACAAAAGTTTTTCTACCTGCTTTCTGGGCTGAGATGGGGATCAGCTGAAGTTTGGACTCGGCTGCTGACAAAATGTTCCAAACACACCCCAT
The DNA here is from genome assembly GCF_023638135.1 of Falco biarmicus. Classification (NCBI taxonomy): domain Eukaryota; kingdom Metazoa; phylum Chordata; class Aves; order Falconiformes; family Falconidae; genus Falco; species Falco biarmicus. The sequence goes on along the minus strand of NW_026611995.1, from coordinate 250,305 downwards.
GCACAACTCCACCGGGGAAGGTGCCAGAAACGAGTTCTGTTGGTAGTTTTTACACTACCCCGGTAGGCAGCTGAAAGGCACCACAAAAGGTTTTCTACCTGCTTTATGGGCTTAGATGGGGAATCGCTGAATTTTGGACTCGGCTGGTAACAAAATGTTCCAAACACACCCCATGCACAGCTCCACCGGGGAAGGTGCCAGAAACGAGTTCTGTTGGTAGTTTTTACACTACCCCGGTAGGCAGCTGAAAGGCACCACAAAACTTGTTCTACCTGCTTTCTGGGCTGAGATGGGGAACAGCTGAGTTTTGGACTCGGCTGGTGACAAAATGTTCCAAACACACCCCATGCACAACTCCACCGGGGAAGGTGCCAGAAACGAGTTCTGTTGGTAGTTTTTACAGTACCCTGGTAGGCAGCTGAAAGGCACCACAAAACTTGTTCTACCTGCTTTCTGGGCTGAGATGGAGAATCGCTGAATTTTGGACTCGGCTGGTGAAAAAATGTTCCAAACACACCCCATGCACAACTCCAACGGGAAAGGTGCCAGAAACGAGTTCTGTTGGTAGTTTTTACACTACCCCGGTAGGCAGCTGAAAGGCACCACAAAACTTGTTCTACCTGCTTTCTGGGCTGAGATGGGGAACGGCTGAATTTTGGACTCGGCTGGTAACAAAATGTTCCAAACACACCCCATGCACAGCTCCACCGGCGAAGGTGCCAGAAACGAGTTCTGTTGGTAGTTTTTACACTACCCCGGTAGGCAGCTGAAAGGCACCACAAAAGTTTTGCTACCTGCTTTCTGGGCTGAGATGGGGAACAGCTGAGTTTTGGACTCGGCTGCTGACAAAATGTTCCAAACACACCCCATGCACAACTCCACCGGGGAAGGTGCGAGAAAGGAGTTCTGTTGGTAGTTTTTACAGTACCCTGGTAGGCAAGAGAAAGGCACCACAAAACTTGTTCTACCTGCTTTCTGGGCTGAGAGGAGAATCGCTGAATTTTGGACTCGGCTGGTGAAAAAATGTTCCAAACACACCCCATGCACAACTCCACCGGGGAAGGTGCCAGAAACGAGTTCTGTTGGTAGTTTTTACACTACCCCGGTAGGCAGCTGAAAGGCATTACAAAACTTGTTCTACCTGCTTTCTGGGCTGAGATGGGGAACGGCTGAATTTTGGACTCGGCTGGTAACAAAATGTTCCAAACACACCCCATGCACAGCTCGACCGGCGAAGGTGCCAGAAACGAGTTCTGTTGGTAGTTTTTACACTACCCCGGTAGGCAGCTGAAAGGCACCACAAAAGTTTTGCTACCTGCTTTCTGGGCTGAGATGGGGAACAGCTGAGTTTTGGACTCGGCTGCTGACAAAATGTTCCAAACACACCCCATGCACAACTCCTCCGGGGAAGGGGCCAGAAACGAGTTCTGTTGGTAGTTTTTACACTACCCCGGTAGGCAGTTGAAAGGCACCACAAAAGTTTTGCTACCTGCTTTCTGGGCTGAGATGGGGAACAGCTGAGTTTTGGACTCGGCTGCTGACAAAATGTTCCAAACACACCCCATGCACAACTCCACCGGGGAAGGTGCCAGAAACGAGTTCTGTTGGTAGTTTTTACAGTACCCTGGTAGGCAAGAGAAAGGCACCACAAAACTTGTTCTACCTGCTTTCTGGGCTGAGAGGAGAATCGCTTAATTTTGGACTCGGCTGGTGACAAAATGTTCCAAACACACCCCATGCACAACTCCACCGGGAAAGGTGCCAGAAACGAGTTCTGTTGGTAGTTTTTTACACTACCCCGGTAGGCAGCTGAAAGGCATTACAAAACTTGTTCTACCTGCTTTCTGGGCTGAGATGGGGAACGGCTGAATTTTGGACTCGGCTGGTAACAAAATGTTCCAAACACACCCCATGCACAGCTCGACCGGCGAAGGTGCCAGAAACGAGTTCTGTTGGTAGTTTTTACACTACCCCGGTAGGCAGCTGAAAGGCACCACAAAAGTTTTGCTACCTGCTTTCTGGGCTGAGATGGGGAACAGCTGAGTTTTGGACTCGGCTGCTGACAAAATGTTCCAAACACACCCCATGCACAACTCCACCGGGGAAGGTGCCAGAAACGAGTTCTGTTGGTAGTTTTTACAGTACCCTGGTAGGCAAGAGAAAGGCACCACAAAACTTGTTCTACCTGCTTTCTGGGCTGAGAGGAGAATCGCTGAATTTTGGACTCGGCTGGTAACAAAATGTTCCAAACACACCCCATGCACAACTCCACCGGGAAAGGTGCGAGAAAGGAGTTCTGTTGGTAGTTTTTACAGTACCCTGGTAGGCAAGAGAAAGGCACCACAAAACTTGTTCTACCTGCTTTCTGGGCTGAGATGGAGAATCCCTGAATTTTGGACTCGGCTGGTGAAAAAATGTTCCAAACACACCCCATGCACACCTCCACCGGGGAAGGTGCCAGAAACGAGTTCTGTTGGTAGTTTTTACACTACCCCGGTAGGCAGCTGAAAGGCACCACAAAAGTTTTTCTACCTGCTTTCTGGGCTGAGATGGGGATCAGCTGAAGTTTGGACTCGGCTGCTGACAAAATGTTCCAAACACACCCCATGCACAACTCCACCGGGGAAGGTGCCAGAAACGAGTTCTGTTGGTAGTTTTTACACTACCCCGGTAGGCAGCTGAAAGGCACCACAAAAGTTTTTCTACCTGCTTTATGGGCTTAGATGGGGAATCGCTGAATTTTGGACTCGGCTGGTAACAAAATGTTCCAAACACACCCCATGCACAGCTCCACCGGGGAAGGTGCCAGAAACGAGTTCTGTTGGTAGTTTTTACACTACCCCGGTAGGCAGCTGAAAGGCACCACAAAACTTGTTCTACCTGCTTTCTGGGCTGAGATGGGGAACAGCTGAGTTTTGGACTCGGCTGGTGACAAAATGTTCCAAACACACCCCATGCACAACTCCAACGGGAAAGGTGCCAGAAACGAGTTCTGTTGGTAGTTTTTACACTACCCCGGTAGGCAGCTGAAAGGCACCACAAAACTTGTTCTACCTGCTTTCTGGGCTGAGATGGGGAATGGCTGAATTTTGGACTCGGCTGGTGAAAAAATGTTCCAAACACACCCCATGCACAGCTCCACCGGCGAAGGTGCCAGAAACGAGTTCTGTTGGTAGTTTTTACACTACCCCGGTAGGCAGCTGAAAGGCACCACAAAAGTTTTTCTACCTGCTTTCTGGGCTGAGATGGGGATCAGCTGAATTTTGGACTCGGCTGCTGACAAAATGTTCCAAACACACCCCATGCACAACTCCACCGGGGAAGGTGCCAGAAACGAGTTCTGTTGGTAGTTTTTACAGTACCCTGGTAGGCAAGAGAAAGGCACCACAAAACTTGTTCTACCTGCTTTCTGGGCTGAGAGGAGAATCGCTGAATTTTGGACTCGGCTGGTGAAAAAATGTTCCAAACACACCCCATGCACAACTCCACCGGCAAAGGTGCCAGAAACGAGTTCTGTTGGTAGTTTTTACACTACCCCGGTAGGCAGCTGAAAGGCATTACAAAACTTGTTCTACCTGCTTTCTGGGCTGAGATGGGGAACAGCTGAATTTTGGACTCGGCTGGTGACAAAATGTTCCAAACACACCCCATGCACAACTCCACCGGGGAAGGTGCCAGAAACGAGTTCTGTTGGTAGTTTTTACAGTACCCCGGTAGGCAGCTGAAAGGCACCACAAAACTTGTTCTACCTGCTTTCTGGGCTGAGATGGGGATCAGCTGAAGTTTGGACTCGGCTGCTGACAAAATGTTCCAAACACACCCCATGCACAACTCCACCGGGGAAGGTGCCAGAAACGAGTTCTGTTGGTAGTTTTTACACTACCCCGGTAGGCAGCTGAAAGGCACCACAAAAGTTTTGCTACCTGCTTTCTGGGCTGAGATGGGGATCAGCTGAAGTTTGGACTCGGCTGGTGACAAAATGTTCCAAACACACCCCATGCACAACTCCACCGGGGAAGGTGCCAGAAACGAGTTCTGTTGGTAGTTTTTACAGTACCCTGGTAGGCAAGAGAAAGGCACCACAAAACTTGTTCTACCTGCTTTCTGGACTGAGAGGAGAATCGCTGAATTTTGGACTCGGCTGGTGAAAAAATGTTCCAAACACACCCCATGCACACCTCCACCGGGGAAGGTGCCAGAAACGAGTTCTGTTGGTAGTTTTTACACTACCCCGGTAGGCAGCTGAAAGGCACCACAAAAGTTTTCCTACCTGCTTTCTGGGCTGAGATGGGGAACAGCTGAAGTTTGGACTCGGCTGCTGACAAACTGTTCCAAACACACCCCATGCACAACTCCACCGGGGAAGGTGCCAGAAACGAGTTCTGTTGGTAGTTTTTACACTACCCCGGTAGGCAGCTGAAAGGCACCACAAAAGTTTTTCTACCTGCTTTATGGGCTTAGATGGGGAATCGCTGAATTTTGGACTCGGCTGGTAACAAAATGTTCCAAACACACCCCATGCACAGCTCCACCGGGGAAGGTGCCAGAAACGAGTTCTGTTGGTAGTTTTTACACTACCCCGGTAGGCAGCTGAAAGGCACCACAAAACTTGTTCTACCAGCTTTCTGGGCTGAGATGGGGATTGGCAGAATTTTGGACTGGGCTGGTGACAAAATGTTCCAAACACACCCCATGCACAACTCCACCGGGGAAGGTGCGAGAAAGGAGTTCTGTTGGTAGTTTTTACAGTACCCTGGTAGGCAAGAGAAAGGCACCACAAAACTTGTTCTACCTGCTTTCTGGGCTGAGATGGAGAATCGCTAAATTTTGGACTCGGCTGGTGAAAAAAAGTTCCAAACACACCCCATGCACAACTCCACCGGGGAAGGTGCCAGAAACGAGTTCTGTTGGTAGTTTTTACAGTACCCCGGTAGGCAGCTGAAAGGCACCACAAAACTTGTTCTACCTGCTTTCTGGGCTGAGATGGGGAACGGCTGAATTTTGGACTCGGCTGCTGACAAAATGTTCCAAACACACCCCATGCACAGCTCCACCGGGGAAGGGGCCAGAAACGAGTTCTGTTGGTAGTTTTTACACTACCCCGGTAGGCAGCTGAAAGGCACCACAAAAGTTTTGCTACCTGCTTTCTGGGCTGAGATGGGGAACAGCTGAGTTTTGGACTCGGCTGCTGACAAAATGTTCCAAACACACCCCATGCACAACTCCACCGGGGAAGGTGCCAGAAACGAGTTCTGTTGGTAGTTTTTACAGTACCCTGGTAGGCAAGAGAAAGGCACCACAAAACTTGTTCTACCTGCTTTCTGGGCTGAGAGGAGAATCGCTGAATTTTGGACTCGGCTGGTAACAAAATGTTCCAAACACACCCCATGCACAACTCCACCGGGAAAGGTGCCAGAAACGAGTTCTGTTGGTAGTTTTTACACTACCCCGGTAGGCAGCTGAAAGGCATTACAAAACTTGTTGTACCTGCTTTCTGGGCTGAGATGGGGAACAGCTGAAGTTTGGACTCGGCTGCTGACAAAATGTTCCAAACACACCCCATGCACAACTCCACCGGGGAAGGTGCGAGAAAGGAGTTCTGTTGGTAGTTTTTACACTACCCCGGAAGGCAGCTGAAAGGCACCACAAAACTTGTTCTACCTGCTTTCTGGGCTGAGATGGGGAACGGCTGAATTTTGGACTCAGCTGGTAACAAAATGTTCCAAACACACCCCATGCACAGCTCCACCGGGGAAGGTGCCAGAAACGAGTTCTGTTGGTAGTTTTTACACTACCCCGGTAGGCAGCTGAAAGGCACCACAAAACTTGTTCTACCTGCTTTCTGGGCTGAGATGGGGATCAGCTGAAGTTTGGACTCGGCTGCTGACAAAATGTTCCAAACACACCCCATGCACAACTCCACCGGGGAAGGTGCGAGAAAGGAGTTCTGTTGGTAGTTTTTACACTACCCCGGTAGGCAGCTGAAAGGCACCACAAAACTTGTTCTACCTGCTTTCTGGGCTTAGATGGGGAACGGCTGAATTTTGGACTCAGCTGGTAACAAAATGTTCCAAACACACCCCATGCACAGCTCCACCGGCAAAGGTGCCAGAAACGAGTTCTGTTGGTAGTTTTTACACTACCCCGGTAGGCAGCTGAAAGGCACCACAAAAGTTTTGCTACCTGCTTTCTGGGCTGAGATGGGGAACAGCTGAGTTTTGGACTCGGCTGCTGACAAAATGTTCCAAACACACCCCATGCACAACTCCACTGGGGAAGGTGCCAGAAACGAGTTCTGTTGGTAGTTTTTACAGTACCCTGGTAGGCAAGAGAAAGGCACCACAAAACTTGTTCTACCTGCTTTCTGGGCTGAGAGGAGAATCGCTGAATTTTGGACTCGGCTGGTGAAAAAATGTTCCAAACACACCCCATGCACACCTCCACCGGGGAAGGTGCCAGAAACGAGTTCTGTTGGTAGTTTTTACACTACCCCGGTAGGCAAGAGAAAGGCACCACAAAACTTGTTCTACCTGCTTTCTGGGCTGAGAGGAGAATCGCTGAATTTTGGACTCGGCTGCTGACAAAATGTTCCAAACACACCCCATGCACAACTCCACCGGGGAAGGTGCGAGAAAGGAGTTCTGTTGGTAGTTTTTACAGTACCCTGGTAGGCAAGAGAAAGGCACCACAAAACTTGTTCTACCTGCTTTCTGGGCTGAGAGGAGAATCGCTGAATTTTGGACTCGGCTGGTAACAAAATGTTCCAAACACACCCCATGCACAACTCCACCGGGAAAGGTGCGAGAAAGGAGTTCTGTTGGTAGTTTTTACAGTACCCTGGTAGGCAAGAGAAAGGCACCACAAAACTTGTTCTACCTGCTTTCTGGGCTGAGATGGAGAATCGCTAAATTTTGGACTCGGCTGGTGAAAAAAAGTTCCAAACACACCCCATGCACAACTCCACCGGGGAAGGTGCCAGAAACGAGTTCTGTTGGTAGTTTTTACAGTACCCCGGTAGGCAGCTGAAAGGCACCACAAAACTTGTTCTACCTGCTTTCTGGGCTGAGATGGGGAACGGCTGAATTTTGGACTCGGCTGGTGACAAAATGTTCCAAACACACCCCATGCACAGCTCCACCGGGGAAGGGGCCAGAAACGAGTTCTGTTGGTAGTTTTTACACTACCCCGGTAGGCAGCTGAAAGGCACCACAAAAGTTTTGCTACCTGCTTTCTGGGCTGAGATGGGGAACAGCTGAGTTTTGGACTCGGCTGCTGACAAAATGTTCCAAACACACCCCATGCACAACTCCACCGGGGAAGGTGCCAGAAACGAGTTCTGTTGGTAGTTTTTACAGTACCCTGGTAGGCAAGAGAAAGGCACCACAAAACTTGTTCTACCTGCTTTCTGGGCTGAGAGGAGAATCGCTGAATTTTGGACTCGGCTGGTAACAAAATGTTCCAAACACACCCCATGCACAACTCCACCGGGAAAGGTGCCAGAAACGAGTTCTGTTGGTAGTTTTTACACTACCCCGGTAGGCAGCTGAAAGGCATTACAAAACTTGTTGTACCTGCTTTCTGGGCTGAGATGGGGAACAGCTGAAGTTTGGACTCGGCTGCTGACAAAATGTTCCAAACACACCCCATGCACAACTCCACCGGGGAAGGTGCGAGAAAGGAGTTCTGTTGGTAGTTTTTACACTACCCCGGAAGGCAGCTGAAAGGCACCACAAAACTTGTTCTACCTGCTTTCTGGGCTGAGATGGGGAACGGCTGAATTTTGGACTCAGCTGGTAACAAAATGTTCCAAACACACCCCATGCACAGCTCCACCGGGGAAGGTGCCAGAAACGAGTTCTGTTGGTAGTTTTTACACTACCCCGGTAGGCAGCTGAAAGGCACCACAAAACTTGTTCTACCTGCTTTCTGGGCTGAGATGGGGATCAGCTGAAGTTTGGACTCGGCTGCTGACAAAATGTTCCAAACACACCCCATGCACAACTCCACCGGGGAAGGTGCGAGAAAGGAGTTCTGTTGGTAGTTTTTACACTACCCCGGTAGGCAGCTGAAAGGCACCACAAAACTTGTTCTACCTGCTTTCTGGGCTTAGATGGGGAACGGCTGAATTTTGGACTCAGCTGGTAACAAAATGTTCCAAACACACCCCATGCACAGCTCCACCGGCAAAGGTGCCAGAAACGAGTTCTGTTGGTAGTTTTTACACTACCCCGGTAGGCAGCTGAAAGGCACCACAAAAGTTTTGCTACCTGCTTTCTGGGCTGAGATGGGGAACAGCTGAGTTTTGGACTCGGCTGCTGACAAAATGTTCCAAACACACCCCATGCACAACTCCACCGGGGAAGGTGCCAGAAACGAGTTCTGTTGGTAGTTTTTACAGTACCCTGGTAGGCAAGAGAAAGGCACCACAAAACTTGTTCTACCTGCTTTCTGGGCTGAGAGGAGAATCGCTGAATTTTGGACTCGGCTGGTGAAAAAATGTTCCAAACACACCCCATGCACACCTCCACCGGGGAAGGTGCCAGAAACGAGTTCTGTTGGTAGTTTTTACACTACCCCGGTAGGCAAGAGAAAGGCACCACAAAACTTGTTCTACCTGCTTTCTGGGCTGAGAGGAGAATCGCTGAATTTTGGACTCGGCTGCTGACAAAATGTTCCAAACACACCCCATGCACAACTCCACCGGGGAAGGTGCGAGAAAGGAGTTCTGTTGGTAGTTTTTACAGTACCCTGGTAGGCAAGAGAAAGGCACCACAAAACTTGTTCTACCTGCTTTCTGGGCTGAGAGGAGAATCGCTGAATTTTGGACTCGGCTGGTAACAAAATGTTCCAAACACACCCCATGCACAACTCCACCGGGAAAGGTGCGAGAAAGGAGTTCTGTTGGTAGTTTTTACAGTACCCTGGTAGGCAAGAGAAAGGCACCACAAAACTTGTTCTACCTGCTTTCTGGGCTGAGATGGAGAATCCCTGAATTTTGGACTCGGCTGGTGAAAAAATGTTCCAAACACACCCCATGCACACCTCCACCGGGGAAGGTGCCAGAAACGAGTTCTGTTGGTAGTTTTTACACTACCCCGGTAGGCAGCTGAAAGGCACCACAAAAGTTTTTCTACCTGCTTTCTGGGCTGAGATGGGGATCAGCTGAAGTTTGGACTCGGCTGCTGACAAAATGTTCCAAACACACCCCATGCACAACTCCACCGGGGAAGGTGCCAGAAACGAGTTCTGTTGGTAGTTTTTACACTACCCCGGTAGGCAGCTGAAAGGCACCACAAAAGTTTTTCTACCTGCTTTATGGGCTTAGATGGGGAATCGCTGAATTTTGGACTCGGCTGGTAACAAAATGTTCCAAACACACCCCATGCACAGCTCCACCGGGGAAGGTGCCAGAAACGAGTTCTGTTGGTAGTTTTTACACTACCCCGGTAGGCAGCTGAAAGGCACCACAAAACTTGTTCTACCTGCTTTCTGGGCTGAGATGGGGAACAGCTGAGTTTTGGACTCGGCTGGTGACAAAATGTTCCAAACACACCCCATGCACAACTCCACCGGGGAAGGTGCCAGAAACGAGTTCTGTTGGTAGTTTTTACAGTACCCTGGTAGGCAGCTGAAAGGCACCACAAAACTTGTTCTACCTGCTTTCTGGGCTGAGATGGAGAATCGCTGAATTTTGGACTCGGCTGGTGAAAAAATGTTCCAAACACACCCCATGCACAACTCCAACGGGAAAGGTGCCAGAAACGAGTTCTGTTGGTAGTTTTTACACTACCCCGGTAGGCAGCTGAAAGGCACCACAAAACTTGTTCTACCTGCTTTCTGGGCTGAGATGGGGAACGGCTGAATTTTGGACTCGGCTGGTAACAAAATGTTCCAAACACACCCCATGCACAGCTCCACCGGCGAAGGTGCCAGAAACGAGTTCTGTTGGTAGTTTTTACACTACCCCGGTAGGCAGCTGAAAGGCACCACAAAAGTTTTGCTACCTGCTTTCTGGGCTGAGATGGGGAACAGCTGAGTTTTGGACTCGGCTGCTGACAAAATGTTCCAAACACACCCCATGCACAACTCCACCGGGGAAGGTGCCAGAAACGAGTTCTGTTGGTAGTTTTTACAGTACCCTGGTAGGCAAGAGAAAGGCACCACAAAACTTGTTCTACCTGCTTTCTGGGCTGAGAGGAGAATCGCTGAATTTTGGACTCGGCTGGTGAAAAAATGTTCCAAACACACCCCATGCACAACTCCACCGGGGAAGGTGCCAGAAACGAGTTCTGTTGGTAGTTTTTACACTACCCCGGTAGGCAGCTGAAAGGCATTACAAAACTTGTTCTACCTGCTTTCTGGGCTGAGATGGGGAACAGCTGAATTTTGGACTCGGCTGGTGACAAAATGTTCCAAACACACCCCATGCACAACTCCACCGGGGAAGGTGCCAGAAACGAGTTCTGTTGGTAGTTTTTACAGTACCCCGGTAGGCAGCTGAAAGGCACCACAAAACTTGTTCTACCTGCTTTCTGGGCTGAGATGGGGATCAGCTGAAGTTTGGACTCGGCTGCTGACAAAATGTTCCAAACACACCCCATGCACAACTCCACCGGGGAAGGTGCGAGAAAGGAGTTCTGTTGGTAGTTTTTACACTACCCCGGTAGGCAGCTGAAAGGCACCACAAAACTTGTTCTACCTGCTTTCTGGGCTGAGATGGGGAACGGCTGAATTTTGGACTCAGCTGGTAACAAAATGTTCCAAACACACCCCATGCACACCTCCACCGGGGAAGGTGCCAGAAACGAGTTCTGTTGGTAGTTTTTACACTACCCCGGTAGGCAGCTGAAAGGCACCACAAAAGTTTTGCTACCTGCTTTCTGGGCTGAGATGGGGATCAGCTGAAGTTTGGACTCGGCTGCTGACAAAATGTTCCAAACACACCCCATGCACAACTCCACCGGGGAAGGTGCCAGAAACGAGTTCTGTTGGTAGTTTTTACAGTACCCTGGTAGGCAAGAGAAAGGCACCACAAAACTTGTTCTACCTGCTTTCTGGACTGAGAGGAGAATCGCTGAATTTTGGACTCGGCTGGTAACAAAATGTTCCAAACACACCCCATGCACACCTCCACCGGGGAAGGTGCCAGAAACGAGTTCTGTTGGTAGTTTTTACACTACCCCGGTAGGCAGCTGAAAGGCACCACAAAAGTTTTTCTACCTGCTTTCTGGGCTGAGATGGGGATCAGCTGAAGTTTGGACTCGGCTGCTGACAAAATGTTCCAAACACACCCCATGCACAACTCCACCGGGGAAGGTGCCAGAAACGAGTTCTGTTGGTAGTTTTTACACTACCCCGGTAGGCAGCTGAAAGGCACCACAAAAGTTTTTCTACCTGCTTTATGGGCTTAGATGGGGAATCGCTGAATTTTGGACTCGGCTGGTAACAAAATGTTCCAAACACACCCCATGCACAGCTCCACCGGGGAAGGTGCCAGAAACGAGTTCTGTTGGTAGTTTTTACACTACCCCGGTAGGCAGCTGAAAGGCACCACAAAACTTGTTCTACCAGCTTTCTGGGCTGAGATGGGGAACGGCAGAATTTTGGACTGGGCTGGTGACAAAATGTTCCAAACACACCCCATGCACAACTCCACCGGGGAAGGTGCGAGAAAGGAGTTCTGTTGGTAGTTTTTACAGTACCCTGGTAGGCAAGAGAAAGGCACCACAAAACTTGTTCTACCTGCTTTCTGGGCTGAGATGGAGAATCGCTGAATTTTGGACTCGGCTGGTGAAAAAATGTTCCAAACACACCCCATGCACAACTCCACCGGGGAAGGTGCCAGAAACGAGTTCTGTTGGTAGTTTTTACAGTACCCCGGTAGGCAGCTGAAAGGCACCACAAAACTTGTTCTACCTGCTTTCTGGGCTGAGATGGGGAACGGCTGAATTTTGGACTCGGCTGGTGACAAAATGTTCCAAACACACCCCATGCACAGCTCCACCGGGGAAGGGGCCAGAAACGAGTTCTGTTGGTAGTTTTTACACTACCCCGGTAGGCAGCTGAAAGGCACCACAAAAGTTTTGCTACCTGCTTTCTGGGCTGAGATGGGGAACAGCTGAGTTTTGGACTCGGCTGCTGACAAAATGTTCCAAACACACCCCATGCACAACTCCACCGGGGAAGGTGCCAGAAACGAGTTCTGTTGGTAGTTTTTACAGTACCCTGGTAGGCAAGAGAAAGGCACCACAAAACTTGTTCTACCTGCTTTCTGGGCTGAGAGGAGAATCGCTGAATTTTGGACTCGGCTGGTGAAAAAATGTTCCAAACACACCCCATGCACAACTCCACCGGGAAAGGTGCCAGAAACGAGTTCTGTTGGTAGTTTTTACACTACCCCGGTAGGCAGCTGAAAGGCATTACAAAACTTGTTGTACCTGCTTTCTGGGCTGAGATGGGGAACAGCTGAAGTTTGGACTCGGCTGCTGACAAAATGTTCCAAACACACCCCATGCACAACTCCACCGGGGAAGGTGCGAGAAAGGAGTTCTGTTGGTAGTTTTTACACTACCCCGGAAGGCAGCTGAAAGGCACCACAAAACTTGTTCTACCTGCTTTCTGGGCTGAGATGGGGAACGGCTGAATTTTGGACTCAGCTGGTAACAAAATGTTCCAAACACACCCCATGCACAGCTCCACCGGGGAAGGTGCCAGAAACGAGTTCTGTTGGTAGTTTTTACACTACCCCGGTAGGCAGCTGAAAGGCACCACAAAACTTGTTCTACCTGCTTTCTGGGCTGAGATGGGGATCAGCTGAAGTTTGGACTCGTCTGCTGACAAAATGTTCCAAACACACCCCATGCACAACTCCACCGGGGAAGGTGCGAGAAAGGAGTTCTGTTGGTAGTTTTTACACTACCCCGGTAGGCAGCTGAAAGGCACCACAAAACTTGTTCTACCTGCTTTCTGGGCTTAGATGGGGAACGGCTGAATTTTGGACTCAGCTGGTAACAAAATGTTCCAAACACACCCCATGCACAGCTCCACCGGCAAAGGTGCCAGAAACGAGTTCTGTTGGTAGTTTTTACACTACCCCGGTAGGCAGCTGAAAGGCACCACAAAAGTTTTGCTACCTGCTTTCTGGGCTGAGATGGGGAACAGCTGAGTTTTGGACTCGGCTGCTGACAAAATGTTCCAAACACACCCCATGCACAACTCCACCGGGGAAGGGGCCAGAAACGAGTTCTGTTGGTAGTTTTTACAGTACCCTGGTAGGCAAGAGAAAGGCACCACAAAACTTGTTCTACCTGCTTTCTGGGCTGAGAGGAGAATCGCTGAATTTTGGACTCGGCTGGTGAAAAAATGTTCCAAACACACCCCATGCACAGCTCCACCGGGGAAGGTGCCAGAAACGAGTTCTGTTGGTAGTTTTTACACTACCCCGGTAGGCAAGAGAAAGGCACCACAAAACTTGTTCTACCTGCTTTCTGGGCTGAGAGGAGAATCGCTGAATTTTGGACTGGGCTGCTGACAAAATGTTCCAAACACACCCCATGCACAACTCCACCGGGGAAGGTGCGAGAAAGGAGTTCTGTTGGTAGTTTTTACAGTACCCTGGTAGGCAAGAGAAAGGCACCACAAAACTTGTTCTACCTGCTTTCTGGGCTGAGAGGAGAATCGCTGAATTTTGGACTCGGCTGGTAACAAAATGTTCCAAACACACCCCATGCACAACTCCACCGGGAAAGGTGCGAGAAAGGAGTTCTGTTGGTAGTTTTTACAGTACCCTGGTAGGCAAGAGAAAGGCACCACAAAACTTGTTCTACCTGCTTTCTGGGCTGAGATGGAGAATCCCTGAATTTTGGACTCGGCTGGTGAAAAAATGTTCCAAACACACCCTATGCACACCTCCACCGGGGAAGGTGCCAGAAACGAGTTCTGTTGGTAGTTTTTACACTACCCCGGTAGGCAGCTGAAAGGCACCGCAAAACTTGTTGTACCTGCTTTCTGGGCTGAGATGGGGAACAGCTGAGTTTTGGACTCGGCTGGTGACAAAATGTTCCAAACACACCCCATGCACAACTCCACCGGGGAAGGTGCCAGAAACGAGTTCTGTTGGTAGTTTTTACACTACCCCGGTAGGCAGCTGAAAGGCACCACAAAACTTGTTCTACCTGCTTTATGGGCTTAGATGGGGAATCGCTGAATTTTGGACTCGGCTGGTAACAAAATGTTCCAAACACACCCCATGCACAGCTCCACCGGGGAAGGTGCGAGAAAGGAGTTCTGTTGGTAGTTTTTACACTACCCCGGAAGGCAGCTGAAAGGCACCACAAAACTTGTTCTACCTGCTTTCTGGGCTGAGATGGGGAACAGCTGAAGTTTGGACTCGGCTGCTGACAAAATGTTCCAAACACACCCCATGCACAGCTCCACCGGGGAAGGTGCGAGAAAGGAGTTCTGTTGGTAGTTTTTACACTACCCCGGAAGGCAGCTGAAAGGCACCACAAAACTTGTTCTACCTGCTTTCTGGGCTGAGATGGGGAACGGCTGAATTTTGGACTCAGCTGGTAACAAAATGTTCCAAACACACCCCATGCACAGCTCCACCGGGGAAGGTGCCAGAAACGAGTTCTGTTGGTAGTTTTTACACTACCCCGGTAGGCAGCTGAAAGGCACCACAAAACTTGTTCTACCTGCTTTCTGGGCTGAGATGGGGATCAGCTGAAGTTTGGACTCGGCTGCTGACAAAATGTTCCAAACACACCCCATGCACAGCTCCACCGGGGAAGGTGCGAGAAAGGAGTTCTGTTGGTAGTTTTTACACTACCCCGGTAGGCAGCTGAAAGGCACCACAAAACTTGTTCTACCTGCTTTCTGGGCTTAGATGGGGAACGGCTGAATTTTGGACTCAGCTGGTAACAAAATGTTCCAAACACACCCCATGCACAGCTCCACCGGGGAAGGTGCCAGAAACGAGTTCTGTTGGTAGTTTTTACACTACCCCGGTAGGCAGCTGAAAGGCACCACAAAAGTTTTGCTACCTGCTTTCTGGGCTGAGATGGGGAACAGCTGAGTTTTGGACTCGGCTGCTGACAAAATGTTCCAAACACACCCCATGCACAACTCCACCGGGGAAGGGGCCAGAAACGAGTTCTGTTGGTAGTTTTTACAGTACCCTGGTAGGCAAGAGAAAGGCACCACAAAACTTGTTCTACCTGCTTTCTGGGCTGAGAGGAGAATCGCTGAATTTTGGACTCGGCTGGTGAAAAAATGTTCCAAACACACCCCATGCACACCTCCACCGGGGAAGGTGCCAGAAACGAGTTCTGTTGGTAGTTTTTACACTACCCCGGTAGGCAAGAGAAAGGCACCACAAAACTTGTTCTACCTGCTTTCTGGGCTGATAGGAGAATCGCTGAATTTTGGACTCGGCTGCTGACAAAATGTTCCAAACACACCCCATGCACAACTCCACCGGGGAAGGTGCGAGAAAGGAGTTCTGTTGGTAGTTTTTACAGTACCCTGGTAGGCAAGAGAAAGGCACCACAAAACTTGTTCTACCTGCTTTCTGGGCTGAGAGGAGAATCGCTGAATTTTGGACTCGGCTGGTAACAAAATGTTCCAAACACACCCCATGCACAACTCCACCGGGAAAGGTGCGAGAAAGGAGTTCTGTTGGTAGTTTTTACAGTACCCTGGTAGGCAAGAGAAAGGCACCACAAAACTTGTTCTACCTGCTTTCTGGGCTGAGATGGAGAATCCCTGAATTTTGGACTCGGCTGGTGAAAAAATGTTCCAAACACACCCTATGCACACCTCCACCGGGGAAGGTGCCAGAAACGAGTTCTGTTGGTAGTTTTTACACTACCCCGGTAGGCAGCTGAAAGGCACCGCAAAACTTGTTGTACCTGCTTTCTGGGCTGAGATGGGGAACAGCTGAGTTTTGGACTCGGCTGCTGACAAAATGTTCCAAACACACCCCATGCACAACTCCACCGGGGAAGGTGCCAGAAACGAGTTCTGTTGGTAGTTTTTACACTACCCCGGTAGGCAGCTGAAAGGCACCACAAAACTTGTTCTACCTGCTTTATGGGCTTAGATGGGGAATCGCTGAATTTTGGACTCGGCTGGTAACAAAATGTTCCAAACACACCCCATGCACAGCTCCACCGGGGAAGGTGCGAGAAAGGAGTTCTGTTGGTAGTTTTTACACTACCCCGGAAGGCAGCTGAAAGGCACCACAAAACTTGTTCTACCTGCTTTCTGGGCTGAGATGGGGAACGGCTGAATTTTGGACTCAGCTGGTAACAAAATGTTCCAAACACACCCCATGCACAACTCCACCGGGGAAGGTGCCAGAAACGAGTTCTGTTGATAGTTTTTACACTACCCTGGTAGGCAGCTGAAAGGCACCACAAAACTTGTTCTACCTGCTTTCTGGGCTGAGATGGGGATCAGCTGAAGTTTGGACTCGGCTGCTGACAAAATGTTCCAAACACACCCCATGCACAACTCCACCGGGGAAGGTGCGAGAAAGGAGTTCTGTTGGTAGTTTTTACACTACCCCGGAAGGCAGCTGAAAGGCACCACAAAACTTGTTCTACCTGCTTTCTGGGCTGAGATGGGGAACGGCTGAATTTTGGTCTCAGCTGGTAACAAAATGTTCCAAACACACCCCATGCACAGCTCCACCGGGGAAGGTGCCAGAAACGAGTTCTGTTGGTAGTTTTTACACTACCCCGGTAGGCAGCTGAAAGGCACCACAAAAGTTTTGCTACCTGCTTTCTGGGCTGAGATGGGGAACAGCTGAGTTTTGGACTCGGCTGCTGACAAAATGTTCCAAACACACCCCATGCACAACTCCACCGGGGAAGGTGCCAGAAACGAGTTCTGTTGGTAGTTTTTACAGTACCCTGGTAGGCAAGAGAAAGGCACCACAAAACTTGTTCTACCTGCTTTCTGGGCTGAGAGGAGAATCGCTGAATTTTGGACTCGGCTGGTAACAAAATGTTCCAAACAGACCCCATGCACAACTCCACCGGGAAAGGTGCGAGAAAGGAGTTCTGTTGGTAGTTTTTACAGTACCCTGGTAGGCAAGAGAAAGGCACCACAAAACTTGTTCTACCTGCTTTCTGGGCTGAGATGGAGAATCCCTGAATTTTGGACTCGGCTGGTGACAAAATGTTTCAAACACACCCCATGCACACCTCCACCGGGGAAGGTGCCAGAAACGAGTTCTGTTGGTAGTTTTTACACTACCCCGGTAGGCAGCTGAAAGGCACCACAAAAGTTTTTCTACCTGCTTTCTGGGCTGAGATGGGGATCAGCTGAAGTTTGGACTCGGCTGCTGACAAAATGTTCCAAACACACCCCATGCACAACTCCACCGGGGAAGGTGCCAGAAACGAGTTCTGTTGGTAGTTTTTACAGTACCCTGGTAGGCAAGAGAAAGGCACCACAAAACTTGTTCTACCTGCTTTCTGGACTGAGAGGAGAATCGCTGAATTTTGGACTCGGCTGGTGAAAAAATGTTCCAAACACACCCCATGCACACCTCCACCGGGGAAGGTGCCAGAAACGAGTTCTGTTGGTAGTTTTTACACTACCCCGGTAGGCAAGAGAAAGGCACCACAAAACTTGTTCTACCTGCTTTCTGGGCTGAGAGGAGAATCGCTGAATTTTGGACTCGGCTGCTGACAAAATGTTCCAAACACACCCCATGCACAACTCCACCGGGGAAGGTGCGAGAAAGGAGTTCTGTTGGTAGTTTTTACAGTACCCTGGTAGGCAAGAGAAAGGCACCACAAAACTTGTTCTACCTGCTTTCTGGGCTGAGAGGAGAATCGCTGAATTTTGGACTCGGCTGGTAACAAAATGTTCCAAACACACCCCATGCACAACTCCACCGGGAAAGGTGCGAGAAAGGAGTTCTGTTGGTAGTTTTTACAGTACCCTGGTAGGCAAGAGAAAGGCACCACAAAACTTGTTCTACCTGCTTTCTGGGCTGAGATGGAGAATCCCTGAATTTTGGACTCGGCTGGTGAAAAAATGTTCCAAACACACCCTATGCACACCTCCACCGGGGAAGGTGCCAGAAACGAGTTCTGTTGGTAGTTTTTACACTACCCCGGTAGGCAGCTGAAAGGCACCGCAAAACTTGTTGTACCTGCTTTCTGGGCTGAGATGGGGAACAGCTGAGTTTTGGACTCGGCTGGTGACAAAATGTTCCAAACACACCCCATGCACAACTCCACCGGGGAAGGTGCCAGAAACGAGTTCTGTTGGTAGTTTTTACAGTACCCCGGTAGGCAGCTGAAAGGCACCACAAAACTTGTTCTACCTGCTTTCTGGGCTTAGATGGGGATCAGCTGAATTTTGGACTCAGCTGGTAACAAAATGTTCCAAACACACCCCATGCACAACTCCACCGGGGAAGGTGCCAGAAACGAGTTCTGTTGGTAGTTTTTACACTACCCCGGTAGGCAGCTGAAAGGCACCACAAAACTTGTTCTACCTGCTTTCTGGGCTGAGATGGGGATCAGCTGAAGTTTGGACTCGGCTGCTGACAAAATGTTCCAAACACACCCCATGCACAACTCCACCGGGGAAGGTGCGAGAAAGGAGTTCTGTTGGTAGTTTTTACAGTACCCCGGTAGGCAGCTGAAAGGCACCACAAAACTTGTTCTACCTGCTTTCTGGGCTGAGATGGGGAACGGCTGAATTTTGGTCTCAGCTGGTAACAAAATGTTCCAAACACACCCCATGCACAGCTCCACCGGGGAAGGTGCCAGAAACGAGTTCTGTTGGTAGTTTTTACACTACCCTGGTAGGCAGCTGAAAGGCACCACAAAAGTTTTGCTACCTGCTTTCTGGGCTGAGATGGGGAACAGCTGAGTTTTGGACTCGGCTGCTGACAAAATGTTCCAAACACACCCCATGCACAACTCCACCGGGGAAGGTGCCAGAAACGAGTTCTGTTGGTAGTTTTTACAGTACCCTGGTAGGCAAGAGAAAGGCACCACAAAACTTGTTCTACCTGCTTTCTGGGCTGAGAGGAGAATCGCTGAATTTTGGACTCGGCTGGTAACAAAATGTTCCAAACAGACCCCATGCACAACTCCACCGGGAAAGGTGCGAGAAAGGAGTTCTGTTGGTAGTTTTTACAGTACCCTGGTAGGCAAGAGAAAGGCACCACAAAACTTGTTCTACCTGCTTTCTGGGCTGAGATGGAGAATCCCTGAATTTTGGACTCGGCTGGTGACAAAATGTTCCAAACACACCCCATGCACACCTCCACCGGGGAAGGTGCCAGAAACGAGTTCTGTTGGTAGTTTTTACACTACCCCGGTAGGCAGCTGAAAGGCACCACAAAAGTTTTTCTACCTGCTTTCTGGGCTGAGATGGGGATCAGCTGAAGTTTGGACTCGGCTGCTGACAAAATGTTCCAAACACACCCCATGCACAACTCCACCGGGGAAGGTGCCAGAAACGAGTTCTGTTGGTAGTTTTTACAGTACCCTGGTAGGCAAGAGAAAGGCACCACAAAACTTGTTCTACCTGCTTTCTGGACTGAGAGGAGAATCGCTGAATTTTGGACTCGGCTGGTGAAAAAATGTTCCAAACACACCCCATGCACACCTCCACCGGGGAAGGTGCCAGAAACGAGTTCTGTTGGTAGTTTTTACACTACCCCGGTAGGCAAGAGAAAGGCACCACAAAACTTGTTCTACCTGCTTTCTGGGCTGAGAGGAGAATCGCTGAATTTTGGACTCGGCTGCTGACAAAATGTTCCAAACACACCCCATGCACAACTCCACCGGGGAAGGTGCGAGAAAGGAGTTCTGTTGGTAGTTTTTACAGTACCCTGGTAGGCAAGAGAAAGGCACCACAAAACTTGTTCTACCTGCTTTCTGGGCTGAGAGGAGAATCGCTGAATTTTGGACTCGGCTGGTAACAAAATGTTCCAAACACACCCCATGCACAACTCCACCGGGAAAGGTGCGAGAAAGGAGTTCTGTTGGTAGTTTTTACAGTACCCTGGTAGGCAAGAGAAAGGCACCACAAAACTTGTTCTACCTGCTTTCTGGGCTGAGATGGAGAATCCCTGAATTTTGGACTCGGCTGGTGAAAAAATGTTCCAAACACACCCTATGCACACCTCCACCGGGGAAGGTGCCAGAAACGAGTTCTGTTGGTAGTTTTTACACTACCCCGGTAGGCAGCTGAAAGGCACCGCAAAACTTGTTGTACCTGCTTTCTGGGCTGAGATGGGGAACAGCTGAGTTTTGGACTCGGCTGGTGACAAAATGTTCCAAACACACCCCATGCACAACTCCACCGGGGAAGGTGCCAGAAACGAGTTCTGTTGGTAGTTTTTACAGTACCCCGGTAGGCAGCTGAAAGGCACCACAAAACTTGTTCTACCTGCTTTCTGGGCTTAGATGGGGATCAGCTGAATTTTGGACTCAGCTGGTAACAAAATGTTCCAAACACACCCCATGCACAACTCCACCGGGGAAGGTGCCAGAAACGAGTTCTGTTGGTAGTTTTTACACTACCCCGGTAGGCAGCTGAAAGGCACCACAAAACTTGTTCTACCTGCTTTCTGGGCTGAGATGGGGATCAGCTGAAGTTTGGACTCGGCTGCTGACAAAATGTTCCAAACACACCCCATGCACAACTCCACCGGGGAAGGTGCGAGAAAGGAGTTCTGTTGGTAGTTTTTACAGTACCCCGGTAGGCAGCTGAAAGGCACCACAAAACTTGTTCTACCTGCTTTCTGGGCTGAGATGG
Organism: Falco biarmicus; assembly: GCF_023638135.1. Lineage (NCBI taxonomy): Eukaryota > Metazoa > Chordata > Aves > Falconiformes > Falconidae > Falco > Falco biarmicus. The sequence continues at coordinate 229,509 of NW_026611995.1, read as the reverse complement.
GGAACGGCTGAATTTTGGTCTCAGCTGGTAACAAAATGTTCCAAACACACCCCATGCACAGCTCCACCGGGGAAGGTGCCAGAAACGAGTTCTGTTGGTAGTTTTTACACTACCCTGGTAGGCAGCTGAAAGGCACCACAAAAGTTTTGCTACCTGCTTTCTGGGCTGAGATGGGGAACAGCTGAGTTTTGGACTCGGCTGCTGACAAAATGTTCCAAACACACCCCATGCACAACTCCACCGGGGAAGGTGCCAGAAACGAGTTCTGTTGGTAGTTTTTACAGTACCCTGGTAGGCAAGAGAAAGGCACCACAAAACTTGTTCTACCTGCTTTCTGGACTGAGAGGAGAATCGCTGAATTTTGGACTCGGCTGCTGACAAAATGTTCCAAACACACCCCATGCACACCTCCACCGGGGAAGGTGCCAGAAACGAGTTCTGTTGGTAGTTTTTACAGTACCCTGGTAGGCAAGAGAAAGGCACCACAAAACTTGTTCTACCTGCTTTCTGGGCTGAGAGGAGAATCGCTGAATTTTGGACTCGGCTGCTGACAAAATGTTCCAAACACACCCCATGCACAACTCCACCGGGGAAGGTGCCAGAAACGAGTTCTGTTGGTAGTTTTTACAGTACCCTGGTAGGCAAGAGAAAGGCACCACAAAACTTGTTCTACCTGCTTTCTGGGCTGAGAGGAGAATCGCTGAATTTTGGACTCGGCTGGTAACAAAATGTTCCAAACACACCCCATGCACAACTCCACCGGGAAAGGTGCGAGAAAGGAGTTCTGTTGGTAGTTTTTACAGTACCCTGGTAGGCAAGAGAAAGGCACCACAAAACTTGTTCTACCTGCTTTCTGGGCTGAGATGGAGAATCCCTGAATTTTGGACTCGGCTGGTGACAAAATGTTCCAAACACACCCCATGCACACCTCCACCGGGGAAGGTGCCAGAAACGAGTTCTGTTGGTAGTTTTTACACTACCCCGGTAGGCAGCTGAAAGGCACCACAAAACTTGTTGTACCTGCTTTCTGGGCTGAGATGGGGATCAGCTGAAGTTTGGACTCGGCTGCTGACAAAATGTTCCAAACACACCCCATGCACAACTCCACCGGGGAAGGTGCCAGAAAGGAGTTCTGTTGGTAGTTTTTACACTACCCCGGTAGGCAGCTGAAAGGCACCACAAAAGTTTTTCTACCTGCTTTATGGGCTTAGATGGGGAATCGCTGAATTTTGGACTCGGCTGGTAAAAAAATGTTCCAAACACACCCCATGCACAGCTCCACCGGGGAAGGTGCCAGAAACGAGTTCTGTTGGTAGTTTTTACACTACCCCGGTAGGCAGCTGAAAGGCACCACAAAAGTTTTGCTACCTGCTTTCTGGGCTGAGATGGGGAACAGCTGAGTTTTGGACTCGGCTGCTGACAAAATGTTCCAAACACACCCCATGCACAACTCCACCGGGGAAGGTGCCAGAAACGAGTTCTGTTGGTAGTTTTTACAGTACCCTGGTAGGCAAGAGAAAGGCACCACAAAACTTGTTCTACCTGCTTTCTGGACTGAGAGGAGAATCGCTGAATTTTGGACTCGGCTGGTGAAAAAATGTTCCAAACACACCCCATGCACACCTCCACCGGGGAAGGTGCCAGAAACGAGTTCTGTTGGTAGTTTTTACAGTACCCTGGTAGGCAAGAGAAAGGCACCACAAAACTTGTTCTACCTGCTTTCTGGGCTGAGAGGAGAATCGCTGAGTTTTGGACTCGGCTGGTAACAAAATGTTCCAAACACACCCCATGCACAACTCCACCGGGGAAGGTGCCAGAAACGAGTTCTGTTGGTAGTTTTTACACTACCCTGGTAGGCAAGAGAAAGGCACCACAAAACTTGTTGTACCTGCTTTCTGGGCTGAGAGGAGAATCGCTGAATTTTGGACTCGGCTGGTAACAAAATGTTCCAAACACACCCCATGCACAACTCCACCGGGAAAGGTGCGAGAAAGGAGTTCTGTTGGTAGTTTTTACAGTACCCTGGTAGGCAAGAGAAAGGCACCACAAAACTTGTTCTACCTGCTTTCTGGGCTGAGATGGAGAATCCCTGAATTTTGGACTCGGCTGGTGACAAAATGTTCCAAACACACCCCATGCACACCTCCACCGGGGAAGGTGCCAGAAACGAGTTCTGTTGGTAGTTTTTACACTACCCCGGTAGGCAGCTGAAAGGCACCACAAAAGTTTTTCTACCTGCTTTCTGGGCTGAGATGGGGATCAGCTGAAGTTTGGACTCGGCTGCTGACAAAATGTTCCAAACACACCCCATGCACAACTCCACCGGGGAAGGTGCCAGAAACGAGTTCTGTTGGTAGTTTTTACACTACCCCGGTAGGCAGCTGAAAGGCACCACAAAAGTTTTTCTACCTGCTTTATGGGCTTAGATGGGGAATCGCTGAATTTTGGACTCGGCTGGTAAAAAAATGTTCCAAACACACCCCATGCACAGCTCCACCGGGGAAGGTGCCAGAAACGAGTTCTGTTGGTAGTTTTTACACTACCCCGGTAGGCAGCTGAAAGGCACCACAAAAGTTTTGCTACCTGCTTTCTGGGCTGAGATGGGGAACAGCTGAGTTTTGGACTCGGCTGCTGACAAAATGTTCCAAACACACCCCATGCACAACTCCACCGGGGAAGGTGCCAGAAACGAGTTCTGTTGGTAGTTTTTACAGTACCCTGGTAGGCAAGAGAAAGGCACCACAAAACTTGTTCTACCTGCTTTCTGGGCTGAGAGGAGAATCGCTGAATTTTGGACTCGGCTGGTGAAAAAATGTTCCAAACACACCCCATGCACAACTCCACCGGGAAAGGTGCCAGAAACGAGTTCTGTTGGTAGTTTTTACACTACCCCGGTAGGCAGCTGAAAGGCATTACAAAACTTGTTCTACCTGCTTTCTGGGCTGAGATGGGGAACAGCTGAATTTTGGACTCGGCTGGTGACAAAATGTTCCAAACACACCCCATGCACAACTCCACCGGGGAAGGTGCCAGAAATGAGTTCTGTTGGTAGTTTTTACACTACCCCGGTAGGCAGCTGAAAGGCACCACAAAACTTGTTGTACCTGCTTTCTGGGCTGAGATGGGGATCAGCTGAAGTTTGGACTCGGCTGCTGACAAAATGTTCCAAACACACCCCATGCACAACTCCACCGGGGAAGGTGCGAGAAAGGAGTTCTGTTGGTAGTTTTTACACTACCCCGGTAGGCAGCTGAAAGGCACCACAAAACTTGTTCTACCTGCTTTCTGGGCTGAGATGGGGAACGGCTGAATTTTGGACTCAGCTGGTAGCAAAATGTTCCAAACACACCCCATGCACAGCTCCACCGGGGAAGGTGCCAGAAACGAGTTCTGTTGGTAGTTTTTACACTACCCCGGTAGGCAGCTGAAAGGCACCACAAAAGTTTTGCTACCTGCTTTCTGGGCTGAGATGGGGAACAGCTGAATTTTGGACTCGGCTGGTGACAAAATGTTCCAAACACACCCCATGCACAACTCCACCGGGGAAGGTGCCAGAAATGAGTTCTGTTGGTAGTTTTTACACTACCCCGGTAGGCAGCTGAAAGGCACCACAAAACTTGTTGTACCTGCTTTCTGGGCTGAGATGGGGATCAGCTGAAGTTTGGACTCGGCTGCTGACAAAATGTTCCAAACACACCCCATGCACAACTCCACCGGGGAAGGTGCGAGAAAGGAGTTCTGTTGGTAGTTTTTACACTACCCCGGTAGGCAGCTGAAAGGCACCACAAAACTTGTTCTACCTGCTTTCTGGGCTGAGATGGGGAACGGCTGAATTTTGGACTCAGCTGGTAGCAAAATGTTCCAAACACACCCCATGCACAGCTCCACCGGGGAAGGTGCCAGAAACGAGTTCTGTTGGTAGTTTTTACACTACCCCGGTAGGCAGCTGAAAGGCACCACAAAAGTTTTGCTACCTGCTTTCTGGGCTGAGATGGGGAACAGCTGAGTTTTGGACTCGGCTGCTGACAAAATGTTCCAAACACACCCCATGCACAACTCCACCGGGGAAGGTGCCAGAAACGAGTTCGGTTGGTAGTTTTTACAGTACCCTGGTAGGCAAGAGAAAGGCACCAAAAAACTTGTTCTACCTGCTTTCTGAACTGAGAGGAGAATCGCTGAATTTTGGACTCGGCTGGTGAAAAAATGTTCCAAACACACCCCATGCACACCTCCACCGGGGAAGGTGCCAGAAACGAGTTCTGTTGGTAGTTTTTACAGTACCCCGGTAGGCAGCTGAAAGGCACCACAAAAGTTTTTCTACCTGCTTTCTGGGCTGAGATGGGGATCAGCTGAAGTTTGGACTCGGCTGCTGACAAAATGTTCCAAACACACCCCATGCACAACTCCACCGGGGAAGGTGCCAGAAACGAGTTCTGTTGGTAGTTTTTACACTACCCCGGTAGGCAGCTGAAAGGCACCACAAAAGTTTTTCTACCTGCTTTATGGGCTTAGATGGGGAATCGCTGAATTTTGGACTCGGCTGGTAACAAAATGTTCCAAACACACCCCATGCACAGCTCCACCGGGGAAGGTGCCAGAAACGAGTTCTGTTGGTAGTTTTTACACTACCCCGGTAGGCAGCTGAAAGGCAACACAAAACTTGTTCTACCAGCTTTCTGGGCTGAGATGGGGAACGGCTGAATTTTGGACTCGGCTGGTGACAAAATGTTCCAAACACACCCCATGCACAACTCCACCGGGGAAGGTGCCAGAAACGAGTTCTGTTGGTAGTTTTTACAGTACCCTGGTAGGCAAGAGAAAGGCACCACAAAACTTGTTCTACCTGCTTTCTGGGCTGAGATGGGGAACGGCTGAATTTTGGACTCGGCTGGTGACAAAATGTTCCAAACACACCCCATGCACAGCTCCACCGGGGAAGGTGCCAGAAACGAGTTCTGTTGGTAGTTTTTACACTACCCCGGTAGGCAGCTGAAAGGCACCACAAAAGTTTTGCTACCTGCTTTCTGGGCTGAGATGGGGAACAGCTGAGTTTTGGACTGGGCTGGTGACAAAATGTTCCAAACACACCCCATGCACACCTCCACCGGGGAAGGTGCCAGAAACGAGTTCTGTTGGTAGTTTTTACAGTACCCTGGTAGGCAAGAGAAAGGCACCACAAAACTTGTTCTACCTGCTTTCTGGGCTGAGAGGAGAATCGCTGAATTTTGGACTCGGCTGGTGAAAAAATGTTCCAAACACACCCCATGCACACCTCCACCGGGAAAGGTGCCAGAAACGAGTTCTGTTGGTAGTTTTTACACTACCCCGGTAGGCAGCTGAAAGGCATTACAAAACTTGTTCTACCTGCTTTCTGGGCTAAGATGGGGAACGGCTGAATTTTGGACTCGGCTGGTAACAAAATGTTCCAAACACACCCCATGCACAGCTCGACCGGCGAAGGTGCCAGAAACGAGTTCTGTTGGTAGTTTTTACACTACCCCGGTAGGCAGCTGAAAGGCACCACAAAAGTTTTGCTACCTGCTTTCTGGGCTGAGATGGGGAACAGCTGAGTTTTGGACTCGGCTGCTGACAAAATGTTCCAAACACACCCCATGCACAACTCCACCGGGGAAGGTGCCAGAAACGAGTTCTGTTGGTAGTTTTTACAGTACCCTGGTAGGCAAGAGAAAGGCACCACAAAACTTGTTCTACCTGCTTTCTGGGCTGAGAGGAGAATCGCTGAATTTTGGACTCGGCTGGTAACAAAATGTTCCAAACACACCCCATGCACAACTCCACCGGGAAAGGTGCGAGAAAGGAGTTCTGTTGGTAGTTTTTACAGTACCCTGGTAGGCAAGAGAAAGGCACCACAAAACTTGTTCTACCTGCTTTCTGGGCTGAGATGGGGAACGGCTGAATTTTGGACTCGGCTGGTGAAAAAATGTTCCAAACACACCCCATGCACACCTCCACCGGGGAAGGTGCCCGAAACGAGTTCTGTTGGTAGTTTTTACACTACCCCAGTAGGCAGCTGAAAGGCACCACAAAAGTTTTTCTACCTGCTTTCTGGGCTGAGATGGGGATCAGCTGAAGTTTGGACTCGGCTGCTGACAAAATGTTCCAAACACACCCCATGCACAACTCCACCGGGGAAGGTGCCAGAAACGAGTTCTGTTGGTAGTTTTTACAGTACCCTGGTAGGCAAGAGAAAGGCACCACAAAACTTGTTCTACCTGCTTTCTGGGCTGAGAGGAGAATCGCTGAATTTTGGACTCGGCTGGTAACAAAATGTTCCAAACACACCCCATGCACAACTCCACCGGGAAAGGTGCGAGAAAGGAGTTCTGTTGGTAGTTTTTACAGTACCCTGGTAGGCAAGAGAAAGGCACCACAAAACTTGTTCTACCTGCTTTCTGGGCTGAGATGGGGAACGGCTGAATTTTGGACTCGGCTGGTGAAAAAATGTTCCAAACACACCCCATGCACACCTCCACCGGGGAAGGTGCCCGAAACGAGTTCTGTTGGTAGTTTTTACACTACCCCAGTAGGCAGCTGAAAGGCACCACAAAAGTTTTTCTACCTGCTTTCTGGGCTGAGATGGGGATCAGCTGAAGTTTGGACTCGGCTGCTGACAAAATGTTCCAAACACACCCCATGCACAACTCCACCGGGGAAGGTGCCAGAAACGAGTTCTGTTGGTAGTTTTTACACTACCCCGGTAGGCAGCTGAAAGGCACCACAAAAGTTTTTCTACCTGCTTTATGGGCTTAGATGGGGAATCGCTGAATTTTGGACTCGGCTGGTAACAAAATGTTCCAAACACACCCCATGCACAGCTCCACCGGGGAAGGTGCCAGAAACGAGTTCTGTTGGTAGTTTTTACACTACCCCGGTAGGCAGCTGAAAGGCACCACAAAACTTGTTCTACCTGCTTTCTGGGCTGAGATGGGGAACAGCTGAGTTTTGGACTCGGCTGGTGACAAAATGTTCCAAACACACCCCATGCACAACTCCACCGGGGAAGGTGCCAGAAACGAGTTCTGTTGGTAGTTTTTACAGTACCCTGGTAGGCAAGAGAAAGGCACCACAAAACTTGTTCTACCTGCTTTCTGGGCTGAGATGGAGAATCACTGAATTTTGGACTCGGCTGGTGAAAAAATGTTCCAAACACACCCCATGCACAACTCCACCGGCAAAGGTGCCAGAAACGAGTTCTGTTGGTAGTTTTTACACTACCCCGGTAGGCAGCTGAAAGGCACCACAAAAGTTTTTCTACCTGCTTTCTGGGCTGAGATGGGGAACGGCTGAATTTTGGACTCGGCTGGTAACAAAATGTTCCAAACACACCCCATGCACAGCTCCACCGGCGAAGGTGCCAGAAACGAGTTCTGTTGGTAGTTTTTACACTACCCCGGTAGGCAGCTGAAAGGCACCACAAAAGTTTTTCTACCTGCTTTCTGGGCTGAGATGGGGAACAGCTGAGTTTTGGACTCGGCTGGTGACAAAATGTTCCAAACACACCCCATGCACAACTCCACCGGGGAAGGTGCCAGAAACGAGTTCTGTTGGTAGTTTTTACAGTACCCTGGTAGGCAAGAGAAAGGCACCACAAAACTTGTTCTACCTGCTTTCTGGGCTGAGAGGAGAATCGCTGAATTTTGGACTCGGCTGGTGAAAAAATGTTCCAAACACACCCCATGCACAACTCCACCGGGGAAGGTGCCAGAAACGAGTTCTGTTGGTAGTTTTTACAGTACCCCGGTAGGCAGCTGAAAGGCACCACAAAACTTGTTCTACCTGCTTTCTGGGCTGAGATGGGGAACAGCTGAATTTTGGACTCGGCTGCTGACAAAATGTTCCAAACACACCCCATGCACAACTCCACCGGGGAAGGTGCCAGAAACGAGTTCTGTTGGTAGTTTTTACACTACCCCGGTAGGCAGCTGAAAGGCATTACAAAACTTGTTGTACCTGCTTTCTGGGCTGAGATGGGGATCAGCTGAAGTTTGGACTCGGCTGCTGACAAAATGTTCCAAACACACCCCATGCACAACTCCACCGGGGAAGGTGCGAGAAAGGAGTTCTGTTGGTAGTTTTTACACTACCCCGGTAGGCAGCTGAAAGGCACCACAAAACTTGTTCTACCTGCTTTCTGGGCTGAGATGGGGAACGGCTGAATTTTGGACTCAGCTGGTAACAAAATGTTCCAAACACACCCCATGCACAGCTCCACCGGGGAAGGTGCCAGAAACGAGTTCTGTTGGTAGTTTTTACACTACCCCGGTAGGCAGCTGAAAGGCACCACAAAACTTGTTCTACCTGCTTTCTGGGCTGAGATGGGGATCAGCTGAAGTTTGGACTCGGCTGCTGACAAAATGTTCCAAACACACCCCATGCACAACTCCACCGGGGAAGGTGCCAGAAACGAGTTCTGTTGGTAGTTTTTACACTACCCCGGTAGGCAGCTGAAAGGCACCACAAAAGTTTTTCTACCTGCTTTATGGGCTTAGATGGGGAATCGCTGAATTTTGGACTCGGCTGGTAACAAAATGTTCCAAACACACCCCATGCACAGCTCCACCGGGGAAGGTGCCAGAAACGAGTTCTGTTGGTAGTTTTTACACTACCCCGGTAGGCAGCTGAAAGGCACCACAAAAGTTCTACCTGCTTTCTGGGCTGAGATGGGGAACGGCTGAATTTTGGACTCGGCTGGTGACAAAATGTTCCAAACACACCCCATGCACAGCTCCACCGGGGAAGGTGCCAGAAACGAGTTCTGTTGGTAGTTTTTACAGTACCCTGGTAGGCAAGAGAAAGGCACCACAAAACTTGTTCTACCTGCTTTCTGGGCTGAGAGGAGAATCGCTGAATTTTGGACTCGGCTGGTGAAAAAATGTTCCAAACACACCCCATGCACAACTCCACCGGGGAAGGTGCCAGAAACGAGTTCTGTTGGTAGTTTTTACACTACCCCGGTAGGCAGCTGAAAGGCATTACAAAACTTGTTCTACCTGCTTTCTGGGCTGAGATGGGGAACAGCTGAATTTTGGACTCGGCTGGTGACAAAATGTTCCAAACGCACCCCATGCACACCTCCACCGGGGAAGGTGCCAGAAACGAGTTCTGTTGGTAGTTTTTACACTACCCCGGTAGGCAGCTGAAAGGCACCACAAAACTTGTTCTACCTGCTTTCTGGGCTGAGATGGGGATCAGCTGAAGTTTGGACTCGGCTGCTGACAAAATGTTCCAAACACACCCCATGCACAACTCCACCGGGGAAGGTGCGAGAAAGGAGTTCTGTTGGTAGTTTTTACACTACCCCGGTAGGCAGCTGAAAGGCACCACAAAAGTTTTTCTACCTGCTTTATGGGCTTAGATGGGGAATCGCTGAATTTTGGACTCGGCTGGTAACAAAATGTTCCAAACACACCCCATGCACAGCTCCACCGGGGAAGGTGCCAGAAACGAGTTCTGTTGGTAGTTTTTACACTACCCCGGTAGGCAGCTGAAAGGCACCACAAAACTTGTTGTACCTGCTTTCTGGGCTGAGATGGGGAACAGCTGAGTTTTGGACTGGGCTGGTGACAAAATGTTCCAAACACACCCCATGCACAACTCCACCGGGGAAGGTGCCAGAAACGAGTTCTGTTGGTAGTTTTTACAGTACCCTGGTAGGCAGCTGAAAGGCACCACAAAACTTGTTCTACCTGCTTTCTGGGCTGAGAGGAGAATCGCTGAATTTTGGACTCGGCTGGTGAAAAAATGTTCCAAACACACCCCATGCACAACTCCACCGGGAAAGGTGCGAGAAAGGAGTTCTGTTGGTAGTTTTTACAGTACCTTGGTAGGCAAGAGAAAGGCACCACAAAACTTGTTCTACCTGCTTTCTGGGCTGAGATGGAGAATCGCTGAATTTTGGACTCGGCTGGTGAAAAAATGTTCCAAACACACCCCATGCACACCTCCACCGGGGAAGGTGCCAGAAACGAGTTCTGTTGGTAGTTTTTACACTACCCCGGTAGGCAGCTGAAAGGCACCACAAAAGTTTTTCTACCTGCTTTCTGGGCTGAGATGGGGAACAGCTGAGTTTTGGACTCGGCTGCTGACAAAATGTTCCAAACACACCCCATGCACAACTCCACCGGGGAAGGTGCGAGAAAGGAGTTCTGTTGGTAGTTTTTACACTACCCCGGTAGGCAGCTGAAAGGCACCACAAAAGTTTTTCTACCTGCTTTATGGGCTTAGATGGGGAATCGCTGAATTTTGGACTCGGCTGGTAACAAAATGTTCCAAACACACCCCATGCACAGCTCCACCGGGGAAGGTGCCAGAAACGAGTTCTGTTGGTAGTTTTTACAGTACCCCGGTAGGCAGCTGAAAGGCACCACAAAACTTGTTCTACCTGCTTTCTGGGCTGAGATGGGGAACAGCTGAGTTTTGGACTGGGCTGGTGACAAAATGTTCCAAACACACCCCATGCACAACTCCACCGGGGAAGGTGCCAGAAACGAGTTCTGTTGGTAGTTTTTACAGTACCCTGGTAGGCAGCTGAAAGGCACCACAAAAGTTTTTCTACCTGCTTTATGGGCTTAGATGGGGAATCGCTGAATTTTGGACTCGGCTGGTAACAAAATGTTCCAAACACACCCCATGCACAGCTCCACCGGGGAAGGTGCCAGAAACGAGTTCTGTTGGTAGTTTTTACACTACCCCGGTAGGCAGCTGAAAGGCACCACAAAACTTGTTGTACCTGCTTTCTGGGCTGAGATGGGGAACAGCTGAGTTTTGGACTGGGCTGGTGACAAAATGTTCCAAACACACCCCATGCACAACTCCACCGGGGAAGGTGCCAGAAACGAGTTCTGTTGGTAGTTTTTACAGTACCCTGGTAGGCAGCTGAAAGGCACCACAAAACTTGTTCTACCTGCTTTCTGGGCTGAGAGGAGAATCGCTGAATTTTGGACTCGGCTGGTGAAAAAATGTTCCAAACACACCCCATGCACAACTCCACCGGGAAAGGTGCGAGAAAGGAGTTCTGTTGGTAGTTTTTACAGTACCTTGGTAGGCAAGAGAAAGGCACCACAAAACTTGTTCTACCTGCTTTCTGGGCTGAGATGGAGAATCGCTGAATTTTGGACTCGGCTGGTGAAAAAATGTTCCAAACACACCCCATGCACACCTCCACCGGGGAAGGTGCCAGAAACGAGTTCTGTTGGTAGTTTTTACACTACCCCGGTAGGCAGCTGAAAGGCACCACAAAAGTTTTTCTACCTGCTTTCTGGGCTGAGATGGGGAACAGCTGAGTTTTGGACTCGGCTGCTGACAAAATGTTCCAAACACACCCCATGCACAACTCCACCGGGGAAGGTGCGAGAAAGGAGTTCTGTTGGTAGTTTTTACACTACCCCGGTAGGCAGCTGAAAGGCACCACAAAAGTTTTTCTACCTGCTTTATGGGCTTAGATGGGGAATCGCTGAATTTTGGACTCGGCTGGTAACAAAATGTTCCAAACACACCCCATGCACAGCTCCACCGGGGAAGGTGCCAGAAACGAGTTCTGTTGGTAGTTTTTACAGTACCCCGGTAGGCAGCTGAAAGGCACCACAAAACTTGTTCTACCTGCTTTCTGGGCTGAGATGGGGAACAGCTGAGTTTTGGACTGGGCTGGTGACAAAATGTTCCAAACACACCCCATGCACAACTCCACCGGGGAAGGTGCCAGAAACGAGTTCTGTTGGTAGTTTTTACAGTACCCTGGTAGGCAGCTGAAAGGCACCACAAAACTTGTTCTACCTGCTTTCTGGGCTGAGATGGAGAATCGCTGAATTTTGGACTCGGCTGGTGAAAAAATGTTCCAAACACACCCCATGCACAACTCCACCGGGAAAGGTGCCAGAAACGAGTTCTGTTGGTAGTTTTTACACTACCCCGGTAGGCAGCTGAAAGGCACCACAAAACTTGTTCTACCTGCTTTCTGGGCTGAGATGGGGAATCGCTGAATTTTGGACTCGGCTGCTGACAAAATGTTCCAAACACACCCCATGCACAACTCCACCGGGGAAGGTGCCAGAAACGAGTTCTGTTGGTAGTTTTTACAGTACCCCGGTAGGCAGCTGAAAGGCACCACAAAACTTGTTCTACCTGCTTTCTGGGCTGAGATGGGGAATCGCTGAATTTTGGACTCGGCTGGTAACAAAATGTTCCAAACACACCCCATGCACAGCTCGACCGGCGAAGGTGCCAGAAACGAGTTCTGTTGGTAGTTTTTACACTACCCCGGTAGGCAGCTGAAAGGCACCACAAAAGTTTTGCTACCTGCTTTCTGGGCTGAGATGGGGAACAGCTGAGTTTTGGACTCGGCTGCTGACAAAATGTTCCAAACACACCCCATGCACAACTCCACCGGGGAAGGTGCCAGAAACGAGTTCTGTTGGTAGTTTTTACAGTACCCTGGTAGGCAAGAGAAAGGCACCACAAAACTTGTTCTACCTGCTTTCTGGGCTGAGAGGAGAATCGCTGAATTTTGGACTCGGCTGGTAACAAAATGTTCCAAACACACCCCATGCACAACTCCACCGGGAAAGGTGCGAGAAAGGAGTTCTGTTGGTAGTTTTTACAGTACCCTGGTAGGCAAGAGAAAGGCACCACAAAACTTGTTCTACCTGCTTTCTGGGCTGAGATGGAGAATCCCTGAATTTTGGACTCGGCTGGTGAAAAAATGTTCCAAACACACCCCATGCACACCTCCACCGGGGAAGGGGCCAGAAACGAGTTCTGTTGGTAGTTTTTACACTACCCCGGTAGGCAGCTGAAAGGCACCACAAAAGTTTTTCTACCTGCTTTCTGGGCTAGGATGGGGATCAGCTGAAGTTTGGACTCGGCTGCTGACAAAATGTTCCAAACACACCCCATGCACAACTCCACTGGGGAAGGTGCCAGAAACGAGTTCTGTTGGTAGTTTTTACACTACCCCGGTAGGCAGCTGAAAGGCACCACAAAAGTTTTTCTACCTGCTTTATGGGCTTAGATGGGGAATCGCTGAATTTTGGACTCGGCTGGTAACAAAATGTTCCAAACACACCCCATGCACAGCTCCACCGGGGAAGGTGCCAGAAACGAGTTCTGTTGGTAGTTTTTACACTACCCCGGTAGGCAGCTGAAAGGCACCACAAAACTTGTTCTACCTGCTTTCTGGGCTGAGATGGGGAACAGCTGAGTTTTGGACTCGGCTGGTGACAAAATGTTCCAAACACACCCCATGCACAACTCCACCGGGGAAGGTGCCAGAAACGAGTTCTGTTGGTAGTTTTTACAGTACCCTGGTAGGCAGCTGAAAGGCACCACAAAACTTGTTCTACCTGCTTTCTGGGCTGAGATGGAGAATCGCTGAATTTTGGACTCGGCTGGTGAAAAATGTTCCAAACACACCCCATGCACAACTCCACCGGGAAAGGTGCCAGAAACGAGTTCTGTTGGTAGTTTTTACAGTACCCCGGTAGGCAGCTGAAAGGCACCACAAAACTTGTTCTACCTGCTTTCTGGGCTGAGATGGGGAACGGCTGAATTTTGGACTCGGCTGGTAACAAAATGTTCCAAACACACCCCATGCACAGCTCCACCGGCGAAGGTGCCAGAAACGAGTTCTGTTGGTAGTTTTTACACTACCCCGGTAGGCAGCTGAAAGGCACCACAAAAGTTTTGCTACCTGCTTTCTGGGCTGAGATGGGGAACAGCTGAGTTTTGGACTCGGCTGCTGACAAAATGTTCCAAACACACCCCATGCACAACTCCACCGGGGAAGGTGCCAGAAACGAGTTCTGTTGGTAGTTTTTACAGTACCCTGGTAGGCAAGAGAAAGGCACCACAAAACTTGTTCTACCTGCTTTCTGGGCTGAGAGGAGAATCGCTGAATTTTGGACTCGGCTGGTGAAAAAATGTTCCAAACACACCCCATGCACAACTCCACCGGGAAAGGTGCCAGAAACGAGTTCTGTTGGTAGTTTTTACACTACCCCGGTAGGCAGCTGAAAGGCATTACAAAACTTGTTCTACCTGCTTTCTGGGCTGAGATGGGGAACGGCTGAATTTTGGACTCGGCTGGTAACAAAATGTTCCAAACACACCCCATGCACAGCTCGACCGGCGAAGGTGCCAGAAACGAGTTCTGTTGGTAGTTTTTACACTACCCCGGTAGGCAGCTGAAAGGCACCACAAAAGTTTTGCTACCTGCTTTCTGGGCTGAGATGGGGAACAGCTGAGTTTTGGACTCGGCTGGTGACAAAATGTTCCAAACACACCCCATGCACAACTCCACTGGGGAAGGTGCCAGAAACGAGTTCTGTTGGTAGTTTTTACAGTACCCTGGTAGGCAAGAGAAAGGCACCACAAAACTTGTTCTACCTGCTTTCTGGGCTGAGATGGAGAATCCCTGAATTTTGGACTCGGCTGGGGAAAAAATGTTCCAAACACACCCCATGCACAGCTCCACCGGCAAAGGTGCCAGAAACGAGTTCTGTTGGTAGTTTTTACACTACCCCGGTAGGCAGCTGAAAGGCACCACAAAAGTTTTTCTACCTGCTTTCTGGGCTGAGATGGGGATCAGCTGAAGTTTGGACTCGGCTGCTGACAAAATGTTCCAAACACACCCCATGCACAACTCCACCGGGGAAGGTGCCAGAAAGGAGTTCTGTTGGTAGTTTTTACACTACCCCGGTAGGCAGCTGAAAGGCACCACAAAAGTTTTTCTACCTGCTTTATGGGCTTAGATGGGGAATCGCTGAATTTTGGACTCGGCTGGTAACAAAATGTTCCAAACACACCCCATGCACAGCTCCACCGGGGAAGGTGCCAGAAACGAGTTCTGTTGGTAGTTTTTACACTACCCCGGTAGGCAGCTGAAAGGCACCACAAAACTTGTTCTACCTGCTTTCTGGGCTGAGATGGGGAACAGCTGACTTTTGGACTCGGCTGGTGACAAAATGTTCCAAACACACCCCATGCACACCTCCACCGGGGAAGGTGCCGGAAACGAGTTCTGTTGGTAGTTTTTACAGTACCCTGGTAGGCAGCTGAAAGGCACCACAAAACTTGTTCTACCTGCTTTCTGGGCTGAGATGGAGAATTGCTGAATTTTGGACTCGGCTGGTGAAAAAATGTTCCAAACACACCCCATGCACAACTCCACCGGGGAAGGTGCCAGAAACGAGTTCTGTTGGTAGTTTTTACAGTACCCCGGTAGGCAGCTGAAAGGCACCACAAAACTTGTTCTACCTGCTTTCTGGGCTGAGATGGGGAACGGCTGAATTTTGGACTCGGCTGCTGACAAAATGTTCCAAACACACCCCATGCACAACTCCACCGGGGAAGGTGCCAGAAACGAGTTCTGTTGGTAGTTTTTACACTACCCTGGTAGGCAAGAGAAAGGCACCACAAAACTTGTTCTACCTGCTTTCTGGGCTGAGAGGAGAATCGCTGAATTTTGGACTCGGCTGCTGACAAAATGTTCCAAACACACCCCATGCACAACTCCACCGGGGAAGGTGCCAGAAACGAGTTCTGTTGGTAGTTTTTACACTACCCTGGTAGGCAAGAGAAAGGCACCACAAAACTTGTTCTACCTGCTTTCTGGGCTGAGAGGAGAATCGCTGAATTTTGGACTCGGCTGGTGACAAAATGTTCCAAACACACCCCATGCACAACTCCACCGGGAAAGGTGCGAGAAAGGAGTTCTGTTGGTAGTTTTTACAGTACCCTTGTAGGCAAGAGAAAGGCACCACAAAACTTGTTCTACCTGCTTTCTGGGCTGAGATGGAGAATCGCTGAATTTTGGACTCGGCTGGTGACAAAATGTTCCAAACACACCCCATGCACAACTCCACCGGGGAAGGTGCCAGAAACGAGTTCTGTTGGTAGTTTTTACACTACCCCGGTAGGCAGCTGAAAGGCACCACAAAAGTTTTTCTACCTGCTTTCTGGGCTGAGATGGGGATCAGCTGAAGTTTGGACTCGGCTGCTGACAAAATGTTCCAAACACACCCCATGCACAACTCCACTGGGGAAGGTGCCAGAAACGAGTTCTGTTGGTAGTTTTTACACTACCCCGGTAGGCAGCTGAAAGGCACCACAAAAGTTTTTCTACCTGCTTTATGGGCTTAGATGGGGAATCGCTGAATTTTGGACTCGGCTGGTAACAAAATGTTCCAAACACACCCCATGCACAGCTCCACCGGGGAAGGTGCCAGAAACGAGTTCTGTTGGTAGTTTTTACACTACCCCGGTAGGCAGCTGAAAGGCACCACAAAACTTGTTCTACCTGCTTTCTGGGCTGAGATGGGGAACAGCTGAGTTTTGGACTCGGCTGGTGACAAAATGTTCCAAACACACCCCATGCACAACTCCACCGGGGAAGGTGCCAGAAACGAGTTCTGTTGGTAGTTTTTACAGTACCCTGGTAGGCAGCTGAAAGGCACCACAAAACTTGTTCTACCTGCTTTCTGGGCTGAGATGGAGAATCGCTGAATTTTGGACTCGGCTGGTGAAAAAATGTTCCAAACACACCCCATGCACAACTCCAACGGGAAAGGTGCCAGAAACGAGTTCTGTTGGTAGTTTTTACACTACCCCGGTAGGCAGCTGAAAGGCACCACAAAACTTGTTCTACCTGCTTTCTGGGCTGAGATGGGGAACGGCTGAATTTTGGACTCAGCTGGTAACAAAATGTTCCAAACACACCCCATGCACAGCTCCACCGGGGAAGGTGCCAGAAACGAGTTCTGTTGGTAGTTTTTACACTACCCCGGTAGGCAGCTGAAAGGCACCACAAAAGTTTTGCTACCTGCTTTCTGGGCTGAGATGGGGAACAGCTGAGTTTTGGACTCGGCTGCTGACAAAATGTTCCAAACACACCCCATGCACAACTCCACCGGGGAAGGTGCCAGAAACGAGTTCTGTTGGTAGTTTTTACAGTACCCTGGTAGGCAAGAGAAAGGCACCACAAAACTTGTTCTACCTGCTTTCTGGGCTGAGAGGAGAATCGCTGAATTTTGGACTCGGCTGGTGACAAAATGTTCCAAACACACCCCATGCACAACTCCACCGGGAAAGGTGCCAGAAACGAGTTCTGTTGGTAGTTTTTACACTACCCCGGTAGGCAGCTGAAAGGCATTACAAAACTTGTTCTACCTGCTTTCTGGGCTGAGATGGGGAACAGCTGAATTTTGGACTCGGCTGGTGACAAAATGTTCCAAACACACCCCATGCACAACTCCACCGGGGAAGGTGCCAGAAACGAGTTCTGTTGGTAGTTTTTACACTACCCCGGTAGGCAGCTGAAAGGCACCACAAAACTTGTTCTACCTGCTTTCTGGGCTGAGATGGGGATCAGCTGAAGTTTGGACTCGGCTGCTGACAAAATGTTCCAAACACACCCCATGCACAACTCCACCGGGGAAGGTGCGAGAAAGGAGTTCTGTTGGTAGTTTTTACACTACCCCAGTAGGCAGCTGAAAGGCACCACAAAACTTGTTCTACCTGCTTTATGGGCTTAGATGGGGAATCGCTGAATTTTGGACTCGGCTGGTAACAAAATGTTCCAAACACACCCCATGCACAGCTCGACCGGCGAAGGTGCCAGAAACGAGTTCTGTTGGTAGTTTTTACACTACCCCGGTAGGCAGCTGAAAGGCACCACAAAAGTTCTACCTGCTTTCTGGGCTGAGATGGGGAACGGCTGAATTTTGGACCCGGCTGCTGACAAAATGTTCCAAACACACCCCATGCACAACTCCACCGGGGAAGGTGCCAGAAACGAGTTCTGTTGGTAGTTTTTACAGTACCCTGGTAGGCAAGAGAAAGGCACCACAAAACTTGTTCTACCTGCTTTCTGGGCTGAGAGGAGAATCGCTGAATTTTGGACTCGGCTGGTGAAAAAATGTTCCAAACACACCCCATGCACAACTCCACCGGGGAAGGTGCCAGAAACGAGTTCTGTTGGTAGTTTTTACACTACCCCGGTAGGCAGCTGAAAGGCATTACAAAACTTGTTCTACCTGCTTTCTGGGCTGAGATGGGGAACAGCTGAATTTTGGACTCGGCTGGTGACAAAATGTTCCAAACACACCCCATGCACAACTCCACCGGGGAAGGTGCCAGAAACGAGTTCTGTTGGTAGTTTTTACACTACCCCGGTAGGCAGCTGAAAGGCACCACAAAACTTGTTGTACCTGCTTTCTGGGCTGAGATGGGGATCAGCTGAATTTTGGACTCGGCTGCTGACAAAATGTTCCAAACACACCCCATGCACAACTCCACCGGGGAAGGTGCGAGAAAGGAGTTCTGTTGGTAGTTTTTACACTACCCCGGTAGGCAGCTGAAAGGCACCACAAAAGTTTTGCTACCTGCTTTCTGGGCTGAGATGGGGAACGGCTGAATTTTGGACTCGGCTGGTAACAAAATGTTCCAAACACACCCCATGCACAGCTCCACCGGGGAAGGTGCCAGAAACGAGTTCTGTTGGTAGTTTTTACACTACCCCGGTAGGCAGCTGAAAGGCACCACAAAACTTGTTCTACCTGCTTTCTGGGCTGAGATGGGGAACAGCTGAGTTTTGGACTGGGCTGGTGACAAAATGTTCCAAACACACCCCATGCACAACTCCACCGGGGAAGGTGCCAGAAACGAGTTCTGTTGGTAGTTTTTACACTACCCTGGTAGGCAGCTGAAAGGCACCACAAAACTTGTTCTACCTGCTTTCTGGGCTGAGATGGAGAATCGCTGAATTTTGGACTCGGCTGGTGAAAAAATGTTCCAAACACACCCCATGCACAACTCCACCGGGAAAGGTGCCAGAAACGAGTTCTGTTGGTAGTTTTTACACTACCCCGGTAGGCAGCTGAAAGGCACCACAAAACTTGTTCTACCTGCTTTCTGGGCTGAGATGGGGAATCGCTGAATTTTGGACTCGGCTGGTGACAAAATGTTCCAAACACACCCCATGCACAACTCCACCGGGAAAGGTGCCAGAAACGAGTTCTGTTGGTAGTTTTTACAGTACCCCGGTAGGCAGCTGAAAGGCACCACAAAACTTGTTCTACCTGCTTTCTGGGCTGAGATGGGGAACGGCTGAATTTTGGACTCGGCTGGTAACAAAATGTTCCAAACACACCCCATGCACAGCTCGACCGGCGAAGGTGCCAGAAACGAGTTCTGTTGGTAGTTTTTACACTACCCCGGTAGGCAGCTGAAAGGCACCACAAAAGTTTTGCTACCTGCTTTCTGGGCTGAGATGGGGAATCGCTGAATTTTGGACTCGGCTGGTAACAAAATGTTCCAAACACACCCCATGCACAGCTCGACCGGCGAAGGTGCCAGAAACGAGTTCTGTTGGTAGTTTTTACACTACCCCGGTAGGCAGCTGAAAGGCACCACAAAACTTGTTCTACCTGCTTTCTGGGCTGAGATGGGGAACGGCTGAATTTTGGACTCGGCTGGTAACAAAATGTTCCAAACACACCCCATGCACAGCTCCACCGGGGAAGGTGCCAGAAACGAGTTCTGTTGGTAGTTTTTACACTACCCCGGTAGGCAGCTGAAAGGCACCACAAAACTTGTTGTACCTGCTTTCTGGGCTGAGATGGAGAATCGCTGAATTTTGGACTCGGCTGGTAACAAAATGTTCCAAACACACCCCATGCACAGCTCGACCGGCGAAGGTGCCAGAAACGAGTTCTGTTGGTAGTTTTTACACTACCCCGGTAGGCAGCTGAAAGGCACCACAAAAGTTCTACCTGCTTTCTGGGCTGAGATGGGGAACGGCTGAATTTTGGACTCGGCTGCTGACAAAATGTTCCAAACACACCCCATGCACAACTCCACCGGGGAAGGTGCCAGAAACGAGTTCTGTTGGTAGTTTTTACAGTACCCTGGTAGGCAAGAGAAAGGCACCACAAAACTTGTTCTACCTGCTTTCTGGGCTGAGAGGAGAATCGCTGAATTTTGGACTCGGCTGGTGAAAAAATGTTCCAAACACACCCCATGCACAACTCCACCGGGGAAGGTGCCAGAAACGAGTTCTGTTGGTAGTTTTTACACTACCCCGGTAGGCAGCTGAAAGGCACCACAAAACTTGTTCTACCTGCTTTCTGGGCTGAGATGGGGAACAGCTGAGTTTTGGACTGGGCTGGTGACAAAATGTTCCAAACACACCCCATGCACAACTCCACCGGGGAAGGTGCCAGAAACGAGTTCTTTTGGTAGTTTTTACACTACCCCGGTAGGCAGCTGAAAGGCACCACAAAACTTGTTCTACCTGCTTTCTGGGCTGAGATGGAGAATCGCTGAATTTTGGACTCGGCTGGTGAAAAAATGTTCCAAACACACCCCATGCACAACTCCACCGGGGAAGGTGCCAGAAACGAGTTCTGTTGGTAGTTTTTACACTACCCCGGTAGGCAGCTGAAAGGCACCACAAAACTTGTTCTACCTGCTTTCTGGGCTGAGATGGGGAATCGCTGAATTTTGGACTCGGCTGGTGACAAAATGTTCCAAACACACCCCATGCACAACTCCACCGGGGAAGGTGCCAGAAACGAGTTCTGTTGGTAGTTTTTACAGTACCCCGGTAGGCAGCTGAAAGGCACCACAAAACTTGTTCTACCTGCTTTCTGGGCTGAGATGGGGAACGGCTGAATTTTGGACTCGGCTGTTAACAAAATGTTCCAAACACACCCCATGCACAGCTCGACCGGCGAAGGTGCGAGAAAGGAGTTCTGTTGGTAGTTTTTACACTACCCCGGTAGGCAGCTGAAAGGCACCACAAAAGTTTTGCTACCTGCTTTCTGGGCTGAGATGGGGAACAGCTGAGTTTTGGACTCGGCTGGTGACAAAATGTTCCAAACACACCCCATGCACAACTCCACCGGGGAAGGTGCCAGAAACGAGTTCTGTTGGTAGTTTTTACAGTACCCTGGTAGGCAAGAGAAAGGCACCACAAAACTTGTTCTACCTGCTTTCTGGGCTGAGAGGAGAATCGCTGAATTTTGGACTCGGCTGGTGAAAAAATGTTCCAAACACACCCCATGCACAACTCCACCGGGGAAGGTGCCAGAAACGAGTTCTGTTGGTAGTTTTTACACTACCCCGGTAGGCAGCTGAAAGGCACCACAAAACTTGTTCTACCGGCTTTCTGGGCTGAGATGGGGAACAGCTGAGTTTTGGACTGGGCTGGTGACAAAATGTTCCAAACACACCCCATGCACAGCTCCACCGGGGAAGGTGCCAGAAACGAGTTCTGTTGGTAGTTTTTACACTACCCCGGTAGGCAGCTGAAAGGCACCACAAAAGTTTTGCTACCTGCTTTCTGGGCTGAGATGGGGATCAGCTGAAGTTTGGACTCGGCTGCTGACAAAATGTTCCAAACGCACCCCATGCACAACTCCACCGGGGAAGGTGCCAGAAACGAGTTCTGTTGGTAGTTTTTACAGTACCCCGGTAGGCAGCTGAAAGGCACCACAAAAGTTTTTCTACCTGCTTTATGGGCTTAGATGGGGAATCGCTGAATTTTGGACTCGGCTGGTAACAAAATGTTCCAAACACACCCCATGCACAGCTCGACCGGCGAAGGTGCCAGAAACGAGTTCTGTTGGTAGTTTTTACACTACCCCGGTAGGCAGCTGAAAGGCACCACAAAAGTTCTACCTGCTTTCTGGGCTGAGATGGGGAACGGCTGAATTTTGGACTCGGCTGCTGACAAAATGTTCCAAACACACCCCATGCACAACTCCACCGGGGAAGGTGCCAGAAATGAGTTCTGTTGGTAGTTTTTACAGTACCCTGGTAGGCAAGAGAAAGGCACCACAAAACTTGTTCTACCTGCTTTCTGGGCTGAGAGGAGAATCGCTGAATTTTGGACTCGGCTGGTGAAAAAATGTTCCAAACACACCCCATGCACACCTCCACCGGGGAAGGTGCCAGAAACGAGTTCTGTTGGTAGTTTTTACACTACCCCGGTAGGCAGCTGAAAGGCACCACAAAACTTGTTCTACCTGCTTTCTGGGCTGAGATGGGGATCAGCTGAAGTTTGGACTCGGCTGCTGACAAAATGTTCCAAACACACCCCATGCACAACTCCACCGGGGAAGGTGCCAGAAACGAGTTCTGTTGGTAGTTTTTACACTACCCCGGTAGGCAGCTGAAAGGCACCACAAAACTTGTTCTACCTGCTTTATGGGCTTAGATGGGGAATCGCTGAATTTTGGACTCGGCTGGTAACAAAATGTTCCAAACACACCCCATGCACAGCTCCACCGGGGAAGGTGCCAGAAACGAGTTCTGTTGGTAGTTTTTACACTACCCCGGTAGGCAGCTGAAAGGCACCACAAAACTTGTTCTACCTGCTTTCTGGGCTGAGATGGGGAATCGCTGAATTTTGGACTCGGCTGCTGACAAAATGTTCCAAACACACCCCATGCACAACTCCACCGGGAAAGGTGCCAGAAACGAGTTCTGTTGGTAGTTTTTACACTACTCCGGTAGGCAGCTGAAAGGCACCACAAAACTTGTTCTACCTGCTTTCTGGGCTGAGAGGAGAATCGCTGAATTTTGGACTCGGCTGGTGACAAAATGTTCCAAACACACCCCATGCACAACTCCACCGGGGAAGGTGCCAGAAACGAGTTCTGTTGGTAGTTTTTACACTACCCCGGTAGGCAGCTGAAAGGCACCACAAAACTTGTTCTACCTGCTTTCTGGGCTGAGATGGGGAACAGCTGAATTTTGGACTCGGCTGGTGACAAAATGTTCCAAACACACCCCATGCACAACTCCACCGGGGAAGGTGCCAGAAACGAGTTCTGTTGGTAGTTTTTACACTACCCCGGTAGGCAGCTGAAAGGCACCACAAAACTTGTTGTACCTGCTTTCTGGGCTGAGATGGGGATCAGCTGAATTTTGGACTCGGCTGCTGACAAAATGTTCCAAACACACCCCATGCACAACTCCACCGGGGAAGGTGCGAGAAAGGAGTTCTGTTGGTAGTTTTTACACTACCCCCGGTAGGCAGCTGAAAGGCACCACAAAAGTTTTTCTACCTGCTTTCTGGGCTGAGATGGGGAATCGCTGAATTTTGGACTCGGCTGGTAACAAAATGTTCCAAACACACCCCATGCACAGCTCCACCGGGGAAGGTGCCAGAAACGAGTTCTGTTGGTAGTTTTTACACTACCCCGGTAGGCAGCTGAAAGGCACCACAAAAGTTTTGCTACCTGCTTTCTGGGCTGAGATGGGGAACAGCTGAGTTTTGGACTGGGCTGGTGACAAAATGTTCCAAACACACCCCATGCACAACTCCACCGGGGAAGGTGCCAGAAACGAGTTCTGTTGGTAGTTTTTACAGTACCCTGGTAGGCAGCTGAAAGGCACCACAAAACTTGTTCTACCTGCTTTCTGGGCTGAGATGGAGAATCGCTGAATTTTGGACTCGGCTGGTGAAAAAATGTTCCAAACACACCCCATGCACAACTCCACCGGGAAAGGTGCCAGAAACGAGTTCTGTTGGTAGTTTTTACACTACCCCCGGTAGGCAGCTGAAAGGCACCACAAAACTTGTTCTACCTGCTTTCTGGGCTGAGATGGGGAATCGCTGAATTTTGGACTCGGCTGGTGACAAAATGTTCCAAACACACCCCATGCACAACTCCACCGGGGAAGGTGCCAGAAACGAGTTCTGTTGGTAGTTTTTACACTACCCCCGGTAGGCAGCTGAAAGGCACCACAAAACTTGTTCTACCTGCTTTCTGGGCTGAGATGGGGAACGGCTGAATTTTGGACTCGGCTGCTGACAAAATGTTCCAAACACACCCCATGCACAACTCCACCGGGGAAGGTGCCAGAAACGAGTTCTGTTGGTAGTTTTTACAGTACCCTGGTAGGCAAGAGAAAGGCACCACAAAACTTGTTCTACCTGCTTTCTGGGCTGAGAGGAGAATCGCTGAATTTTGGACTCGGCTGGTGAAAAAATGTTCCAAACACACCCCATGCACAACTCCACCGGGGAAGGTGCCAGAAACGAGTTCTGTTGGTAGTTTTTACACTACCCCGGTAGGCAGCTGAAAGGCACCACAAAACTTGTTCTACCTGCTTTCTGGGCTGAGATGGGGAACAGCTGAGTTTTGGACTGGGCTGGTGACAAAATGTTCCAAACACACCCCATGCACAACTCCACCGGGGAAGGTGCCAGAAACGAGTTCTTTTGGTAGTTTTTACAGTACCCCGGTAGGCAGCTGAAAGGCACCACAAAACTTGTTCTACCTGCTTTCTGGGCTGAGATGGAGAATCGCTGAATTTTGGACTCGGCTGGTGAAAAAATGTTCCAAACACACCCCATGCACAACTCCACCGGGAAAGGTGCCAGAAACGAGTTCTGTTGGTAGTTTTTACACTACCCCCGGTAGGCAGCTGAAAGGCACCACAAAACTTGTTCTACCTGCTTTCTGGGCTGAGATGGGGAACGGCTGAATTTTGGACTCGGCTGGTGACAAAATGTTCCAAACACACCCCATGCACAACTCCACCGGGGAAGGTGCCAGAAACGAGTTCTGTTGGTAGTTTTTACAGTACCCCGGTAGGCAGCTGAAAGGCACCACAAAACTTGTTCTACCTGCTTTCTGGGCTGAGATGGGGAACAGCTGAATTTTGGACTCGGCTGTTAACAAAATGTTCCAAACACACCCCATGCACAGCTCGACCGGCGAAGGTGCCAGAAACGAGTTCTGTTGGTAGTTTTTACACTACCCCGGTAGGCAGCTGAAAGGCACCACAAAAGTTTTGCTACCTGCTTTCTGGGCTGAGATGGGGAACAGCTGAGTTTTGGACTCGGCTGCTGACAAAATGTTCCAAACACACCCCATGCACAACTCCACCGGGGAAGGTGCCAGAAACGAGTTCTGTTGGTAGTTTTTACAGTACCCTGGTAGGCAAGAGAAAGGCACCACAAAACTTGTTCTACCTGCTTTCTGGGCTGAGAGGAGAATCGCTGAATTTTGGACTCGGCTGGTGAAAAAATGTTCCAAACACACCCCATGCACAACTCCACCGGGAAAGGTGCCAGAAACGAGTTCTGTTGGTAGTTTTTACACTACCCCGGTAGGCAGCTGAAAGGCATTACAAAACTTGTTCTACCTGCTTTCTGGGCTGAGATGGGGAACGGCTGAATTTTGGACTCGGCTGGTAACAAAATGTTCCAAACACACCCCATGCACAGCTCGACCGGCGAAGGTGCCAGAAACGAGTTCTGTTGGTAGTTTTTACACTACCCCGGTAGGCAGCTGAAAGGCACCACAAAAGTTTTGCTACCTGCTTTCTGGGCTGAGATGGGGAACAGCTGAGTTTTGGACTCGGCTGGTGACAAAATGTTCCAAACACACCCCATGCACAACTCCACCGGGGAAGGTGCCAGAAAGGAGTTCTGTTGGTAGTTTTTACAGTACCCTGGTAGGCAAGAGAAAGGCACCACAAAAGTTTTTCTACCTGCTTTATGGGCTTAGATGGGGAATCGCTGAATTTTGGACTCGGCTGGTAACAAAATGTTCCAAACACACCCCATGCACAGCTCGACCGGCGAAGGTGCCAGAAACGAGTTCTGTTGGTAGTTTTTACACTACCCCGGTAGGCAGCTGAAAGGCACCACAAAACTTGTTCTACCTGCTTTCTGGGCTGAGATGGGGAACGGCTGAATTTTGGACTCGGCTGCTGACAAAATGTTCCAAACACACCCCATGCACAACTCCACCGGGGAAGGTGCCAGAAACGAGTTCTGTTGGTAGTTTTTACAGTACCCTGGTAGGCAAGAGAAAGGCACCACAAAACTTGTTCTACCTGCTTTCTGGGCTGAGAGGAGAATCGCTGAATTTTGGACTCGGCTGGTGAAAAAATGTTCCAAACACACCCCATGCACACCTCCACCGGGGAAGGTGCCAGAAACGAGTTCTGTTGGTAGTTTTTACACTGCCCCGGTAGGCAGCTGAAAGGCACCACAAAAGTTTTTCTACCTGCTTTCTGGGCTGAGATGGGGATCAGCTGAAGTTTGGACTCGGCTGCTGACAAAATGTTCCAAACACACCCCATGCACAACTCCACTGGGGAAGGTGCCAGAAACGAGTTCTGTTGGTAGTTTTTACACTACCCCGGTAGGCAGCTGAAAGGCACCACAAAACTTGTTCTACCTGCTTTATGGGCTTAGATGGGGAATCGCTGAATTTTGGACTCGGCTGGTAACAAAATGTTCCAAACACACCCCATGCACAGCTCCACCGGGGAAGGTGCCAGAAACGAGTTCTGTTGGTAGTTTTTACACTACCCCGGTAGGCAGCTGAAAGGCACCACAAAACTTGTTCTACCTGCTTTCTGGGCTGAGATGGGGAACAGCTGAGTTTTGGACTCGGCTGCTGACAAAATGTTCCAAACACACCCCATGCACAACTCCACCGGGGAAGGTGCCAGAAACGAGTTCTGTTGGTAGTTTTTACAGTACCCTGGTAGGCAGCTGAAAGGCACCACAAAACTTGTTCTACCTGCTTTCTGGGCTGAGATGGAGAATCGCTGAATTTTGGACTCGGCTGGTGAAAAAATGTTCCAAACACACCCCATGCACAACTCCACCGGGAAAGGTGCCAGAAACGAGTTCTGTTGGTAGTTTTTACACTACCCCGGTAGGCAGCTGAAAGGCACCACAAAACTTGTTCTACCTGCTTTCTGGGCTGAGATGGGGAACGGCTGAATTTTGGACTCGGCTGGTAACAAAATGTTCCAAACACACCCCATGCACAGCTCCACCGGGGAAGGTGCCAGAAACGAGTTCTGTTGGTAGTTTTTACACTACCCCGGTAGGCAGCTGAAAGGCACCACAAAAGTTTTGCTACCTGCTTTCTGGGCTGAGATGGGGAACAGCTGAGTTTTGGACTCGGCTGCTGACAAAATGTTCCAAACACACCCCATGCACAACTCCACCGGGGAAGGTGCCAGAAACGAGTTCTGTTGGTAGTTTTTACACTACCCCGGTAGGCAGCTGAAAGGCACCACAAAAGTTTTGCTACCTGCTTTCTGGGCTGAGATGGGGATCAGCTGAAGTTTGGACTCGGCTGCTGACAAAATGTTCCAAACACACCCCATGCACAACTCCACCGGGGAAGGAGCGAGAAAGGAGTTCTGTTGGTAGTTTTTACACTACCCCGGTAGGCAGCTGAAAGGCACCACAAAAGTTTTTCTACCTGCTTTATGGGCTTAGATGGGGAATCGCTGAATTTTGGACTCGGCTGGTAACAAAATGTTCCAAACACACCCCATGCACAGCTCGACCGGCGAAGGTGCCAGAAACGAGTTCTGTTGGTAGTTTTTACACTACCCCGGTAGGCAGCTGAAAGGCACCACAAAACTTGTTCTACCTGCTTTCTGGGCTGAGATGGGGAACGGCTGAATTTTGGACTCGGCTGCTGACAAAATGTTCCAAACACACCCCATGCACAACTCCACCGGGGAAGGTGCCAGAAACGAGTTCTGTTGGTAGTTTTTACAGTACCCTGGTAGGCAAGAGAAAGGCACCACAAAACTTGTTCTACCTGCTTTCTGGGCTGAGAGGAGAATCGCTGAATTTTGGACTCGGCTGGTGAAAAAATGTTCCAAACACACCCCATGCACACCTCCACCGGGGAAGGTGCCAGAAACGAGTTCTGTTGGTAGTTTTTACACTACCCCGGTAGGCAGCTGAAAGGCACCACAAAAGTTTTTCTACCTGCTTTCTGGGCTGAGATGGGG
Organism: Falco biarmicus; assembly: GCF_023638135.1. Classification (NCBI taxonomy): domain Eukaryota; kingdom Metazoa; phylum Chordata; class Aves; order Falconiformes; family Falconidae; genus Falco; species Falco biarmicus. The sequence goes on along the minus strand of NW_026611995.1, from coordinate 201,705 downwards.
ATCAGCTGAAGTTTGGACTCGGCTGCTGACAAAATGTTCCAAACACACCCCATGCACAACTCCACCGGGGAAGGTGCGAGAAAGGAGTTCTGTTGGTAGTTTTTACACTACCCCGGTAGGCAGCTGAAAGGCACCACAAAAGTTTTTCTACCTGCTTTATGGGCTTAGATGGGGAATCGCTGAATTTTGGACTCGGCTGGTAACAAAATGTTCCAAACACACCCCATGCACAGCTCGACCGGCGAAGGTGCCAGAAACGAGTTCTGTTGGTAGTTTTTACACTACCCCGGTAGGCAGCTGAAAGGCACCACAAAAGTTCTACCTGCTTTCTGGGCTGAGATGGGGAACGGCTGAATTTTGGACTCGGCTGGTGACAAAATGTTCCAAACACACCCCATGCACAACTCCACCGGGGAAGGTGCCAGAAACGAGTTCTGTTGGTAGTTTTTACAGTACCCTGGTAGGCAAGAGAAAGGCACCACAAAACTTGTTCTACCTGCTTTCTGGGCTGAGAGGAGAATCTCTGAATTTTGGACTCGGCTGGTGAAAAAATGTTCCAAACACACCCCATGCACACCTCCACCGGGGAAGGTGCCAGAAACGAGTTCTGTTGGTAGTTTTTACACTGCCCCGGTAGGCAGCTGAAAGGCACCACAAAAGTTTTTCTACCTGCTTTCTGGGCTGAGATGGGGATCAGCTGAAGTTTGGACTCGGCTGCTGACAAAATGTTCCAAACACACCCCATGCACAACTCCACTGGGGAAGGTGCCAGAAACGAGTTCTGTTGGTAGTTTTTACACTACCCCGGTAGGCAGCTGAAAGGCACCACAAAAGTTTTTCTACCTGCTTTATGGGCTTAGATGGGGAATCGCTGAATTTTGGACTCGGCTGGTAACAAAATGTTCCAAACACACCCCATGCACAGCTCCACCGGGGAAGGTGCCAGAAACGAGTTCTGTTGGTAGTTTTTACACTACCCCGGTAGGCAGCTGAAAGGCACCACAAAAGTTTTGCTACCTGCTTTCTGGGCTGAGATGGGGAACAGCTGAGTTTTGGACTCGGCTGCTGACAAAATGTTCCAAACACACCCCATGCACAACTCCACCGGGGAAGGTGCCAGAAACGAGTTCTGTTGGTAGTTTTTACAGTACCCTGGTAGGCAGCTGAAAGGCACCACAAAACTTGTTCTACCTGCTTTCTGGGCTGAGATGGAGAATCGCTGAATTTTGGACTCGGCTGGTGAAAAAATGTTCCAAACACACCCCATGCACAACTCCACCGGGAAAGGTGCCAGAAACGAGTTCTGTTGGTAGTTTTTACACTACCCCGGTAGGCAGCTGAAAGGCACCACAAAACTTGTTCTACCTGCTTTCTGGGCTGAGATGGGGAACGGCTGAATTTTGGACTCGGCTGGTAACAAAATGTTCCAAACACACCCCATGCACAGCTCCACCGGGGAAGGTGCCAGAAACGAGTTCTGTTGGTAGTTTTTACACTACCCCGGTAGGCAGCTGAAAGGCACCACAAAAGTTTTGCTACCTGCTTTCTGGGCTGAGATGGGGAACAGCTGAGTTTTGGACTCGGCTGCTGACAAAATGTTCCAAACACACCCCATGCACAACTCCACCGGGGAAGGTGCCAGAAACGAGTTCTGTTGGTAGTTTTTACAGTACCCTGGTAGGCAAGAGAAAGGCACCACAAAACTTGTTCTACCTGCTTTCTGGGCTGAGAGGAGAATCGCTGAATTTTGGACTCGGCTGGTGAAAAAATGTTCCAAACACACCCCATGCACAACTCCACCGGGGAAAGGTGCCAGAAACGAGTTCTGTTGGTAGTTTTTACACTACCCCGGTAGGCAGCTGAAAGGCATTACAAAACTTGTTCTACCTGCTTTCTGGGCTGAGATGGGGAACGGCTGAATTTTGGACTCGGCTGGTAACAAAATGTTCCAAACACACCCCATGCACAGCTCGACCGGCGAAGGTGCCAGAAACGAGTTCTGTTGGTAGTTTTTACACTACCCCGGTAGGCAGCTGAAAGGCACCACAAAAGTTTTGCTACCTGCTTTCTGGGCTGAGATGGGGAACAGCTGAGTTTTGGACTCGGCTGGTGACAAAATGTTCCAAACACACCCCATGCACAACTCCACCGGGGAAGGTGCCAGAAAGGAGTTCTGTTGGTAGTTTTTACAGTACCCTGGTAGGCAAGAGAAAGGCACCACAAAACTTGTTCTACCTGCTTTCTGGGCTGAGAGGAGAATCGCTGAATTTTGGACTCGGCTGGTAACAAAATGTTCCAAACACACCCCATGCACAACTCCACCGGGAAAGGTGCGAGAAAGGAGTTCTGTTGGTAGTTTTTACAGTACCCTGGTAGGCAAGAGAAAGGCACCACAAAACTTGTTCTACCTGCTTTCTGGGCTGAGATGGAGAATCCCTGAATTTTGGACTCGGCTGGTGAAAAAATGTTCCAAACACACCCCATGCACAGCTCCACCGGCAAAGGTGCCAGAAACGAGTTCTGTTGGTAGTTTTTACACTACCCCGGTAGGCAGCTGAAAGGCACCACAAAAGTTTTTCTACCTGCTTTCTGGGCTGAGATGGGGATCAGCTGAAGTTTGGACTCGGCTGGTGAAAAAATGTTCCAAACACACCCCATGCACAACTCCACCGGGAAAGGTGCCAGAAACGAGTTCTGTTGGTAGTTTTTACACTACCCCGGTAGGCAGCTGAAAGGCACCACAAAAGTTTTTCTACCTACTTTATGGGCTTAGATGGGGAATCGCTGAATTTTGGACTCGGCTGGGTAACAAAATGTTCCAAACACACCCCATGCACAGCTCCACCGGGGAAGGTGCCAGAAACGAGTTCTGTTGGTAGTTTTTACAGTACCCCGGTAGGCAGCTGAAAGGCACCACAAAACTTGTTCTACCTGCTTTCTGGGCTGAGATGGGGAACGGCTGAATTTTGGACTCGGCTGGTGACAAAATGTTCCAAACACACCCCATGCACAACTCCACCGGGAAGGTGCCAGAAACGAGTTCTGTTGGTAGTTTTTACAGTACCCTGGTAGGCAGCTGAAAGGCACCACAAAACTTGTTCTACCTGCTTTCTGGGCTGAGATGGAGAATCGCTGAATTTTGGACTCGGCTGGTGAAAAAATGTTCCAAACACACCCCATGCACAGCTCCACCGGGAAAGGTGCCAGAAACGAGTTCTGTTGGTAGTTTTTACAGTACCCTGGTAGGCAGCTGAAAGGCACCACAAAACTTGTTCTACCTGCTTTCTGGGCTGAGATGGGGGAACGGCTGAATTTTGGACTCGGCTGGTGACAAAATGTTCCAAACACACCCCATGCACAGCTCTACCGGCGAAGGTGCCAGAAACGAGTTCTGTTGGTAGTTTTTACACTACCCCGGTAGGCAGCTGAAAGGCACCACAAAAGTTTTGCTACCTGCTTTCTGGGCTGAGATGGGGAACAGCTGAGTTTTGGACTCGGCTGGTGACAAAATGTTCCAAACACACCCCATGCACAACTCCACCGGGGAAGGTGCCAGAAACGAGTTCTGTTGGTAGTTTTTACAGTACCCTGGTAGGCAAGAGAAAGGCACCACAAAACTTGTTCTACCTGCTTTCTGGGCTGAGAGGGGAATCGCTGAATTTTGGACTCGGCTGGTAACAAAATGTTCCAAACACACCCCATGCACAACTCCACCGGGAAAGGTGCGAGAAAGGAGTTCTGTTGGTAGTTTTTTACAGTACCCTGGTAGGCAAGAGAAAGGCACCACAAAACTTGTTCTACCTGCTTTCTGGGCTGAGATGGAGAATCCCTGAATTTTGGACTCGGCTGGTGACAAAATGTTCCAAACACACCCCATGCACACCTCCACCGGGGAAGGTGCCAGAAACGAGTTCTGTTGGTAGTTTTTACACTACCCCGGTAGGCAGCTGAAAGGCACCACAAAAGTTTTTCTACCTGCTTTCTGGGCTGAGATGGGGAACAGCTGAGTTTTGGACTCGGCTGGTGACAAAATGTTCCAAACACACCCCATGCACAACTCCACCGGGGAAGGTGCCAGAAACGAGTTCTGTTGGTAGTTTTTACACTACCCCGGTAGGCAGCTGAAAGGCACCACAAAACTTGTTCTACCTGCTTTCTGGGCTGAGAGGAGAATCGCTGAATTTTGGACTCGGCTGGTAACAAAATGTTCCAAACACACCCCATGCACAACTCCACCGGGAAAGGTGCGAGAAAGGAGTTCTGTTGGTAGTTTTTACAGTACCCTTGTAGGCAAGAGAAAGGCACCACAAAATTGTTCTACCTGCTTTCTGGGCTGAGATGGAGAATCGCTGAATTTTGGACTCGGCTGGTGACAAAATGTTCCAAACACACCCCATTGCACAACTCCACGGGAAAGGTGCCAGAAACGAGTTCTGTTGGTAGTTTTTACACTACCCCGGTAGGCAGCTGAAAGGCACCACAAAAGTTTTTCTACCTGCTTTCTGGGCTGAGATGGGGATCAGCTGAAGTTTGGACTCGGCTGGTGAAAAAATGTTCCAAACACACCCCATGCACAACTCCACCGGGGAAGGTGCGAGAAAGGAGTTCTGTTGGTAGTTTTTTACACTACCCCGGTAGGCAGCTGAAAGGCACCACAAAAGTTTTTCTTACCTGCTTTATGGGCTTAGATGGGGGAATCGCTGAATTTTGGACTCGGCTGGTGACAAAATGTTCCAAACACACCCCATGCACACCTCCACCGGGGAAGGTGCCAGAAACGAGTTCTGTTGGTAGTTTTTACAGTACCCTGGTAGGCAGCTGAAAGGCACCACAAAACTTGTTGTACCTGCTTTCTGGGCTGAGATGGAGAATCGCTGAAGTTTGGACTCGGCTGCTGACAAAATGTTCCAAACACACCCCATGCACAACTCCACCGGAAAGGTGCCAGAAACGAGTTCTGTTGGTAGTTTTTACACTACCCCGGTAGGCAGCTGAAAGGCACCACAAAACTTGTTCTACCTGCTTTCTGGGCTGAGATGGGGAACGGCTGAATTTTGGACTCAGCTGGTAACAAAATGTTCCAAACACACCCCATGCACAGCTCCACCGGGGAAGGTGCCAGAAACGAGTTCTGTTGGTAGTTTTTACACTACCCCGGTAGGCAGCTGAAAGGCACCACAAAACTTGTTCTACCTGCTTTCTGGGCTGAGATGGGGAACAGCTGAGTTTTGGACTCGGCTGCTGACAAAATGTTCCAAACACACCCCATGCACAACTCCACCGGGGAAGGTGCCAGAAACGAGTTCTGTTGGTAGTTTTTACAGTACCCTGGTAGGCAAGAGAAAGGCACCACAAAACTTGTTCTACCTGCTTTCTGGGCTGAGAGGAGAATCGCTGAATTTTGGACTCGGCTGGTGAAAAAAATGTTCCAAACACACCCCATGCACAACTCCACCGGGGAAGGTGCCAGAAACGAGTTCTGTTGGTAGTTTTTACAGTACCCTGGTAGGCAAGAGAAAGGCACCACAAAACTTGTTCTACCTGCTTTCTGGGCTGAGAGGAGAATCGCTGAATTTTGGACTCGGCTGGTGAAAAAATGTTCCAAACACACCCCATGCACAACTCCACCGGGAAAGGTGCCAGAAACGAGTTCTGTTGGTAGTTTTTACACTACCCCGGTAGGGCAGCTGAAAGGCACCACAAAACTTGTTGTACCTGCTTTCTGGGCTGAGATGGGGATCAGCTGAAGTTTGGACTCGGCTGCTGACAAAATGTTCCAAACACACCCCATGCACAACTCCACCGGGAAGGTGCGAGAAAGGAGTTCTGTTGGTAGTTTTTACACTACCCCGGTAGGCAGCTGAAAGGCACCACAAAAGTTTTTCTACCTGCTTTATGGGCTTAGATGGGGAATCGCTGAATTTTGGACTCGGCTGGTAACAAAATGTTCCAAACACACCCCATGCACAGCTCGACCGGCGAAGGTGCCCAGAAACGAGTTCTGTTGGTAGTTTTTACACTACCCCGGTAGGCAGCTGAAAGGCACCACAAAAGTTCTACCTGCTTTCTGGGCTGAGATGGGGAACGGCTGAATTTTGGACTCGGTTGCTGACAAAATGTTCCAAACACACCCCATGCACAACTCCACCGGGGAAGGTGCCAGAAACGAGTTCTGTTGGTAGTTTTTACAGTACCCTGGTAGGCAAGAGAAAGGCACCACAAAACTTGTTCTACCTGCTTTCTGGGCTGAGAGGAGAATCGCTGAATTTTGGACTCGGCTGGTGAAAAAATGTTACCAAACACACCCCATGCACAACTCCACCGGGGGAAGGTGCCAGAAACGAGTTCTGTTGGTAGTTTTTACACTACCCCGGTAGGCAGCTGAAAGGTACCACAAAACTTGTTCTACCTGCTTTCTGGGCTGAGATGGGGAACAGCTGAATTTTGGACTCGGCTGGTGACAAAATGTTCCAAACACACCCCATGCACAACTCCACCGGGGAAGGTGCCAGAAACGAGTTCTGTTGGTAGTTTTTACACTACCCCGGTAGGCAGCTGAAAGGCACCACAAAACTTGTTGTACCTGCTTTCTGGGCTGAGATGGGGGATCAGCTGAATTTTGGACTCGGCTGCTGACAAAATGTTCCAAACACACCCCATGCACAACTCCACCGGGGAAGGTGCGAGAAAGGAGTTCTGTTGGTAGTTTTTTACACTACCCCGGTAGGCAGCTGAAAGGCACCACAAAGTTTTTCTACCTGCTTTCTGGGCTGAGATGGGGAATCTCTGAATTTTGGACTCGGCTGGTAACAAAATGTTCCAAACACACCCCATGCACAGCTCCACCGGGGAAGGTGCCAGAAACGAGTTCTGTTGGTAGTTTTTACAGTACCCCGGTAGGCAGCTGAAAGGCACCACAAAACTTGTTCTACCTGCTTTCTGGGCTGAGATGGGAACAGCTGAGTTTTGGACTGGGCTGGTGACAAAATGTTCCAAACACACCCCATGCACAACTCCACCGGGGAAGGTGCCAGAAACGAGTTCTTTTGGTAGTTTTTACAGTACCCTGGTAGGCAGCTGAAAGGCACCACAAAACTTGTTCTACCTGCTTTCTGGGCTGAGATGGAGAATCGCTGAATTTTGGACTCGGCTGGTGAAAAAATGTTCCAAACACACCCCATGCACAACTCCACCGGGAAAGGTGCCAGAAACGAGTTCTGTTGGTAGTTTTTACACTACCCCGGTAGGCAGCTGAAAGGCACCACAAGACTTGTTCTACCTGCTTTCTGGGCTGAGATGGGGAATCGCTGAATTTTGGACTCGGCTGGTGACAAAATGTTCCCAAACACACCCCATGCACAACTCCACCGGGGAAGGTGCCAGAAACGAGTTCTGTTGGTAGTTTTTACAGTACCCCGGTAGGCAGCTGAAAGGCACCACAAAACTTGTTCTACCTGCTTTCTGGGCTGAGATGGGGAACGGCTGAATTTTGGACTCGGCTGGTAACAAAATGTTCCAAACACACCCCATGCACAGCTCGACCGGCGAAGGTGCCAGAAACGAGTTCTGTTGGTAGTTTTTACACTACCCTGGTAGGCAGCTGAAAGGCACCACAAAAGTTTTGCTACCTGCTTTCTGGGCTGAGATGGGGAACAGCTGAGTTTTGGACTCGGCTGCTGACAAAATGTTCCAAACACACCCCATGCACAACTCCACCGGGGAAGGTGCCAGAAACGAGTTCTGTTGGTAGTTTTTACAGTACCCTGGTAGGCAAGAGAAAGGCACCACAAAACTTGTTCTACCTGCTTTCTGGGCTGAGAGGAGAATCGCTGAATTTTGGACTCGGCTGGTGAAAAAATGTTCCAAACACACCCCATGCACAACTCCACCGGGAAAGGTGCCAGAAACGAGTTCTGTTGGTAGTTTTTACACTACCCCGGTAGGCAGCTGAAAGGCACCACAAAACTTGTTCTACCTGCTTTCTGGGCTGAGATGGAGAATCCCTGAATTTTGGACTCGGCTGGTGAAAAACTGTTCCAAACACACCCCATGCACACCTCCACCGGGGAAGGGGCCAGAAACGAGTTCTGTTTGTTAGTTTTTACACTACCCCGGTAGGCAGCTGAAAGGCACCACAAAAGTTTTTCTACCTGCTTTCTGGGCTGAGATGGGGAATCAGCTGAAGTTTGGACTCGGCTGCTGACAAAATGGTCCAAACACACCCCATGCACAAACTCCACCGGGGAAGGTGCCAGAAAGGAGTTCTGTTGGTAGTTTTTACACTACCCCGGTAGGCAGCTGAAAGGCACCACAAAACTTGTTCTACCTGCTTTATGGGCTTAGATGGGGAATCGCTGAATTTTGGACTCGGCTGGTAACAAAATGTTCCAAACACACCCCATGCACAGCTCGACCGGCGAAGGTGCCAGAAACGAGTTCTGTTGGTAGTTTTTACACTACCCCGGTAGGCAGCTGAAAGGCACCACAAAAGTTCTACCTGCTTTCTGGGCTGAGAATGGGGAACGGCTGAATTTTGGACTCGGCTGCTGACAAAATGTTCCAAACACACCCCATGCACAACTCCACCGGGGGAAGGTGCCAGAAACGAGTTCTGTTGGTAGTTTTTACAGTACCCTGGTAGGCAAGAGAAAGGCACCACAAAACTTGTTCTACCTGCTTTCTGGGCTGAGAGGAGAATCGCTGAATTTTGGACTCGGCTGGTGACAAAATGTTCCAAACACACCCCATGCCAACTCCACCGGGGAAGGTGCCAGAAACGAGTTCTGTTGGTAGTTTCTTACACTACCCCGGTAGGCAGCTGAAAGGCACCACAAAACTTGTTGTACCTGCTTTCTGGGCTGAGATGGGGAACAGCTGAATTTTGGACTCGGCTGGTGACAAAATGTTCCAAACACACCCCATGCACAACTCCACCGGGGAAGGTGCCAGAAACGAGTTCTGTTGGTAGTTTTTACACTACCCCGGTAGGCAGCTGAAAGGCACCACAAAACTTGTTGTACCTGCTTTCTGGGCTGAGATGGGGATCAGCTGAATTTTGGACTCGGCTGCTGACAAAATGTTCCAAACACACCCCATGCACAGCTCCACCGGGGAAGGTGCCAGAAACGAGTTCTGTTGGTAGTTTTTACACTACCCCGGTAGGCAGCTGAAAGGCACCACAAAAGTTTTTCTACCTGCTTTCTGGGCTGAGATGGGGAATCGCTGAATTTTGGACTCGGCTGGTAACAAAATGTTCCAAACACACCCCATGCACAGCTCCACCGGGGAAGGTGCCAGAAACGAGTTCTGTTGGTAGTTTTTACACTACCCCGGTAGGCAGCTGAAAGGCACCACAAAACTTGTTCTACCTGCTTTCTGGGCTGAGATGGGGAACAGCTGAGTTTTGGACTGGGCTGGTGACAAAATGTTCCAAACACACCCCATGCACACCTCCACCGGGGAAGGTGCCAGAAACGAGTTCTGTTGGTAGTTTTTACAGTACCCTGGTAGGCAGCTGAAAGGCACCACAAAACTTGTTCTACCTGCTTTCTGGGCTGAGATGGAGAATCGCTGAATTTTGGACTCGGCTGGTGAAAAAATGTTCCAAACACACCCCATGCACAACTCCACCGGGAAAGGTGCCAGAAACGAGTTCTGTTGGTAGTTTTTACACTACCCCGGTAGGCAGCTGAAAGGCACCACAAGACTTGTTCTACCTGCTTTCTGGGCTGAGATGGGGAATCGCTGAATTTTGGACTCGGCTGGTGACAAAATGTTCCAAACACACCCCATGCACAACTCCACCGGGGAAGGGGCCAGAAACGAGTTCTGTTGGTAGTTTTTACACTACCCCGGTAGGCAGCTGAAAGGCACCACAAAACTTGTTCTACCTGCTTTCTGGGCTGAGATGGGGAACGGCTGAATTTTGGACTCGGCTGGTAACAAAATGTTCCAAACACACCCCATGCACAGCTCGACCGGCGAAAGTGCCAGAAACGAGTTCTGTTGGTAGTTTTTACACTACCCCGGTAGGCAGCTGAAAGGCACCACAAAAGTTTTGCTACCTGCTTTCTGGGCTGAGATGGGGAACGGCTGAATTTTGGACTCAGCTGGTAACAAAATGTTCCAAACACACCCCATGCACAGCTCCACCGGGGAAGGTGCCAGAAACGAGTTCTGTTGGTAGTTTTTACAGTACCCTGGTAGGCAAGAGAAAGGCACCACAAAACTTGTTCTACCTGCTTTCTGGGCTGAGAGGAGAATCGCTGAATTTTGGACTCGGCTGGTGAAAAAATGTTCCAAACACACCCCATGCACAACTCCACCGGGAAAGGTGCCAGAAACGAGTTCTGTTGGTAGTTTTTACAGTACCCTGGTAGGCAAGAGAAAGGCACCACAAAACTTGTTCTACCTGCTTTCTGGGCTGAGATGGAGAATCCCTGAATTTTGGACTCGGCTGGTGAAAAAATGTTCCAAACACACCCCATGCACACCTCCACCGGGGAAGGGGCCAGAAACGAGTTCTGTTGGTAGTTTTTACACTACCCCGGTAGGCAGCTGAAAGGCACCACAAAAGTTTTTCTACCTGCTTTCTGGGCTGAGATGGGGATCAGCTGAAGTTTGGACTCGGCTGCTGACAAAATGTTCCAAACACACCCCATGCACAACTCCACCGGGGAAGGTGCGAGAAAGGAGTTCTGTTGGTAGTTTTTACACTACCCCGGTAGGCAGCTGAAAGGCACCACAAAAGTTTTTCTACCTGCTTTATGGGCTTAGATGGGGAATCGCTGAATTTTGGACTCGGCTGGTAACAAAATGTTCCAAACACACCCCATGCACAGCTCGACCGGCGAAGGTGCCAGAAACGAGTTCTGTTGGTAGTTTTTACACTACCCCGGTAGGCAGCTGAAAGGCACCACAAAAGTTCTACCTGCTTTCTGGGCTGAGATGGGGAACGGCTGAATTTTGGACTCGGCTGCTGACAAAATGTTCCAAACACACCCCATGCACAACTCCACCAGGGAAGGTGCCAGAAACGAGTTCTGTTGGTAGTTTTTACACTACCCCGGTAGGCAGCTGAAAGGCATTACAAAACTTGTTCTACCTGCTTTCTGGGCTGAGATGGGGAACAGCTGAATTTTGGACTCGGCTGGTGACAAAATGTTCCAAACACACCCCATGCACAACTCCACCGGGGAAGGTGCCAGAAACGAGTTCTGTTGGTAGTTTTTACACTACCCCGGTAGGCAGCTGAAAGGCACCACAAAACTTGTTGTACCTGCTTTCTGGGCTGAGATGGGGATCAGCTGAATTTTGGACTTGGCTGCTGACAAAATGTTCCAAACACACCCCATGCACAACTCCACCGGGGAAGGTGCGAGAAAGGAGTTCTGTTGGTAGTTTTTACACTACCCCGGTAGGCAGCTGAAAGGCACCACAAAAGTTTTTCTACCTGCTTTCTGGGCTGAGATGGGGAATCGCTGAATTTTGGACTCGGCTGGTAACAAAATGTTCCAAACACACCCCATGCACAGCTCCACCGGGGAAGGTGCCAGAAACGAGTTCTGTTGGTAGTTTTTACACTACCCCGGTAGGCAGCTGAAAGGCACCACAAAACTTGTTCTACCTGCTTTCTGGGCTGAGATGGGGAACAGCTGAGTTTTGGACTGGGCTGGTGACAAAATGTTCCAAACACACCCCATGCACAACTCCACCGGGGAAGGTGCCAGAAACAAGTTCTTTTGGTAGTTTTTACAGTACCCCGGTAGGCAGCTGAAAGGCACCACAAAACTTGTTCTACCTGCTTTCTGGGCTGAGATGGAGAATCGCTGAATTTTGGACTCGGCTGGTGAAAAAATGTTCCAAACACACCCCATGCACAACTCCACCGGGAAAGGTGCCAGAAACGAGTTCTGTTGGTAGTTTTTACACTACCCCGGTAGGCAGCTGAAAGGCACCACAAAAGTTTTTCTACCTGCTTTCTGGGCTGAGATGGGGATCAGCTGAAGTTTGGACTCGGCTGCTGACAAAATGTTCCAAACACACCCCATGCACAACTCCACCGGGGAAGGTGCGAAAAAGGAGTTCTGTTGGTAGTTTTTACACTACCCCGGTAGGCAGCTGAAAGGCACCACAAAAGTTTTTCTACCTGCTTTATGGGCTTAGATGGGGAATCGCTGAATTTTGGACTCGGCTGGTAACAAAATGTTCCAAACACACCCCATGCACAGCTCGACCGGCGAAGGTGCCAGAAACGAGTTCTGTTGGTAGTTTTTACACTACCCCGGTAGGCAGCTGAAAGGCACCACAAAAGTTCTACCTGCTTTCTGGGCTGAGATGGGGAACGGCTGAATTTTGGACTCGGCTGGTGACAAAATGTTCCAAACACACCCCATGCACAACTCCACCGGGGAAGGTGCCAGAAACGAGTTCTGTTGGTAGTTTTTACAGTACCCTGGTAGGCAAGAGAAAGGCACCACAAAACTTGTTCTACCTGCTTTCTGGGCTGAGAGGAGAATCGCTGAATTTTGGACTCGGCTGGTGAAAAAATGTTCCAAACACACCCCATGCACAACTCCACCGGGGAAGGTGCCAGAAACGAGTTCTGTTGGTAGTTTTTACACTACCCCGGTAGGCAGCTGAAAGGCATTACAAAACTTGTTCTACCTGCTTTCTGGGCTGAGATGGGGAACAGCTGAATTTTGGACTCGGCTGGTGACAAAATGTCCATGCACAACTCCACCGGGGAAGGTGCCAGAAACGAGTTCTGTTGGTAGTTTTTACACTACCCCGGTAGGCAGCTGAAAGGCACCACAAAACTTGTTGTACCTGCTTTCTGGGCTGAGATGGGGATCAGCTGAATTTTGGACTCGGCTGCTGACAAAATGTTCCAAACACACCCCATGCACAACTCCACCGGGGAAGGTGCGAGAAAGGAGTTCTGTTGGTAGTTTTTACACTACCCCGGTAGGCAGCTGAAAGGCACCACAAAAGTTTTTCTACCTGCTTTCTGGGCTGAGATGGGGAATCGCTGAATTTTGGACTCGGCTGGTAACAAAATGTTCCAAACACACCCCATGCACAGCTCCACCGGGGAAGGTGCCAGAAACGAGTTCTGTTGGTAGTTTTTACACTACCCCGGTAGGCAGCTGAAAGGCACCACAAAACTTGTTCTACCTGCTTTCTGGGCTGAGATGGGGAACAGCTGAGTTTTGGACTGGGCTGGTGACAAAATGTTCCAAACACACCCCATGCACAACTCCACCGGGGAAGGTGCCAGAAACGAGTTCTTTTGGTAGTTTTTACAGTACCCTGGTAGGCAGCTGAAAGGCACCACAAAACTTGTTCTACCTGCTTTCTGGGCTGAGATGGAGAATCGCTGAATTTTGGACTCGGCTGGTGACAAAATGTTCCAAACACACCCCATGCACAACTCCACCGGGGAAGGTGCCAGAAAGGAGTTCTGTTGGTAGTTTTTACACTACCCCGGTAGGCAGCTGAAAGGCACCACAAAACTTGTTCTACCTGCTTTCTGGGCTGAGATGGGGAATCGCTGAATTTTGGACTCGGCTGGTGACAAAATGTTCCAAACACACCCCATGCACAACTCCACCGGGGAAGGTGCCAGAAACGAGTTCTGTTGGTAGTTTTTACAGTACCCCGGTAGGCAGCTGAAAGGCACCACAAAACTTGTTCTACCTGCTTTCTGGGCTGAGATGGGGAACGGCTGAATTTTGGACTCGGCTGGTAACAAAATGTTCCAAACACACCCCATGCACAGCTCGACCGGCGAAGGTGCCAGAAACGAGTTCTGTTGGTAGTTTTTACACTACCCCGGTAGGCAGCTGAAAGGCACCACAAAACTTGTTCTACCTGCTTTCTGGGCTGAGATGGGGAACAGCTGAGTTTTGGACTCGGCTGCTGACAAAATGTTCCAAACACACCCCATGCACAACTCCACCGGGGAAGGTGCCAGAAACGAGTTCTGTTGGTAGTTTTTACAGTACCCTGGTAGGCAAGAGAAAGGCACCACAAAACTTGTTCTACCTGCTTTCTGGGCTGAGAGGAGAATCGCTGAATTTTGGACTCGGCTGGTGAAAAAATGTTCCAAACACACCCCATGCACAACTCCACCGGGAAAGGTGCGAGAAAGGAGTTCTGTTGGTAGTTTTTACAGTACCCTGGTAGGCAAGAGAAAGGCACCACAAAAGTTTTTCTACCTGCTTTCTGGGCTGAGATGGGGAACGGCTGAATTTTGGACTCGGCTGCTGACAAAATGTTCCAAACACACCCCATGCACAACTCCACCGGGGAAGGTGCGAGAAAGGAGTTCTGTTGGTAGTTTTTACACTACCCCGGTAGGCAGCTGAAAGGCACCACAAAAGTTTTTCTACCTGCTTTATGGGCTGAGAGGAGAATCGCTGAATTTTGGACTCGGCTGGTGAAAAAATGTTCCAAACACACCCCATGCACAACTCCACCGGGAAAGGTGCCAGAAACGAGTTCTGTTGGTAGTTTTTACAGTACCCTGGTAGGCAAGAGAAAGGCACCACAAAACTTGTTCTACCTGCTTTCTGGGCTGAGATGGGGAACAGCTGAGTTTTGGACTGGGCTGCTGACAAAATGTTCCAAACACACCCCATGCACAACTCCACCGGGGAAGGGGCCAGAAACGAGTTCTGTTGGTAGTTTTTACACTACCCCGGTAGGCAGCTGAAAGGCACCGCAAAACTTGTTGTACCTGCTTTCTGGGCTGAGATGGGGATCAGCTGAAGTTTGGACTCGGCTGCTGACAAAATGTTCCAAACACACCCCATGCACAACTCCACCGGGGAAGGTGCGAGAAAGGAGTTCTGTTGGTAGTTTTTACACTACCCCGGTAGGCAGCTGAAAGGCACCACAAAAGTTTTTCTACCTGCTTTATGGGCTTAGATGGGGAACGGCTGAATTTTGGACTCGGCTGGTAACAAAATGTTCCAAACACACCCCATGCACAGCTCGACCGGCGAAGGTGCCAGAAACGAGTTCTGTTGGTAGTTTTTACACTACCCCGGTAGGCAGCTGAAAGGCACCACAAAAGTTTTGCTACCGTCTTTCTGGGCTGAGATGGGGAACAGCTGAGTTTTGGACTCGGCTGCTGACAAAATGTTCCAAACACACCCCATGCACAACTCCACCGGGGAAGGTGCCAGAAACGAGTTCTGTTGGTAGTTTTTACAGTACCCTGGTAGGCAAGAGAAAGGCACCACAAAACTTGTTCTACCTGCTTTCTGGGCTGAGAGGAGAATCGCTGAATTTTGGACTCGGCTGGTGAAAAAATGTTCCAAACACACCCCATGCACAACTCCACCGGGAAAGGTGCCAGAAACGAGTTCTGTTGGTAGTTTTTACAGTACCCTGGTAGGCAAGAGAAAGGCACCACAAAACTTGTTCTACCTGCTTTCTGGGCTGAGATGGAGAATCCCTGAATTTTGGACTCGGCTGGTGAAAAAATGTTCCAAACACACCCCATGCACACCTCCACCGGGGAAGGGGCCAGAAACGAGTTCTGTTGGTAGTTTTTACACTACCCCGGTAGGCAGCTGAAAGGCACCACAAAACTTGTTCTACCTGCTTTCTGGGCTGAGATGGGGATCAGCTGAAGTTTGGACTCGGCTGCTGACAAAATGTTCCAAACACACCCCCATGCACAACTCCACCGGGGAAGGTGCGAGAAAGGAGTTCTGTTGGTAGTTTTTACACTACCCCGGTAGGCAGCTGAAAGGCACCACAAAAGTTTTTCTACCTGCTTTATGGGCTTAGATGGGGAATCGCTGAATTTTGGACTCGGCTGGTAACAAAATGTTCCAAACACACCCCATGCACAGCTCGACCGGCGAAGGTGCCAGAAACGAGTTCTTTTGGTAGTTTTTACACTACCCCGGTAGGCAGCTGAAAGGCACCACAAAAGTTCTACCTGCTTTCTGGGCTGAGATGGGGAACGGCTGAATTTTGGACTCGGCTGCTGACAAAATGTTCCAAACACACCCCATGCACAACTCCACCGGGGAAGGTGCGAGAAAGGAGTTCTGTTGGTAGTTTTTACAGTACCCTGGTAGGCAAGAGAAAGGCACCACAAAACTTGTTCTACCTGCTTTCTGGGCTGAGAGGAGAATCGCTGAATTTTGGACTCGGCTGGTGACAAAATGTTCCAAACACACCCCATGCACAACTCCACCGGGGAAGGTGCGAGAAAGGAGTTCTGTTGGTAGTTTTTACACTACCCCGGTAGGCAGCTGAAAGGCACCACAAAAGTTGTTCTACCTGCTTTCTGGGCTGAGATGGGGATCAGCTGAAGTTTGGACTCGGCTGCTGACAAAATGTTCCAAACACACCCCATGCACACCTCCACCGGGGAAGGTGCGAGAAAGGAGTTCTGTTGGTAGTTTTTACACTACCCCGGTAGGCAGCTGAAAGGCACCACAAAACTTGTTCTACCTGCTTTCTGGGCTGAGATGGGGAATCGCTGAATTTTGGACTCGGCTGGTGACAAAATGTTCCAAACACACCCCATGCACACCTCCACTGGGGAAGGTGCCAGAAACGAGTTCTGTTGGTAGTTTTTACAGTACCCCGGTAGGCAGCTGAAAGGCACCACAAAAGTTCTACCTGCTTTCTGGGCTGAGATTGGGAACGGCTGAATTTTGGACTCGGTTGCTGACAAAATGTTCCAAACACACCCCATGCACAACTCCACCGGGGAAGGTGCCAGAAACGAGTTCTGTTGGTAGTTTTTACACTACCCCGGTAGGCAGCTGAAAGGCACCACAAAACTTGTTGTACCTGCTTTCTGGGCAGAGATGGGGAACGGCTGAATTTTGGACTCGGCTGGTGACAAAATGTTCCAAACACACCCCATGCACAACTCCACCGGGGAAGGTGCCAGAAACGAGTTCTGTTGGTAGTTTTTACAGTACCCTGGTAGGCAAGAGAAAGGCACCACAAAACTTGTTCTACCTGCTTTCTGGGCTGAGATGGAGAATCCCTGAATTTTGGACTCGGCTGGTGAAAAAATGTTCCAAACACACCCCATGCACACCTCCACCGGGGAAGGGGCCAGAAACGAGTTCTGTTGGTAGTTTTTACACTACCCCGGTAGGCAGCTGAAAGGCACCACAAAAGTTTTTCTACCTGCTTTCTGGGCTGAGATGGGGATCAGCTGAAGTTTGGACTCGGCTGCTGACAAAATGTTCCAAACACACCCCATGCACAACTCCACCGGGGAAGGTGCGAGAAAGGAGTTCTGTTGGTAGTTTTTACACTACCCCGGTAGGCAGCTGAAAGGCACCACAAAAGTTTTTCTACCTGCTTTATGGGCTTAGATGGGGAATCGCTGAATTTTGGACTCGGCTGGTAACAAAATGTTCCAAACACACCCCATGCACAGCTCGACCGGCGAAGGTGCCAGAAACGAGTTCTGTTGGTAGTTTTTACACTACCCCGGTAGGCAGCTGAAAGGCACCACAAAAGTTCTACCTGCTTTCTGGGCTGAGATTGGGAACGGCTGAATTTTGGACTCGGCTGGTGACAAAATGTTCCAAACACACCCCATGCACAACTCCACCGGGGAAGGTGCCAGAAACGAGTTCTGTTGGTAGTTTTTACAGTACCCTGGTAGGCAAGAGAAAGGCACCACAAAACTTGTTCTACCTGCTTTCTGGGCTGAGAGGAGAATCGCTGAATTTTGGACTCGGCTGGTGACAAAATGTTCCAAACACACCCCCATGCACAACTCCACCGGGGAAGGTGCGAGAAAGGAGTTCTGTTGGTAGTTTTTACACTACCCCGGTAGGCAGCTGAAAGGCACCACAAAAGTTGTTCTACCTGCTTTCTGGGCTGAGATGGGGATCAGCTGAAGTTTGGACTCGGCTGCTGACAAAATGTTCCAAACACACCCCATGCACACCTCCACCGGGGAAGGTGCGAGAAAGGAGTTCTGTTGGTAGTTTTTACACTACCCCGGTAGGCAGCTGAAAGGCACCACAAAACTTGTTCTACCTGCTTTCTGGGCTGAGATGGGGAATCGCTGAATTTTGGACTCGGCTGGTGACAAAATGTTCCAAACACACCCCATGCACACCTCCACTGGGGAAGGTGCCAGAAACGAGTTCTGTTGGTAGTTTTTACAGTACCCCGGTAGGCAGCTGAAAGGCACCACAAAACTTGTTCTACCTGCTTTCTGGGCTGAGATGGGGAACGGCTGAATTTTGGACTCGGCTGGTAACAAAATGTTCCAAACACACCCCATGCACAGCTCCACCGGCGAAGGTGCCAGAAACGAGTTCTGTTGGTAGTTTTTACACTACCCCGGTAGGCAGCTGAAAGGCACCACAAAAGTTTTGCTACCTGCTTTCTGGGCTGAGATGGGGAACAGCTGAGTTTTGGACTCGGTTGCTGACAAAATGTTCCAAACACACCCCATGCACAACTCCACCGGGGAAGGTGCCAGAAACGAGTTCTGTTGGTAGTTTTTACACTACCCCGGTAGGCAGCTGAAAGGCACCACAAAACTTGTTGTACCTGCTTTCTGGGCAGAGATGGGGAACGGCTGAATTTTGGACTCGGCTGGTGACAAAATGTTCCAAACACACCCCATGCACAACTCCACCGGGGAAGGTGCCAGAAACGAGTTCTGTTGGTAGTTTTTACAGTACCCTGGTAGGCAAGAGAAAGGCACCACAAAACTTGTTCTACCTGCTTTCTGGGCTGAGATGGAGAATCCCTGAATTTTGGACTCGGCTGGTGAAAAAATGTTCCAAACACACCCCATGCACACCTCCACCGGGGAAGGGGCCAGAAACGAGTTCTGTTGGTAGTTTTTACACTACCCCGGTAGGCAGCTGAAAGGCACCACAAAAGTTTTTCTACCTGCTTTCTGGGCTGAGATGGGGATCAGCTGAAGTTTGGACTCGGCTGCTGACAAAATGTTCCAAACACACCCCATGCACAACTCCACCGGGGAAGGTGCGAGAAAGGAGTTCTGTTGGTAGTTTTTACACTACCCCGGTAGGCAGCTGAAAGGCACCACAAAAGTTTTTCTACCTGCTTTATGGGCTTAGATGGGGAATCGCTGAATTTTGGACTCGGCTGGTAACAAAATGTTCCAAACACACCCCATGCACAGCTCGACCGGCGAAGGTGCCAGAAACGAGTTCTGTTGGTAGTTTTTACACTACCCCGGTAGGCAGCTGAAAGGCACCACAAAAGTTCTACCTGCTTTCTGGGCTGAGATTGGGAACGGCTGAATTTTGGACTCGGCTGGTGACAAAATGTTCCAAACACACCCCATGCACAACTCCACCGGGGAAGGTGCCAGAAACGAGTTCTGTTGGTAGTTTTTACAGTACCCTGGTAGGCAAGAGAAAGGCACCACAAAAACTTGTTCTACCTGCTTTCTGGGCTGAGAGGAGAATCGCTGAATTTTGGACTCGGCTGGTGACAAAATGTTCCAAACACACCCCATGCACAACTCCACCGGGGAAGGTGCCAGAAACGAGTTCTGTTGGTAGTTTTTACACTACCCCGGTAGGCAGCTGAAAGGCATTACAAAACTTGTTCTACCTGCTTTCTGGGCTGAGATGGGGAACAGCTGAATTTTGGACTCGGCTGGTGACAAAATGTTCCAAACACACCCCATGCACAACTCCACCGGGGAAGGTGCCAGAAACGAGTTCTGTTGGTAGTTTTTACACTACCCCGGTAGGCAGCTGAAAGGCACCACAAAACTTGTTGTACCTGCTTTCTGGGCTGAGATGGGGATCAGCTGAATTTTGGACTCGGCTGGTGACAAAATGTTCCAAACACACCCCATGCACAACTCCACCGGGGAAGGTGCCAGAAAGGAGTTCTGTTGGTAGTTTTTACACTACCCCGGTAGGCAGCTGAAAGGCACCACAAAAGTTTTTCTACCTGCTTTCTGGGCTGAGATGGGGAATCGCTGAATTTTGGACTCGGCTGGTAACAAAATGTTCCAAACACACCCCATGCACAGCTCCACCGGGGAAGGTGCCAGAAACGAGTTCTGTTGGTAGTTTTTACACTACCCCGGTAGGCAGCTGAAAGGCACCACAAAACTTGTTCTACCTGCTTTCTGGGCTGAGATGGGGAATCGCTGAATTTTGGACTCGGCTGGTGACAAAATGTTCCAAACACACCCCATGCACAACTCCACCGGGGAAGGGGCCAGAAACGAGTTCTGTTGGTAGTTTTTACACTACCCCGGTAGGCAGCTGAAAGGCACCACAAAACTTGTTCTACCTGCTTTCTGGGCTGAGATGGGGAACAGCTGAGTTTTGGACTCGGCTGCTGACAAAATGTTCCAAACACACCCCATGCACAACTCCACCGGGGAAGGTGCCAGAAACGAGTTCTGTTGGTAGTTTTTACAGTACCCTGGTAGGCAAGAGAAAGGCACCACAAAACTTGTTCTACCTGCTTTCTGGGCTGAGAGGAGAATCGCTGAATTTTGGACTCGGCTGGTGAAAAAATGTTCCAAACACACCCCATGCACAACTCCACCGGGAAAGGTGCCAGAAACGAGTTCTGTTGGTAGTTTTTACAGTACCCTGGTAGGCAGCTGAAAGGCACCACAAAACTTGTTCTACCTGCTTTCTGGGCTGAGATGGGGAATCCCTGAATTTTGGACTCGGCTGGTGAAAAAATGTTCCAAACACACCCCATGCACACCTCCACCGGGGAAGGGGCCAGAAACGAGTTCTGTTGGTAGTTTTTACACTACCCCCGGTAGGCAGCTGAAAGGCACCACAAAAGTTTTTCTACCTGCTTTCTGGGCTGAGATGGGGATCAGCTGAAGTTTGGACTCGGCTGCTGACAAAATGTTCCAAACACACCCCATGCACAACTCCACCGGGGAAGGTGCGAGAAAGGAGTTCTGTTGGTAGTTTTTACACTACCCCGGTAGGCAGCTGAAAGGCACCACAAAAGTTTTTCTACCTGCTTTATGGGCTTAGATGGGGAATCGCTGAATTTTGGACTCGGCTGGTAACAAAATGTTCCAAACACACCCCATGCACAGCTCGACCGGCGAAGGTGCCAGAAACGAGTTCTGTTGGTAGTTTTTACACTACCCCGGTAGGCAGCTGAAAGGCACCACAAAAGTTCTACCTGCTTTCTGGGCTGAGATTGGGAACGGCTGAATTTTGGACTCGGCTGGTGACAAAATGTTCCAAACACACCCCATGCACAACTCCACCGGGGAAGGTGCCAGAAACGAGTTCTGTTGGTAGTTTTTACAGTACCCTGGTAGGCAAGAGAAAGGCACCACAAAACTTGTTCTACCTGCTTTCTGGGCTGAGAGGAGAATCGCTGAATTTTGGACTCGGCTGGTGACAAAATGTTCCAAACACACCCCATGCACAACTCCACCGGGGAAGGTGCCAGAAACGAGTTCTGTTGGTAGTTTTTACACTACCCCGGTAGGCAGCTGAAAGGCATTACAAAACTTGTTGTACCTGCTTTCTGGGCTGAGATGGGGATCAGCTGAAGTTTGGACTCGGCTGCTGACAAAATGTTCCAAACACACCCCATGCACAACTCCACCGGGGAAGGTGCGAGAAAGGAGTTCTGTTGGTAGTTTTTACACTACCCCGGTAGGCAGCTGAAAGGCACCACAAAAGTTTTTCTACCTGCTTTATGGGCTTAGATGGGGAATCGCTGAATTTTGGACTCGGCTGGTAACAAAATGTTCCAAACACACCCCATGCACAGCTCGACCCGGCGAAGGTGCCAGAAACGAGTTCTTTTGGTAGTTTTTACACTACCCCGGTAGGCAGCTGAAAGGCACCACAAAAGTTCTACCTGCTTTCTGGGCTGAGATGGGGAACGGCTGAATTTTGGACTCGGCTGCTGACAAAATGTTCCAAACACACCCCATGCACAACTCCACCGGGGAAGGTGCGAGAAAGGAGTTCTGTTGGTAGTTTTTACAGTACCCTGGTAGGCAGCTGAAAGGCACCACAAAACTTGTTCTACCTGCTTTCTGGGCTGAGATGGGGAATCGCTGAATTTTGGACTCGGCTGGTGACAAAATGTTCCAAACACACCCCATGCACACCTCCACTGGGGAAGGTGCCAGAAACGAGTTCTGTTGGTAGTTTTTACAGTACCCCGGTAGGCAGCTGAAAGGCACCACAAAACTTGTTCTACCTGCTTTCTGGGCTGAGATGGGGAACGGCTGAATTTTGGACTCGGCTGGTAACAAAATGTTCCAAACACACCCCATGCACAGCTCCACCGGCGAAGGTGCCAGAAACGAGTTCTGTTGGTAGTTTTTACACTACCCCGGTAGGCAGCTGAAAGGCACCACAAAAGTTTTGCTACCTGCTTTCTGGGCTGAGATGGGGAACAGCTATGTTTTGGACTCGGCTGCTGACAAAATGTTCCAAACACACCCCATGCACAACTCCACCGGGGAAGGTGCCAGAAACGAGTTCTGTTGGTAGTTTTTACAGTACCCTGGTAGGCAAGAGAAAGGCACCACAAAACTTGTTCTACCTGCTTTCTGGGCTGAGAGGAGAATCGCTGAATTTTGGACTCGGCTGGTGAAAAAATGTTCCAAACACACCCCATGCACAACTCCACCGGGAAAGGTGCCAGAAACGAGTTCTGTTGGTAGTTTTTACAGTACCCTGGTAGGCAAGAGAAAGGCACCACAAAACTTGTTCTACCTGCTTTCTGGGCTGAGATGGAGAATCCCTGAATTTTGGACTCGGCTGGTGAAAAAATGTTCCAAACACACCCCATGCACACCTCCACCGGGGAAGGGGCCAGAAACGAGTTCTGTTGGTAGTTTTTACACTACCCCGGTAGGCAGCTGAAAGGCACCACAAAAGTTTTTCTACCTGCTTTCTGGGCTGAGATGGGGATCAGCTGAAGTTTGGACTCGGCTGCTGACAAAATGTTCCAAACACACCCCATGCACAACTCCACCGGGGAAGGTGCGAGAAAGGAGTTCTGTTGGTAGTTTTTACACTACCCCGGTAGGCAGCTGAAAGGCACCACAAAAGTTTTTCTACCTGCTTTATGGGCTTAGATGGGGAATCGCTGAATTTTGGACTCGGCTGGTAACAAAATGTTCCAAACACACCCCATGCACAGCTCGACCGGCGAAGGTGCCAGAAACGAGTTCTGTTGGTAGTTTTTACACTACCCCGGTAGGCAGCTGAAAGGCACCACAAAAGTTCTACCTGCTTTCTGGGCTGAGATTGGGAACGGCTGAATTTTGGACTCGGCTGCTGACAAAATGTTCCAAACACACCCCATGCACAACTCCACCGGGGAAGGTGCCAGAAACGAGTTCTGTTGGTAGTTTTTACAGTATTCTGGTAGGCAAGAGAAAGGCACCACAAAACTTGTTCTACCTGCTTTCTGGGCTGAGAGGAGAATCGCTGAATTTTGGACTCGGCTGGTGAAAAAATGTTCCAAACACACCCCATGCACAACTCCACCGGGGAAGGTGCCAGAAACGAGTTCTGTTGGTAGTTTTTACACTACCCCGGTAGGCAGCTGAAAGGCATTACAAAACTTGTTCTACCTGCTTTCTGGGCTGAGATGGGGAACAGCTGAGTTTTGGACTCGGCTGGTGACAAAATGTTCCAAACACACCCCATGCACAACTCCACCGGGGAAGGTGCCAGAAACGAGTTCTGTTGGTAGTTTTTACACTACCCCGGTAGGCAGCTGAAAGGCACCACAAAACTTGTTGTACCTGCTTTCTGGGCTGAGATGGGGATCAGCTGAATTTTGGACTCGGCTGGTGACAAAATGTTCCAAACACACCCCATGCACAACTCCACCGGGGAAGGTGCCAGAAAGGAGTTCTGTTGGTAGTTTTTACACTACCCCGGTAGGCAGCTGAAAGGCACCACAAAAGTTTTTCTACCTGCTTTCTGGGCTGAGATGGGGAATCGCTGAATTTTGGACTCGGCTGGTAACAAAATGTTCCAAACCCACCCCATGCACAGCTCCACCGGGGAAGGTGCCAGAAACGAGTTCTGTTGGTAGTTTTTACACTACCCCGGTAGGCAGCTGAAAGGCACCACAAAACTTGTTCTACCTGCTTTCTGGGCTGAGATGGGGAACAGCTGAGTTTTGGACTGGGCTGGTGACAAAATGTTCCAAACACACCCCATGCACAACTCCACCGGGGAAGGTGCCAGAAACGAGTTCTGTTGGTAGTTTTTACAGTACCCTGGTAGGCAGCTGAAAGGCACCACAAAACTTGTTCTACCTGCTTTCTGGGCTGAGATGGAGAATCGCTGAATTTTGGACTCGGCTGGTGAAAAAATGTTCCAAACACACCCCATGCACAACTCCACCGGGAAAGGTGCCAGAAACGAGTTCTGTTGGTAGTTTTTACACTACCCCGGTAGGCAGCTGAAAGGCACCACAAAACTTGTTCTACCTGCTTTCTGGGCTGAGATGGGGAATCGCTGAATTTTGGACTCGGCTGGTGACAAAATGTTCCAAACACACCCCATGCACAACTCCACCGGGGAAGGTGCCAGAAACGAGTTCTGTTGGTAGTTTTTACAGTACCCCGGTAGGCAGCTGAAAGGCACCACAAAACTTGTTGTACCTGCTTTCTGGGCTGAGATGGGGAACGGCTGAATTTTGGACTCGGCTGGTAACAAAATGTTCCAAACACACCCCATGCACAGCTCGACCGGCGAAGGTGCCAGAAACGAGTTCTGTTGGTAGTTTTTACACTACCCCGGTAGGCAGCTGAAAGGCACCACAAAAGTTTTTCTACCTGCTTTCTGGGCTGAGATGGGGATCAGCTGAAGTTTGGACTCGGCTGCTGACAAAATGTTCCAAACACACCCCATGCACAACTCCACCGGGGAAGGTGCGAGAAAGGAGTTCTGTTGGTAGTTTTTACACTACCCCGGTAGGCAGCTGAAAGGCACCACAAAAGTTTTTCTACCTGCTTTATGGGCTTAGATGGGGAATCGCTGAATTTTGGACTCGGCTGGTGACAAAATGTTCCAAACACACCCCATGCACAACTCCAACGAGGAAGGTGCCAGAAACGAGTTCTGTTGGTAGTTTTTACACTACCCCGGTAGGCAGCTGAAAGGCACCACAAAAGTTCTACCTGCTTTCTGGGCTGAGATGGGGAACGGCTGAATTTTGGACTCGGCTGCTGACAAAATGTTCCAAACACACCCCATGCACAACTCCACCGGGGAAGGTGCGAGAAAGGAGTTCTGTTGGTAGTTTTTACAGTACCCTGGTAGGCAGCTGAAAGGCACCACAAAACTTGTTCTACCTGCTTTCTGGGCTGAGATGGGGAATCGCTGAATTTTGGACTCGGCTGGTGACAAAATGTTCCAAACACACCCCATGCACACCTCCACTGGGGAAGGTGCCAGAAACGAGTTCTGTTGGTAGTTTTTACAGTACCCCCGGTAGGCAGCTGAAAGGCACCACAAAACTTGTTCTACCTGCTTTCTGGGCTGAGATGGGGAACGGCTGAATTTTGGACTCGGCTGGTAACAAAATGTTCCAAACACACCCCATGCACAGCTCCACCGGCGAAGGTGCCAGAAACGAGTTCTGTTGGTAGTTTTTACATTACCCCGGTAGGCAGCTGAAAGGCACCACAAAACTTGTTGTACCTGCTTTCTGGGCTGAGATGGGGAACAGCTATGTTTTGGACTCGGCTGCTGACAAAATGTTCCAAACACACCCCATGCACAACTCCACCGGGGAAGGTGCCAGAAACGAGTTCTGTTGGTAGTTTTTACAGTACCCTGGTAGGCAAGAGAAAGGCACCACAAAACTTGTTCTACCTGCTTTCTGGGCTGAGAGGAGAATCGCTGAATTTTGGACTCGGCTGGTGAAAAAATGTTCCAAACACACCCCATGCACAACTCCACCGGGAAAGGTGCCAGAAACGAGTTCTGTTGGTAGTTTTTACAGTACCCTGGTAGGCAAGAGAAAGGCACCACAAAACTTGTTCTACCTGCTTTCTGGGCTGAGATGGAGAATCCCTGAATTTTGGACTCGGCTGGTGAAAAAATGTTCCAAACACACCCCATGCACACCTCCACCGGGGAAGGGGCCAGAAACGAGTTCTGTTGGTAGTTTTTACACTACCCCGGTAGGCAGCTGAAAGGCACCACAAAAGTTTTTCTACCTGCTTTCTGGGCTGAGATGGGGATCAGCTGAAGTTTGGACTCGGCTGCTGACAAAATGTTCCAAACACACCCCATGCACAACTCCACCGGGGAAGGTGCGAGAAAGGAGTTCTGTTGGTAGTTTTTACACTACCCCGGTAGGCAGCTGAAAGGCACCACAAAAGTTTTTCTACCTGCTTTATGGGCTTAGATGGGGAATCGCTGAATTTTGGACTCGGCTGGTAACAAAATGTTCCAAACACACCCCATGCACAGCTCGACCGGCGAAGGTGCCAGAAACGAGTTCTGTTGGTAGTTTTTACACTACCCCGGTAGGCAGCTGAAAGGCACCACAAAAGTTCTACCTGCTTTCTGGGCTGAGATTGGGAACGGCTGAATTTTGGACTCGGCTGCTGACAAAATGTTCCAAACACACCCCATGCACAACTCCACCGGGGAAGGTGCCAGAAACGAGTTCTGTTGGTAGTTTTTACAGTATTCTGGTAGGCAAGAGAAAGGCACCACAAAACTTGTTCTACCTGCTTTCTGGGCTGAGAGGAGAATCGCTGAATTTTGGACTCGGCTGGTGAAAAAATGTTCCAAACACACCCCATGCACAACTCCACCGGGGAAGGTGCCAGAAACGAGTTCTGTTGGTAGTTTTTACACTACCCCGGTAGGCAGCTGAAAGGCATTACAAAACTTGTTCTACCTGCTTTCTGGGCTGAGATGGGGAACAGCTGAGTTTTGGACTCGGCTGGTGACAAAATGTTCCAAACACACCCCATGCACAACTCCACCGGGGAAGGTGCCAGAAACGAGTTCTGTTGGTAGTTTTTACACTACCCCGGTAGGCAGCTGAAAGGCACCACAAAACTTGTTGTACCTGCTTTCTGGGCTGAGATGGGGATCAGCTGAATTTTGGACTCGGCTGGTGACAAAATGTTCCAAACACACCCCATGCACAACTCCACCGGGGAAGGTGCCAGAAAGGAGTTCTGTTGGTAGTTTTTACACTACCCCGGTAGGCAGCTGAAAGGCACCACAAAAGTTTTTCTACCTGCTTTCTGGGCTGAGATGGGGAATCGCTGAATTTTGGACTCGGCTGGTAACAAAATGTTCCAAACCCACCCCATGCACAGCTCCACCGGGGAAGGTGCCAGAAACGAGTTCTGTTGGTAGTTTTTACACTACCCCGGTAGGCAGCTGAAAGGCACCACAAAACTTGTTCTACCTGCTTTCTGGGCTGAGATGGGGAACAGCTGAGTTTTGGACTGGGCTGGTGACAAAATGTTCCAAACACACCCCATGCACAACTCCACCGGGGAAGGTGCCAGAAACGAGTTCTGTTGGTAGTTTTTACAGTACCCTGGTAGGCAGCTGAAAGGCACCACAAAACTTGTTCTACCTGCTTTCTGGGCTGAGATGGAGAATCGCTGAATTTTGGACTCGGCTGGTGAAAAAATGTTCCAAACACACCCCATGCACAACTCCACCGGGAAAGGTGCCAGAAACGAGTTCTGTTGGTAGTTTTTACACTACCCCGGTAGGCAGCTGAAAGGCACCACAAAACTTGTTCTACCTGCTTTCTGGGCTGAGATGGGGAATCGCTGAATTTTGGACTCGGCTGGTGACAAAATGTTCCAAACACACCCCATGCACAACTCCACCGGGGAAGGTGCCAGAAACGAGTTCTGTTGGTAGTTTTTACAGTACCCCGGTAGGCAGCTGAAAGGCACCACAAAACTTGTTGTACCTGCTTTCTGGGCTGAGATGGGGAACGGCTGAATTTTGGACTCGGCTGGTAACAAAATGTTCCAAACACACCCCATGCACAGCTCGACCGGCGAAGGTGCCAGAAACGAGTTCTTTTGGTAGTTTTTACACTACCCCGGTAGGCAGCTGAAAGGCACCACAAAAGTTCTACCTGCTTTCTGGGCTGAGATGGGGAACGGCTGAATTTTGGACTCGGCTGCTGACAAAATGTTCCAAACACACCCCATGCACAACTCCACCGGGGAAGGTGCGAGAAAGGAGTTCTGTTGGTAGTTTTTACAGTACCCTGGTAGGCAGCTGAAAGGCACCACAAAACTTGTTCTACCTGCTTTCTGGGCTGAGATGGGGAATCGCTGAATTTTGGACTCGGCTGGTGACAAAATGTTCCAAACACACCCCATGCACACCTCCACTGGGGAAGGTGCCAGAAACGAGTTCTGTTGGTAGTTTTTACAGTACCCCGGTAGGCAGCTGAAAGGCACCACAAAACTTGTTCTACCTGCTTTCTGGGCTGAGATGGGGAACGGCTGAATTTTGGACTCGGCTGGTAACAAAATGTTCCAAACACACCCCATGCACAGCTCCACCGGCGAAGGTGCCAGAAACGAGTTCTGTTGGTAGTTTTTACACTACCCCGGTAGGCAGCTGAAAGGCACCACAAAAGTTTTGCTACCTGCTTTCTGGGCTGAGATGGGGAACAGCTATGTTTTGGACTCGGCTGCTGACAAAATGTTCCAAACACACCCCATGCACAACTCCACCGGGGAAGGTGCCAGAAACGAGTTCTGTTGGTAGTTTTTACAGTACCCTGGTAGGCAAGAGAAAGGCACCACAAAACTTGTTCTACCTGCTTTCTGGGCTGAGAGGAGAATCGCTGAATTTTGGACTCGGCTGGTGAAAAAATGTTCCAAACACACCCCATGCACAACTCCACCGGGAAAGGTGCCAGAAACGAGTTCTGTTGGTAGTTTTTACAGTACCCTGGTAGGCAAGAGAAAGGCACCACAAAACTTGTTCTACCTGCTTTCTGGGCTGAGATGGAGAATCCCTGAATTTTGGACTCGGCTGGTGAAAAAATGTTCCAAACACACCCCATGCACACCTCCACCGGGGAAGGGGCCAGAAACGAGTTCTGTTGGTAGTTTTTACACTACCCCGGTAGGCAGCTGAAAGGCACCACAAAAGTTTTTCTACCTGCTTTCTGGGCTGAGATGGGGATCAGCTGAAGTTTGGACTCGGCTGCTGACAAAATGTTCCAAACACACCCCATGCACAACTCCACCGGGGAAGGTGCGAGAAAGGAGTTCTGTTGGTAGTTTTTACACTACCCCGGTAGGCAGCTGAAAGGCACCACAAAAGTTTTTCTACCTGCTTTATGGGCTTAGATGGGGAATCGCTGAATTTTGGACTCGGCTGGTAACAAAATGTTCCAAACACACCCCATGCACAGCTCGACCGGCGAAGGTGCCAGAAACGAGTTCTGTTGGTAGTTTTTACACTACCCCGGTAGGCAGCTGAAAGGCACCACAAAAGTTCTACCTGCTTTCTGGGCTGAGATTGGGAACGGCTGAATTTTGGACTCGGCTGCTGACAAAATGTTCCAAACACACCCCATGCACAACTCCACCGGGGAAGGTGCCAGAAACGAGTTCTGTTGGTAGTTTTTACAGTATTCTGGTAGGCAAGAGAAAGGCACCACAAAACTTGTTCTACCTGCTTTCTGGGCTGAGAGGAGAATCGCTGAATTTTGGACTCGGCTGGTGAAAAAATGTTCCAAACACACCCCATGCACAACTCCACCGGGGAAGGTGCCAGAAACGAGTTCTGTTGGTAGTTTTTACACTACCCCGGTAGGCAGCTGAAAGGCATTACAAAACTTGTTCTACCTGCTTTCTGGGCTGAGATGGGGAACAGCTGAGTTTTGGACTCGGCTGGTGACAAAATGTTCCAAACACACCCCATGCACAACTCCACCGGGGAAGGTGCCAGAAACGAGTTCTGTTGGTAGTTTTTACACTACCCCGGTAGGCAGCTGAAAGGCACCACAAAACTTGTTGTACCTGCTTTCTGGGCTGAGATGGGGATCAGCTGAATTTTGGACTCGGCTGGTGACAAAATGTTCCAAACACACCCCATGCACAACTCCACCGGGGAAGGTGCCAGAAAGGAGTTCTGTTGGTAGTTTTTACACTACCCCGGTAGGCAGCTGAAAGGCACCACAAAAGTTTTTCTACCTGCTTTCTGGGCTGAGATGGGGAATCGCTGAATTTTGGACTCGGCTGGTAACAAAATGTTCCAAACCCACCCCATGCACAGCTCCACCGGGGAAGGTGCCAGAAACGAGTTCTGTTGGTAGTTTTTACACTACCCCGGTAGGCAGCTGAAAGGCACCACAAAACTTGTTCTACCTGCTTTCTGGGCTGAGATGGGGAACAGCTGAGTTTTGGACTGGGCTGGTGACAAAATGTTCCAAACACACCCCATGCACAACTCCACCGGGGAAGGTGCCAGAAACGAGTTCTGTTGGTAGTTTTTACAGTACCCTGGTAGGCAGCTGAAAGGCACCACAAAACTTGTTCTACCTGCTTTCTGGGCTGAGATGGAGAATCGCTGAATTTTGGACTCGGCTGGTGAAAAAATGTTCCAAACACACCCCATGCACAACTCCACCGGGAAAGGTGCCAGAAACGAGTTCTGTTGGTAGTTTTTACACTACCCCGGTAGGCAGCTGAAAGGCACCACAAAACTTGTTCTACCTGCTTTCTGGGCTGAGATGGGGAATCGCTGAATTTTGGACTCGGCTGGTGACAAAATGTTCCAAACACACCCCATGCACAACTCCACCGGGGAAGGTGCCAGAAACGAGTTCTGTTGGTAGTTTTTACAGTACCCCGGTAGGCAGCTGAAAGGCACCACAAAACTTGTTGTACCTGCTTTCTGGGCTGAGATGGGGAACGGCTGAATTTTGGACTCGGCTGGTAACAAAATGTTCCAAACACACCCCATGCACAGCTCGACCGGCGAAGGTGCCAGAAACGAGTTCTGTTGGTAGTTTTTACACTACCCCGGTAGGCAGCTGAAAGGCACCACAAAAGTTTTTCTACCTGCTTTCTGGGCTGAGATGGGGATCAGCTGAAGTTTGGACTCGGCTGCTGACAAAATGTTCCAAACACACCCCATGCACAACTCCACCGGGGAAGGTGCGAGAAAGGAGTTCTGTTGGTAGTTTTTACACTACCCCGGTAGGCAGCTGAAAGGCACCACAAAAGTTTTTCTACCTGCTTTATGGGCTTAGATGGGGAATCGCTGAATTTTGGACTCGGCTGGTGACAAAATGTTCCAAACACACCCCATGCACAACTCCAACGAGGAAGGTGCCAGAAACGAGTTCTGTTGGTAGTTTTTACACTACCCCGGTAGGCAGCTGAAAGGCACCACAAAACTTGTTCTACCTGCTTTCTGGGCTGAGATGGAGAATCGCTGAATTTTGGACTCGGCTGGTGACAAAATGTTCCAAACACACCCCATGCACAGCTCCACCGGGGAAGGTGCCAGAAACGAGTTCTGTTGGTAGTTTTTACACTACCCCGGTAGGCAGCTGAAAGGCACCACAAAAGTTTTGCTACCTGCTTTCTGGGCTGAGATGGGGAACAGCTGAGTTTTGGACTCGGCTGGTGACAAAATGTTCCAAACACACCCCATGCACAACTCCACCGGGGAAGGTGCCAGAAACGAGTTCTGTTGGTAGTTTTTACAGTACCCTGGTAGGCAAGAGAAAGGCACCACAAAACTTGTTCTACCTGCTTTCTGGGCTGAGATGGGGAACAGCTGAGTTTTGGACTCGGCTGGTGAAAAAATGTTCCAAACACACCCCATGCACAACTCCACCGGGAAAGGTGCCAGAAACGAGTTCTGTTGGTAGTTTTTACACTACCCCGGTAGGCAGCTGAAAGGCATTACAAAACTTGTTCTACCTGCTTTCTGGGCTGAGATGGGGATCAGCTGAATTTTGGACTCGGCTGGTGACAAAATGTTCCAAACACACCCCATGCACAGCTCCACCGGGGAAGGTGCCAGAAACGAGTTCTGTTGGTAGTTTTTACACTACCCCGGTAGGCAGCTGAAAGGCACCACAAAACTTGTTGTACCTGCTTTCTGGGCTGAGATGGGGATCAGCTGAAGTTTGGACTCGGCTGCTGACAAAATGTTCCAAACACACCCCATGCACAACTCCACCGGGGAAGGTGCGAGAAAGGAGTTCTGTTGGTAGTTTTTACACTACCCCGGTAGGCAGCTGAAGGGCACCACAAAACTTGTTCTACCTGCTTTCTGGGCTGAGATGGGGAATCGCTGAATTTTGGACTCGGCTGGTGACAAAATGTTCCAAACACACCCCATGCACAGCTCCACCGGGGAAGGTGCCAGAAACGAGTTCTGTTGGTAGTTTTTACACTACCCCGGTAGGCAGCTGAAAGGCACCACAAAACTTGTTCTACCTGCTTTCTGGGCTGAGATGGGGAACAGCTGAGTTTTGGACTGGGCTGGTGACAAAATGTTCCAAACACACCCCATGCACAACTCCACCGGGGAAGGTGCCAGAAACGAGTTCTGTTGGTAGTTTTTACACTACCCCGGTAGGCAGCTGAAAGGCACCACAAAACTTGTTGTACCTGCTTTCTGGGCTGAGATGGGGAACGGCTGAATTTTGGACTCGGCTGGTAACAAAATGTTCCAAACACACCCCATGCACAGCTCGACCGGCGAAGGTGCCAGAAACGAGTTCTGTTGGTAGTTTTTACACTACCCCGGTAGGCAGCTGAAAGGCACCACAAAACTTGTTGTACCTGCTTTCTGGGCTGAGATGGGGATCAGCTGAAGTTTGGACTCGGCTGCTGACAAAATGTTCCAAACACACCCCATGCACAACTCCACCGGGGAAGGTGCGAGAAAGGAGTTCTGTTGGTAGTTTTTACACTACCCCGGTAGGCAGCTGAAAGGCACCACAAAACTTGTTCTACCTGCTTTATGGGCTTAGATGGGGAATCGCTGAATTTTGGACTCGGCTGGTGACAAAATGTTCCAAACACACCCCATGCACAACTCCACCGAGGAAGGTGCCAGAAACGAGTTCTGTTGGTAGTTTTTACACTACCCCGGTAGGCAGCTGAAAGGCACCACAAAACTTGTTCTACCTGCTTTCTGGGCTGAGATGGGGAACAGCTGAGTTTTGGACTCGGCTGGTGACAAAATGTTCCAAACACACCCCATGCACAACTCCACCGGGGAAGGTGCCAGAAACGAGTTCTGTTGGTAGTTTTTACAGTACCCTGGTAGGCAGCTGAAAGGCACCACAAAACTTGTTCTACCTGCTTTCTGGGCTGAGATGGAGAATCGCTGAATTTTGGACTCGGCTGGTGAAAAAATGTTCCAAACACACCCCATGCACAACTCCACCGGGAAAGGTGCCAGAAACGAGTTCTGTTGGTAGTTTTTACACTACCCCGGTAGGCAGCTGAAAGGCACCACAAAACTTGTTCTACCTGCTTTCTGGGCTGAGATGGGGAACGGCTGAATTTTGGACTCGGCTGGTAACAAAATGTTCCAAACACACCCCATGCACAGCTCCACAGGGGAAGGTGCCAGAAACGAGTTCTGTTGGTAGTTTTTACACTACCCCGGTAGGCAGCTGAAAGGCACCACAAAAGTTTTGCTACCTGCTTTCTGGGCTGAGATGGGGAACAGCTGAGTTTTGGACTCGGCTGGTGACAAAATGTTCCAAACACACCCCATGCACAACTCCACCGGGGAAGGTGCCAGAAACGAGTTCTGTTGGTAGTTTTTACAGTACCCTGGTAGGCAAGAGAAAGGCACCACAAAACTTGTTCTACCTGCTTTCTGGGCTGAGAGGAGAATCGCTGAATTTTGGACTCGGCTGGTGAAAAAATGTTCCAAACACACCCCATGCACAACTCCACCGGGAAAGGTGCCAGAAACGAGTTCTGTTGGTAGTTTTTACACTACCCCGGTAGGCAGCTGAAAGGCACCACAAAACTTGTTCTACCTGCTTTCTGGGCTGAGATGGGGAATCGCTGAATTTTGGACTCGGCTGGTGACAAAATGTTCCAAACACACCCCATGCACAACTCCACCGGGGAAGGTGCCAGAAACGAGTTCTGTTGGTAGTTTTTACAGTACCCCGGTAGGCAGCTGAAAGGCACCACAAAACTTGTTCTACCTGCTTTCTGGGCTGAGATGGGGAACGGCTGAATTTTGGACTCGGCTGGTAACAAAATGTTCCAAACACACCCCATGCACAGCTCGACCGGCGAAGGTGCCAGAAACGAGTTCTGTTGGTAGTTTTTACACTACCCCGGTAGGCAGCTGAAAGGCACCACAAAACTTGTTCTACCTGCTTTCTGGGCTGAGATGGGGAATCGCTGAATTTTGGACTCGGCTGCTGACAAAATGTTCCAAACACACCCCATGCACAACTCCACCGGGGAAGGTGCCAGAAACGAGTTCTGTTGGTAGTTTTTACAGTACCCTGGTAGGCAAGAGAAAGGCACCACAAAACTTGTTCTACCTGCTTTCTGGGCTGAGAGGAGAATCGCTGAATTTTGGACTCGGCTGGTGAAAAAATGTTCCAAACACACCCCATGCACAACTCCACCGGGAAAGGTGCGAGAAAGGAGTTCTGTTGGTAGTTTTTACAGTACCCTGGTAGGCAAGAGAAAGGCACCACAAAAGTTTTTCTACCTGCTTTCTGGGCTGAGATGGGGATCAGCTGAAGTTTGGACTCGGCTGCTGACAAAATGTTCCAAACACACCCCATGCACAGCTCCACCGGGGAAGGTGCGAGAAAGGAGTTCTGTTGGTAGTTTTTACACTACCCCGGTAGGCAGCTGAAAGGCACCACAAAAGTTTTTCTACCTGCTTTATGGGCTTAGATGGGGAATCGCTGAATTTTGGACTCGGCTGGTGACAAAATGTTCCAAACACACCCCATGCACAACTCCACCGGGAAAGGTGCCAGAAACGAGTTCTGTTGGTAGTTTTTACAGTACCCTGGTAGGCAAGAGAAAGGCACCACAAAACTTGTTCTACCTGCTTTCTGGGCTGAGATGGGGAACAGCTGAGTTTTGGACTCGGCTGCTGACAAAATGTTCCAAACACACCCCATGCACAGCTCCACCGGGGAAGGTGCCAGAAACGAGTTCTGTTGGTAGTTTTTACACTACCCCGGTAGGCAGCTGAAAGGCACCACAAAAGTTTTGCTACCTGCTTTCTGGGCTGAGATGGGGAACAGCTGAGTTTTGGACTCGGCTGGTGACAAAATGTTCCAAACACACCCCATGCACAACTCCACCGGGGAAGGTGCCAGAAACGAGTTCTGTTGGTAGTTTTTACAGTACCCTGGTAGGCAAGAGAAAGGCACCACAAAACTTGTTCTACCTGCTTTCTGGGCTGAGAGGAGAATCGCTGAATTTTGGACTCGGCTGGTGAAAAAATGTTCCAAACACACCCCATGCACAACTCCACCGGGAAAGGTGCCAGAAACGAGTTCTGTTGGTAGTTTTTACACTACCCCGGTAGGCAGCTGAAAGGCACCACAAAACTTGTTCTACCTGCTTTCTGGGCTGAGATGGGGAATCGCTGAATTTTGGACTCGGCTGGTGACAAAATGTTCCAAACACACCCCATGCACAACTCCACCGGGGAAGGTGCCAGAAACGAGTTCTGTTGGTAGTTTTTACAGTACCCCGGTAGGCAGCTGAAAGGCACCACAAAACTTGTTCTACCTGCTTTCTGGGCTGAGATGGGGAACGGCTGAATTTTGGACTCGGCTGGTAACAAAATGTTCCAAACACACCCCATGCACAGCTCGACCGGCGAAGGTGCCAGAAACGAGTTCTGTTGGTAGTTTTTACACTACCCCGGTAGGCAGCTGAAAGGCACCACAAAAGTTTTGCTACCTGCTTTCTGGGCTGAGATGGGGAACAGCTGAGTTTTGGACTCGGCTGGTGACAAAATGTTCCAAACACACCCCATGCACAACTCCACCGGGGAAGGTGCCAGAAACGAGTTCTGTTGGTAGTTTTTACAGTACCCTGGTAGGCAAGAGAAAGGCACCACAAAACTTGTTCTACCTGCTTTCTGGGCTGAGAGGAGAATCGCTGAATTTTGGACTCGGCTGGTGAAAAAATGTTCCAAACACACCCCATGCACAACTCCACCGGGAAAGGTGCCAGAAACGAGTTCTGTTGGTAGTTTTTACAGTACCCTGGTAGGCAAGAGAAAGGCACCACAAAAGTTTTTCTACCTGCTTTCTGGGCTGAGATGGGGATCAGCTGAAGTTTGGACTCGGCTGCTGACAAAATGTTCCAAACACACCCCATGCACAGCTCCACCGGGGAAGGTGCGAGAAAGGAGTTCTGTTGGTAGTTTTTACACTACCCCGGTAGGCAGCTGAAAGGCACCACAAAAGTTTTTCTACCTGCTTTATGGGCTTAGATGGGGAATCGCTGAATTTTGGACTCGGCTGGTGAAAAAATGTTCCAAACACACCCCATGCACAACTCCACCGGGAAAGGTGCCAGAAACGAGTTCTGTTGGTAGTTTTTACAGTACCCTGGTAGGCAAGAGAAAGGCACCACAAAACTTGTTCTACCTGCTTTCTGGGCTGAGATGGGGAACAGCTGAGTTTTGGACTGGGCTGGTGACAAAATGTTCCAAACACACCCCATGCACAACTCCACCGGGGAAGGGGCCAGAAACGAGTTCTGTTGGTAGTTTTTACACTACCCCGGTAGGCAGCTGAAAGGCACCACAAAAGTTTTTCTACCTGCTTTCTGGGCTGAGATGGGGATCAGCTGAAGTTTGGACTCGGCTGCTGACAAAATGTTCCAAACACACCCCATGCACAACTCCACCGGGGAAGGTGCGAGAAAGGAGTTCTGTTGGTAGTTTTTACACTACCCCGGTAGGCAGCTGAAAGGCACCACAAAAGTTTTTCTACCTGCTTTATGGGCTTAGATGGGGAACGGCTGAATTTTGGACTCGGCTGGTAACAAAATGTTCCAAACACACCCCATGCACAGCTCGACCGGCGAAGGTGCCAGAAACGAGTTCTGTTGGTAGTTTTTACACTACCCCGGTAGGCAGCTGAAAGGCACCACAAAAGTTTTGCTACCTGCTTTCTGGGCTGAGATGGGGAACAGCTGAGTTTTGGACTCGGCTGCTGACAAAATGTTCCAAACACACCCCATGCACAACTCCACCGGGGAAGGTGCGAGAAAGGAGTTCTGTTGGTAGTTTTTACAGTACCCTGGTAGGCAAGAGAAAGGCACCACAAAACTTGTTCTACCTGCTTTCTGGGCTGAGAGGAGAATCGCTGAATTTTGGACTCGGCTGGTGAAAAAATGTTCCAAACACACCCCATGCACAACTCCACCGGGAAAGGTGCCAGAAACGAGTTCTGTTGGTAGTTTTTACACTACCCTGGTAGGCAAGAGAAAGGCACCACAAAACTTGTTCTACCTGCTTTCTGGGCTGAGATGGAGAATCCCTGAATTTTGGACTCGGCTGGTGAAAAAATGTTCCAAACACACCCCATGCACAACTCCACCGGGGAAGGGGCCAGAAACGAGTTCTGTTGGTAGTTTTTACACTACCCCGGTAGGCAGCTGAAAGGCACCACAAAAGTTTTTCTACCTGCTTTCTGGGCTGAGATGGGGATCAGCTGAAGTTTGGACTCGGCTGCTGACAAAATGTTCCAAACACACCCCATGCACAACTCCACCGGGGAAGGTGCGAGAAAGGAGTTCTGTTGGTAGTTTTTACACTACCCCGGTAGGCAGCTGAAAGGCACCACAAAAGTTTTTCTACCTGCTTTATGGGCTTAGATGGGGAACGGCTGAATTTTGGACTCGGCTGGTAACAAAATGTTCCAAACACACCCCATGCACAGCTCGACCGGCGAAGGTGCCAGAAACGAGTTCTGTTGGTAGTTTTTACACTACCCCGGTAGGCAGCTGAAAGGCACCACAAAAGTTTTGCTACCTGCTTTCTGGGCTGAGATGGGGAACAGCTGAGTTTTGGACTCGGCTGCTGACAAAATGTTCCAAACACACCCCATGCACAACTCCACCGGGGAAGGTGCCAGAAACGAGTTCTGTTGGTAGTTTTTACAGTACCCTGGTAGGCAAGAGAAAGGCACCACAAAACTTGTTCTACCTGCTTTCTGGGCTGAGAGGAGAATCGCTGAATTTTGGACTCGGCTGGTGACAAAATGTTCCAAACACACCCCATGCACAACTCCACCGGGAAAGGTGCCAGAAACGAGTTCTGTTGGTAGTTTTTACAGTACCCTGGTAGGCAAGAGAAAGGCACCACAAAACTTGTTCTACCTGCTTTCTGGGCTGAGATGGAGAATCCCTGAATTTTGGACTCGGCTGGTGACAAAATGTTCCAAACACACCCCATGCACACCTCCACCGGGGAAGGGGCCAGAAACGAGTTCTGTTGGTAGTTTTTACACTACCCCCGGTAGGCAGCTGAAAGGCACCACAAAAGTTTTTCTACCTGCTTTCTGGGCTGAGATGGGGATCAGCTGAAGTTTGGACTCGGCTGCTGACAAAATGTTCCAAACACACCCCATGCACAACTCCACCGGGGAAGGTGCGAGAAAGGAGTTCTGTTGGTAGTTTTTACACTACCCCGGTAGGCAGCTGAAAGGCACCACAAAAGTTTTTCTACCTGCTTTATGGGCTTAGATGGGGAATCGCTGAATTTTGGACTCGGCTGGTAACAAAATGTTCCAAACACACCCCATGCACAGCTCGACCGGCGAAGGTGCCAGAAACGAGTTCTGTTGGTAGTTTTTACACTACCCCGGTAGGCAGCTGAAAGGCACCACAAAAGTTCTACCTGCTTTCTGGGCTGAGATTGGGAACGGCTGAATTTTGGACTCGGCTGGTGACAAAATGTTCCAAACACACCCCATGCACAACTCCACCGGGGAAGGTGCCAGAAACGAGTTCTGTTGGTAGTTTTTACAGTACCCTGGTAGGCAAGAGAAAGGCACCACAAAACTTGTTCTACCTGCTTTCTGGGCTGAGAGGAGAATCGCTGAATTTTGGACTCGGCTGGTGAAAAAATGTTCCAAACACACCCCATGCACAACTCCACCGGGGAAGGTGCCAGAAACGAGTTCTGTTGGTAGTTTTTACACTACCCCGGTAGGCAGCTGAAAGGCATTACAAAACTTGTTCTACCTGCTTTCTGGGCTGAGATGGGGAACAGCTGAATTTTGGACTCGGCTGGTGACAAAATGTTCCAAACACACCCCATGCACAACTCCACCGGGGAAGGTGCCAGAAACGAGTTCTGTTGGTAGTTTTTACACTACCCCGGTAGGCAGCTGAAAGGCACCACAAAACTTGTTGTACCTGCTTTCTGGGCTGAGATGGGGATCAGCTGAATTTTGGACTCGGCTGGTGACAAAATGTTCCAAACACACCCCATGCACAACTCCACCGGGGAAGGTGCCAGAAAGGAGTTCTGTTGGTAGTTTTTACACTACCCCGGTAGGCAGCTGAAAGGCACCACAAAAGTTTTTCTACCTGCTTTCTGGGCTGAGATGGGGAATCGCTGAATTTTGGACTCGGCTGGTAACAAAATGTTCCAAACACACCCCATGCACAGCTCCACCGGGGAAGGTGCCAGAAACGAGTTCTGTTGGTAGTTTTTACACTACCCCGGTAGGCAGCTGAAAGGCACCACAAAACTTGTTCTACCTGCTTTCTGGGCTGAGATGGGGAACAGCTGAGTTTTGGACTGGGCTGGTGACAAAATGTTCCAAACACACCCCATGCACAACTCCACCGGGGAAGGTGCCAGAAACGAGTTCTTTTGGTAGTTTTTACAGTACCCTGGTAGGCAGCTGAAAGGCACCACAAAACTTGTTCTACCTGCTTTCTGGGCTGAGATGGAGAATCGCTGAATTTTGGACTCGGCTGGTGAAAAAATGTTCCAAACACACCCCATGCACAACTCCACCGGGAAAGGTGCCAGAAACGAGTTCTGTTGGTAGTTTTTACACTACCCCGGTAGGCAGCTGAAAGGCACCACAAAACTTGTTCTACCTGCTTTCTGGGCTGAGATGGGGAACGGCAGAATTTTGGACTCGGCTGGTGACAAAATGTTCCAAACACACCCCATGCACAACTCCACCGGGGAAGGTGCCAGAAACGAGTTCTGTTGGTAGTTTTTACAGTACCCCGGTAGGCAGCTGAAAGGCACCACAAAACTTGTTGTACCTGCTTTCTGGGCTGAGATGGGGAACGGCTGAATTTTGGACTCGGCTGGTAACAAAATGTTCCAAACACACCCCATGCACAGCTCGACCGGCGAAGGTGCCAGAAACGAGTTCTGTTGGTAGTTTTTACACTACCCCGGTAGGCAGCTGAAAGGCACCACAAAACTTGTTGTACCTGCTTTCTGGGCTGAGATGGGGATCAGCTGAAGTTTGGACTCGGCTGCTGACAAAATGTTCCAAACACACCCCATGCACAACTCCACCGGGAAAGGTGCCAGAAACGAGTTCTGTTGGTAGTTTTTACACTACCCTGGTAGGCAAGAGAAAGGCACCACAAAACTTGTTCTACCTGCTTTCTGGGCTGAGATGGAGAATCCCTGAATTTTGGACTCGGCTGGTGAAAAAATGTTCCAAACACACCCCATGCACAGCTCCACCGGGGAAGGGGCCAGAAACGAGTTCTGTTGGTAGTTTTTACACTACCCCGGTAGGCAGCTGAAAGGCACCACAAAAGTTTTTCTACCTGCTTTATGGGCTTAGATGGGGAATCGCTGAATTTTGGACTCGGCTGGTGAAAAAATGTTCCAAACACACCCCATGCACAACTCCACCGGGAAAGGTGCCAGAAACGAGTTCTGTTGGTAGTTTTTACAGTACCCTGGTAGGCAAGAGAAAGGCACCACAAAACTTGTTCTACCTGCTTTCTGGGCTGAGATGGGGAACAGCTGAGTTTTGGACTGGGCTGGTGACAAAATGTTCCAAACACACCCCATGCACAACTCCACCGGGGAAGGGGCCAGAAACGAGTTCTGTTGGTAGTTTTTACACTACCCCGGTAGGCAGCTGAAAGGCACCACAAAAGTTTTTCTACCTGCTTTCTGGGCTGAGATGGGGATCAGCTGAAGTTTGGACTCGGCTGCTGACAAAATGTTCCAAACACACCCCATGCACAACTCCACCGGGGAAGGTGCGAGAAAGGAGTTCTGTTGGTAGTTTTTACACTACCCCGGTAGGCAGCTGAAAGGCACCACAAAAGTTTTTCTACCTGCTTTATGGGCTTAGATGGGGAACGGCTGAATTTTGGACTCGGCTGGTAACAAAATGTTCCAAACACACCCCATGCACAGCTCGACCGGCGAAGGTGCCAGAAACGAGTTCTGTTGGTAGTTTTTACACTACCCCGGTAGGCAGCTGAAAGGCACCACAAAAGTTTTGCTACCTGCTTTCTGGGCTGAGATGGGGAACAGCTGAGTTTTGGACTCGGCTGCTGACAAAATGTTCCAAACACACCCCATGCACAACTCCACCGGGGAAGGTGCCAGAAACGAGTTCTGTTGGTAGTTTTTACAGTACCCTGGTAGGCAAGAGAAAGGCACCACAAAACTTGTTCTACCTGCTTTCTGGGCTGAGAGGAGAATCGCTGAATTTTGGACTCGGCTGGTGACAAAATGTTCCAAACACACCCCATGCACAACTCCACCGGGAAAGGTGCCAGAAACGAGTTCTGTTGGTAGTTTTTACAGTACCCTGGTAGGCAAGAGAAAGGCACCACAAAACTTGTTCTACCTGCTTTCTGGGCTGAGATGGAGAATCCCTGAATTTTGGACTCGGCTGGTGACAAAATGTTCCAAACACACCCCATGCACACCTCCACCGGGGAAGGGGCCAGAAACGAGTTCTGTTGGTAGTTTTTACACTACCCCGGTAGGCAGCTGAAAGGCACCACAAAAGTTTTTCTACCTGCTTTCTGGGCTGAGATGGGGATCAGCTGAAGTTTGGACTCGGCTGCTGACAAAATGTTCCAAACACACCCCATGCACAACTCCACCGGGGAAGGTGCGAGAAAGGAGTTCTGTTGGTAGTTTTTACACTACCCCGGTAGGCAGCTGAAAGGCACCACAAAAGTTTTTCTACCTGCTTTATGGGCTTAGATGGGGAATCGCTGAATTTTGGACTCGGCTGGTAACAAAATGTTCCAAACACACCCCATGCACAGCTCGACCGGCGAAGGTGCCAGAAACGAGTTCTGTTGGTAGTTTTTACACTACCCCGGTAGGCAGCTGAAAGGCACCACAAAAGTTCTACCTGCTTTCTGGGCTGAGATTGGGAACGGCTGAATTTTGGACTCGGCTGGTGACAAAATGTTCCAAACACACCCCATGCACAACTCCACCGGGGAAGGTGCCAGAAACGAGTTCTGTTGGTAGTTTTTACAGTACCCTGGTAGGCAAGAGAAAGGCACCACAAAACTTGTTCTACCTGCTTTCTGGGCTGAGAGGAGAATCGCTGAATTTTGGACTCGGCTGGTGACAAAATGTTCCAAACACACCCCATGCACAACTCCACCGGGGAAGGTGCCAGAAACGAGTTCTGTTGGTAGTTTTTACACTACCCCGGTAGGCAGCTGAAAGGCATTACAAAACTTGTTCTACCTGCTTTCTGGGCTGAGATGGGGAACAGCTGAATTTTGGACTCGGCTGGTGACAAAATGTTCCAAACACACCCCATGCACAACTCCACCGGGGAAGGTGCCAGAAACGAGTTCTGTTGGTAGTTTTTACACTACCCCGGTAGGCAGCTGAAAGGCACCACAAAACTTGTTGTACCTGCTTTCTGGGCTGAGATGGGGATCAGCTGAATTTTGGACTCGGCTGGTGACAAAATGTTCCAAACACACCCCATGCACAACTCCACCGGGGAAGGTGCCAGAAAGGAGTTCTGTTGGTAGTTTTTACACTACCCCGGTAGGCAGCTGAAAGGCACCACAAAAGTTTTTCTACCTGCTTTCTGGGCTGAGATGGGGAATCGCTGAATTTTGGACTCGGCTGGTGACAAAATGTTCCAAACACACCCCATGCACAGCTCCACCGGGGAAGGGGCCAGAAACGAGTTCTGTTGGTAGTTTTTACACTACCCCGGTAGGCAGCTGAAAGGCACCACAAAACTTGTTCTACCTGCTTTCTGGGCTGAGATGGGGAACAGCTGAGTTTTGGACTGGGCTGGTGACAAAATGTTCCAAACACACCCCATGCACAACTCCACCGGGGAAGGTGCCAGAAACGAGTTCTTTTGGTAGTTTTTACAGTACCCTGGTAGGCAGCTGAAAGGCACCACAAAACTTGTTCTACCTGCTTTCTGGGCTGAGATGGAGAATCGCTGAATTTTGGACTCGGCTGGTGAAAAAATGTTCCAAACACACCCCATGCACAACTCCACCGGGAAAGGTGCCAGAAACGAGTTCTGTTGGTAGTTTTTACACTACCCCGGTAGGCAGCTGAAAGGCACCACAAAACTTGTTGTACCTGCTTTCTGGGCTGAGATGGGGAACGGCTGAATTTTGGACTCGGCTGGTAACAAAATGTTCCAAACACACCCCATGCACAGCTCGACCGGCGAAGGTGCCAGAAACGACTTCTGTTGGTAGTTTTTACACTACCCCGGTAGGCAGCTGAAAGGCACCACAAAACTTGTTGTACCTGCTTTCTGGGCTGAGATGGGGATCAGCTGAAGTTTGGACTCGGCTGCTGACAAAATGTTCCAAACACACCCCATGCACAACTCCACCGGGGAAGGTGCGAGAAAGGAGTTCTGTTGGTAGTTTTTACACTACCCCGGTAGGCAGCTGAAAGGCACCACAAAAGTTTTTCTACCTGCTTTATGGGCTTAGATGGGGAATCGCTGAATTTTGGACTCGGCTGGTGACAAAATGTTCCAAACATACCCCATGCACAACTCCACCGGGGAAGGTGCCAGAAACGAGTTCTGTTGGTAGTTTTTACACTACCCCGGTAGGCAGCTGAAAGGCACCACAAAACTTGTTCTACCTGCTTTCTGGGCTGAGATGGGGAACAGCTGAGTTTTGGACTCGGCTGGTGACAAAATGTTCCAAACACACCCCATGCACAACTCCACCGGGGAAGGTGCGAGAAAGGAGTTCTGTTGGTAGTTTTTACAGTACCCTGGTAGGCAGCTGAAAGGCACCACAAAACTTGTTCTACCTGCTTTCTGGGCTGAGATGGAGAATCGCTGAATTTTGGACTCGGCTGGTGAAAAAATGTTCCAAACACACCCCATGCACAACTCCTCCGGGGAAGGTGCCAGAAACGAGTTCTGTTGGTAGTTTTTACACTACCCCGGTAGGCAGCTGAAAGGCACCACAAAACTTGTTCTACCTGCTTTCTGGGCTGAGATGGGGAACGGCTGAATTTTGGACTCGGCTGGTAACAAAATGTTCCAAACACACCCCATGCACAGCTCCACCGGGGAAGGTGCCAGAAACGAGTTCTGTTGGTAGTTTTTACACTACCCCGGTAGGCAGCTGAAAGGCACCACAAAAGTTTTGCTACCTGCTTTCTGGGCTGAGATGGGGAACAGCTGAGTTTTGGACTCGGCTGGTGACAAAATGTTCCAAACACACCCCATGCACAACTCCACCGGGGAAGGTGCCAGAAACGAGTTCTGTTGGTAGTTTTTACAGTACCCTGGTAGGCAAGAGAAAGGCACCACAAAACTTGTTC
The DNA here is from genome assembly GCF_023638135.1 of Falco biarmicus. Lineage (NCBI taxonomy): Eukaryota > Metazoa > Chordata > Aves > Falconiformes > Falconidae > Falco > Falco biarmicus. Next base: position 156,919 of record NW_026611995.1, on the reverse strand, counting down.
TACCTGCTTTCTGGGCTGAGAGGAGAATCGCTGAATTTTGGACTCGGCTGGTGAAAAAATGTTCCAAACACACCCCATGCACAACTCCACCGGGAAAGGTGCCAGAAACGAGTTCTGTTGGTAGTTTTTACAGTACCCCGGTAGGCAGCTGAAAGGCATTACAAAACTTGTTCTACCTGCTTTCTGGGCTGAGATGGGGAACAGCTGAATTTTGGACTCGGCTGGTGACAAAATGTTCCAAACACACCCCATGCACACCTCCACCGGGGAAGGTGCCAGAAACGAGTTCTGTTGGTAGTTTTTACACTACCCCGGTAGGCAGCTGAAAGGCACCACAAAACTTGTTGTACCTGCTTTCTGGGCTGAGATGGGGATCAGCTGAAGTTTGGACTCGGCTGCTGACAAAATGTTCCAAACACACCCCATGCACAACTCCACCGGGGAAGGTGCGAGAAAGGAGTTCTGTTGGTAGTTTTTACACTACCCCGGTAGGCAGCTGAAAGGCACCACAAAACTTGTTCTACCTGCTTTCTGGGCTGAGATGGGGAATCACTGAATTTTGGACTCGGCTGGTGACAAAATGTTCCAAACACACCCCATGCACAGCTCCACCGGGGAAGGTGCCAGAAACGAGTTCTGTTGGTAGTTTTTACACTACCCCGGTAGGCAGCTGAAAGGCACCACAAAAGTTTTGCTACCTGCTTTCTGGGCTGAGATGGGGAACAGCTGAGTTTTGGACTCGGCTGGTGACAAAATGTTCCAAACACACCCCATGCACAACTCCACCGGGGAAGGTGCCAGAAACGAGTTCTGTTGGTAGTTTTTACAGTACCCTGGTAGGCAAGAGAAAGGCACCACAAAACTTGTTCTACCTGCTTTCTGGGCTGAGAGGAGAATCGCTGAATTTTGGACTCGGCTGGTGAAAAAATGTTCCAAACACACCCCATGCACAACTCCACCGGGAAAGGTGCCAGAAACGAGTTCTGTTGGTAGTTTTTACACTACCCCGGTAGGCAGCTGAAAGGCATTACAAAACTTGTTCTACCTGCTTTCTGGGCTGAGATGGGGAACAGCTGAATTTTGGACTCGGCTGGTGACAAAATGTTCCAAACACACCCCATGCACACCTCCACCGGGGAAGGTGCCAGAAACGAGTTCTGTTGGTAGTTTTTACACTACCCCGGTAGGCAGCTGAAAGGCACCACAAAACTTGTTGTACCTGCTTTCTGGGCTGAGATGGGGATCAGCTGAAGTTTGGACTCGGCTGCTGACAAAATGTTCCAAACACACCCCATGCACAACTCCACCGGGGAAGGTGCGAGAAAGGAGTTCTGTTGGTAGTTTTTACACTACCCCGGTAGGCAGCTGAAAGGCACCACAAAACTTGTTCTACCTGCTTTCTGGGCTGAGATGGGGAATCGCTGAATTTTGGACTCGGCTGGTGACAAAATGTTCCAAACACACCCCATGCACAGCTCCACCGGGGAAGGTGCCAGAAACGAGTTCTGTTGGTAGTTTTTACACTACCCCGGTAGGCAGCTGAAAGGCACCACAAAACTTGTTCTACCTGCTTTCTGGGCTGAGATGGGGAACAGCTGAGTTTTGGACTGGGCTGGTGACAAAATGTTCCAAACACACCCCATGCACAACTCCACCGGGGAAGGTGCCAGAAACGAGTTCTGTTGGTAGTTTTTACACTACCCCGGTAGGCAGCTGAAAGGCACCACAAAACTTGTTCTACCTGCTTTCTGGGCTGAGATGGGGAATCGCTGAATTTTGGACTCGGCTGGTGACAAAATGTTCCAAACACACCCCATGCACAACTCCACCGGGGAAGGTGCCAGAAACGAGTTCTGTTGGTAGTTTTTACAGTACCCCGGTAGGCAGCTGAAAGGCACCACAAAACTTGTTGTACTTGCTTTCTGGGCTGAGATGGGGAACGGCTGAATTTTGGACTCGGCTGGTAACAAAATGTTCCAAACACACCCCATGCACAGCTCGACCGGCGAAGGTGCCAGAAACGAGTTCTGTTGGTAGTTTTTACAGTACCCCGGTAGGCAGCTGAAAGGCACCACAAAACTTGTTGTACCTGCTTTCTGGGCTGAGATGGGGATCAGCTGAAGTTTGGACTCGGCTGGTGACAAAATGTTCCAAACACACCCCATGCACAACTCCACCGGGGAAGGTGCGAGAAAGGAGTTCTGTTGGTAGTTTTTACACTACCCCGGTAGGCAGCTGAAAGGCACCACAAAAGTTTTGCTACCTGCTTTCTGGGCTGAGATGGGGAACAGCTGAGTTTTGGACTCGGCTGCTGACAAAATGTTCCAAACACACCCCATGCACAACTCCACCGGGGAAGGTGCCAGAAACGAGTTCTGTTGGTAGTTTTTACAGTACCCTGGTAGGCAAGAGAAAGGCACCACAAAACTTGTTCTACCTGCTTTCTGGGCTGAGAGGAGAATCGCTGAATTTTGGACTCGGCTGGTGACAAAATGTTCCAAACACACCCCATGCACAACTCCACCGGGGAAGGTGCGAGAAAGGAGTTCTGTTGGTAGTTTTTACACTACCCCGGTAGGCAGCTGAAAGGCACCACAAAACTTGTTCTACCTGCTTTCTGGGCTGAGATGGGGAATCGCTGAATTTTGGACTCGGCTGGTGACAAAATGTTCCAAACACACCCCATGCACAGCTCCACCGGGGAAGGTGCCAGAAACGAGTTCTGTTGGTAGTTTTTACACTACCCCGGTAGGCAGCTGAAAGGCACCACAAAACTTGTTCTACCTGCTTTCTGGGCTGAGATGGGGAACAGCTGAGTTTTGGACTGGGCTGGTGACAAAATGTTCCAAACACACCCCATGCACAACTCCACCGGGGAAGGTGCCAGAAACGAGTTCTGTTGGTAGTTTTTACACTACCCCGGTAGGCAGCTGAAAGGCACCACAAAACTTGTTCTACCTGCTTTCTGGGCTGAGATGGGGAATCGCTGAATTTTGGACTCGGCTGGTGACAAAATGTTCCAAACACACCCCATGCACAACTCCACCGGGGAAGGTGCCAGAAACGAGTTCTGTTGGTAGTTTTTACAGTACCCCGGTAGGCAGCTGAAAGGCACCACAAAACTTGTTGTACTTGCTTTCTGGGCTGAGATGGGGAACGGCTGAATTTTGGACTCGGCTGGTAACAAAATGTTCCAAACACACCCCATGCACAGCTCGACCGGCGAAGGTGCCAGAAACGAGTTCTGTTGGTAGTTTTTACAGTACCCCGGTAGGCAGCTGAAAGGCACCACAAAACTTGTTGTACCTGCTTTCTGGGCTGAGATGGGGATCAGCTGAAGTTTGGACTCGGCTGGTGACAAAATGTTCCAAACACACCCCATGCACAACTCCACCGGGGAAGGTGCGAGAAAGGAGTTCTGTTGGTAGTTTTTACACTACCCCGGTAGGCAGCTGAAAGGCACCACAAAAGTTTTGCTACCTGCTTTCTGGGCTGAGATGGGGAACAGCTGAGTTTTGGACTCGGCTGCTGACAAAATGTTCCAAACACACCCCATGCACAACTCCACCGGGGAAGGTGCCAGAAACGAGTTCTGTTGGTAGTTTTTACAGTACCCTGGTAGGCAAGAGAAAGGCACCACAAAACTTGTTCTACCTGCTTTCTGGGCTGAGAGGAGAATCGCTGAATTTTGGACTCGGCTGGTGAAAAAATGTTCCAAACACACCCCATGCACAACTCCACCGGGAAAGGTGCCAGAAACGAGTTCTGTTGGTAGTTTTTACACTACCCCGGTAGGCAGCTGAAAGGCATTACAAAACTTGTTCTACCTGCTTTCTGGGCTGAGATGGGGAACAGCTGAATTTTGGACTCGGCTGGTGACAAAATGTTCCAAACACACCCCATGCACACCTCCACCGGGGAAGGTGCCAGAAACGAGTTCTGTTGGTAGTTTTTACACTACCCCGGTAGGCAGCTGAAAGGCACCACAAAACTTGTTGTACCTGCTTTCTGGGCTGAGATGGGGATCAGCTGAATTTTGGACTCGGCTGGTGACAAAATGTTCCAAACACACCCCATGCACAACTCCACCGGGGAAGGTGCGAGAAAGGAGTTCTGTTGGTAGTTTTTACACTACCCCGGTAGGCAGCTGAAAGGCACCACAAAACTTGTTCTACCTGCTTTCTGGGCTGAGATGGGGAATCGCTGAATTTTGGACTCGGCTGGTGACAAAATGTTCCAAACACACCCCATGCACAGCTCCACCGGGGAAGGTGCGAGAAAGGAGTTCTGTTGGTAGTTTTTACACTACCCCGGTAGGCAGCTGAAAGGCACCACAAAACTTGTTCTACCTGCTTTCTGGGCTGAGATGGGGAATCGCTGAATTTTGGACTCGGCTGGTGACAAAATGTTCCAAACACACCCCATGCACAGCTCCACCGGGGAAGGTGCCAGAAACGAGTTCTGTTGGTAGTTTTTACACTACCCCGGTAGGCAGCTGAAAGGCATTACAAAACTTGTTCTACCTGCTTTCTGGGCTGAGATGGGGAACAGCTGAATTTTGGACTCGGCTGGTGACAAAATGTTCCAAACACACCCCATGCACAACTCCACCGGGGAAGGTGCCAGAAACGAGTTCTGTTGGTAGTTTTTACACTACCCCGGTAGGCAGCTGAAAGGCACCACAAAACTTGTTGTACCTGCTTTCTGGGCTGAGATGGGGATCAGCTGAAGTTTGGACTCGGCTGCTGACAAAATGTTCCAAACACACCCCATGCACAACTCCACCGGGGAAGGTGCGAGAAAGGAGTTCTGTTGGTAGTTTTTACACTACCCCGGTAGGCAGCTGAAAGGCACCACAAAACTTGTTCTACCTGCTTTCTGGGCTGAGATGGGGAATCGCTGAATTTTGGACTCGGCTGGTGACAAAATGTTCCAAACACACCCCATGCACAGCTCCACCGGGGAAGGTGCCAGAAACGAGTTCTGTTGGTAGTTTTTACACTACCCCGGTAGGCAGCTGAAAGGCACCACAAAACTTGTTCTAGCTGCTTTCTGGGCTGAGATGGGGAACAGCTGAGTTTTGGACTGGGCTGGTGACAAAATGTTCCAAACACACCCCATGCACAACTCCACCGGGGAAGGTGCCAGAAACGAGTTCTGTTGGTAGTTTTTACACTACCCCGGTAGGCAGCTGAAAGGCACCACAAAACTTGTTCTACCTGCTTTCTGGGCTGAGATGGGGAATCGCTGAATTTTGGACTCGGCTGGTGACAAAATGTTCCAAACACACCCCATGCACAACTCCACCGGGGAAGGTGCCAGAAACGAGTTCTGTTGGTAGTTTTTACAGTACCCCGGTAGGCAGCTGAAAGGCACCACAAAACTTGTTGTACCTGCTTTCTGGGCTGAGATGGGGAACGGCTGAATTTTGGACTCGGCTGGTAACAAAATGTTCCAAACACACCCCATGCACAGCTCGACCGGCGAAGGTGCCAGAAACGAGTTCTGTTGGTAGTTTTTACACTACCCCGGTAGGCAGCTGAAAGGCACCACAAAACTTGTTGTACCTGCTTTCTGGGCTGAGATGGGGATCAGCTGAAGTTTGGACTCGGCTGCTGACAAAATGTTCCAAACACACCCCATGCACAACTCCACCGGGGAAGGTGCCAGAAAGGAGTTCTGTTGGTAGTTTTTACACTACCCCGGTAGGCAGCTGAAAGGCACCACAAAAGTTTTTCTACCTGCTTTCTGGGCTTAGATGGGGAATCGCTGAATTTTGGACTCGGCTGGTGACAAAATGTTCCAAACACACCCCATGCACAACTCCACCGAGGAAGGTGCCAGAAACGAGTTCTGTTGGTAGTTTTTACACTACCCCGGTAGGCAGCTGAAAGGCACCACAAAACTTGTTCTACCTGCTTTCTGGGCTGAGATGGGGAACAGCTGAGTTTTGGACTCGGCTGGTGACAAAATGTTCCAAACACACCCCATGCACAACTCCACCGGGGAAGGTGCCAGAAACGAGTTCTGTTGGTAGTTTTTACAGTACCCTGGTAGGCAGCTGAAAGGCACCACAAAACTTGTTCTACCTGCTTTCTGGGCTGAGATGGAGAATCGCTGAATTTTGGACTCGGCTGGTGAAAAAATGTTCCAAACACACCCCATGCACAACTCCACCGGGAAAGGTGCCAGAAACGAGTTCTGTTGGTAGTTTTTACACTACCCCGGTAGGCAGCTGAAAGGCACCACAAAACTTGTTCTACCTGCTTTCTGGGCTGAGATGGGGAACGGCTGAATTTTGGACTCGGCTGGTAACAAAATGTTCCAAACACACCCCATGCACAGCTCCACCGGGGAAGGTGCCAGAAACGAGTTCTGTTGGTAGTTTTTACACTACCCCGGTAGGCAGCTGAAAGGCACCACAAAAGTTTTGCTACCTGCTTTCTGGGCTGAGATGGGGAACAGCTGAGTTTTGGACTCGGCTGGTGACAAAATGTTCCAAACACACCCCATGCACAACTCCACCGGGGAAGGTGCCAGAAACGAGTTCTGTTGGTACTTTTTACAGTACCCTGGTAGGCAAGAGAAAGGCACCACAAAACTTGTTCTACCTGCTTTCTGGGCTGAGAGGAGAATCGCTGAATTTTGGACTCGGCTGGTGAAAAAATGTTCCAAACACACCCCATGCACAACTCCACCGGGGAAGGTGCCAGAAACGAGTTCTGTTGGTAGTTTTTACACTACCCCGGTAGGCAGCTGAAAGGCATTACAAAACTTGTTCTACCTGCTTTCTGGGCTGAGATGGGGAACAGCTGAATTTTGGACTCGGCTGGTGACAAAATGTTCCAAACACACCCCATGCACACCTCCACCGGGGAAGGTGCCAGAAACGAGTTCTGTTGGTAGTTTTTACACTACCCCGGTAGGCAGCTGAAAGGCACCACAAAACTTGTTGTACCTGCTTTCTGGGCTGAGATGGGGATCAGCTGAAGTTTGGACTCGGCTGCTGACAAAATGTTCCAAACACACCCCATGCACAACTCCACCGGGGAAGGTGCGAGAAAGGAGTTCTGTTGGTAGTTTTTACACTACCCCGGTAGGCAGCTGAAAGGCACCACAAAACTTGTTCTACCTGCTTTCTGGGCTGAGATGGGGAATCGCTGAATTTTGGACTCGGCTGGTGACAAAATGTTCCAAACACACCCCATGCACAGCTCCACCGGGGAAAGGTGCCAGAAACGAGTTCTGTTGGTAGTTTTTACACTACCCCGGTAGGCAGCTGAAAGGCATTACAAAACTTGTTCTACCTGCTTTCTGGGCTGAGATGGGGAACAGCTGAGTTTTGGACTGGGCTGGTGACAAAATGTTCCAAACACACCCCATGCACACCTCCACCGGGGAAGGTGCCAGAAACGAGTTCTGTTGGTAGTTTTTACAGTACCCTGGTAGGCAGCTGAAAGGCACCACAAAACTTGTTCTACCTGCTTTCTGGGCTGAGATGGAGAATCGCTGAATTTTGGACTCGGCTGCTGACAAAATGTTCCAAACACACCCCATGCACAACTCCACCGGGAAAGGTGCCAGAAACGAGTTCTGTTGGTAGTTTTTACACTACCCCGGTAGGCAGCTGAAAGGCACCACAAAACTTGTTGTACCTGCTTTCTGGGCTGAGATGGGGAATCGCTGAATTTTGGACTCGGCTGGTGAAAAAATGTTCCAAACACACCCCATGCACAACTCCACCGGGGAAGGTGCGAGAAAGGAGTTCTGTTGGTAGTTTTTACACTACCCCGGTAGGCAGCTGAAAGGCACCACAAAAGTTGTTCTACCTGCTTTCTGGGCTGAGATGGGGATCAGCTGAAGTTTGGACTCGGCTGCTGACAAAATGTTCCAAACACACCCCATGCACACCTCCACCGGGGAAGGTGCGAGAAAGGAGTTCTGTTGGTAGTTTTTACACTACCCCGGTAGGCAGCTGAAAGGCACCACAAAACTTGTTCTACCTGCTTTCTGGGCTGAGATGGGGAATCGCTGAATTTTGGACTCGGCTGGTGACAAAATGTTCCAAACACACCCCAAGCACAACTCCACCGGGGAAGGTGCCAGAAACGAGTTCTGTTGGTAGTTTTTACAGTACCCCCGGTAGGCAGCTGAAAGGCACCACAAAACTTGTTCTACCTGCTTTCTGGGCTTAGATGGGGAATCGCTGAATTTTGGACTCGGCTGGTAACAAAATGTTCCAAACACACCCCATGCACAGCTCCACCGGCGAAGGTGCCAGAAACGAGTTCTGTTGGTAGTTTTTACACTACCCCGGTAGGCAGCTGAAAGGCACCACAAAAGTTTTGCTACCTGCTTTCTGGGCTGAGATGGGGAACAGCTGAGTTTTGGACTCGGCTGCTGACAAAATGTTCCAAACACACCCCATGCACAACTCCACCGGGGAAGGTGCCAGAAACGAGTTCTGTTGGTAGTTTTTACAGTACCCTGGTAGGCAAGAGAAAGGCACCACAAAACTTGTTCTACCTGCTTTCTGGGCTGAGAGGAGAATCGCTGAATTTTGGACTCGGCTGGTGAAAAAATGTTCCAAACACACCCCATGCACAACTCCACCGGGAAAGGTGCCAGAAACGAGTTCTGTTGGTAGTTTTTACAGTACCCTGGTAGGCAAGAGAAAGGCACCACAAAACTTGTTCTACCTGCTTTCTGGGCTGAGATGGAGAATCCCTGAATTTTGGACTCGGCTGGTGAAAAAATGTTCCAAACACACCCCATGCACACCTCCACCGGGGAAGGGGCCAGAAACGAGTTCTGTTGGTAGTTTTTACACTACCCCGGTAGGCAGCTGAAAGGCACCACAAAAGTTTTTCTACCTGCTTTCTGGGCTGAGATGGGGATCAGCTGAAGTTTGGACTCGGCTGCTGACAAAATGTTCCAAACACACCCCATGCACAACTCCACCGGGGAAGGTGCGAGAAAGGAGTTCTGTTGGTAGTTTTTACACTACCCCGGTAGGCAGCTGAAAGGCACCACAAAAGTTTTTCTACCTGCTTTATGGGCTTAGATGGGGAATCGCTGAATTTTGGACTCGGCTGGTAACAAAATGTTCCAAACACACCCCATGCACAGCTCGACCGGCGAAGGTGCCAGAAACGAGTTCTGTTGGTAGTTTTTACACTACCCCGGTAGGCAGCTGAAAGGCACCACAAAAGTTCTACCTGCTTTCTGGGCTGAGATGGGGAACGGCTGAATTTTGGACTCGGCTGGTGACAAAATGTTCCAAACACACCCCATGCACAACTCCACCGGGGAAGGTGCCAGAAACGAGTTCTGTTGGTAGTTTTTACAGTACCCTGGTAGGCAAGAGAAAGGCACCACAAAACTTGTTCTACCTGCTTTCTGGGCTGAGAGGAGAATCGCTGAATTTTGGACTCGGCTGGTGACAAAATGTTCCAAACACACCCCATGCACAACTCCACCGGGGAAGGTGCCAGAAACGAGTTCTGTTGGTAGTTTTTACACTACCCCGGTAGGCAGCTGAAAGGCATTACAAAACTTGTTCTACCTGCTTTCTGGGATGAGATGGGGAACAGCTGAATTTTGGACTCGGCTGGTGACAAAATGTTCCAAACACACCCCATGCACACCTCCACCGGGGAAGGTGCCAGAAACGAGTTCTGTTGGTAGTTTTTACACTACCCCGGTAGGCAGCTGAAAGGCACCACAAAACTTGTTCTACCTGCTTTCTGGGCTGAGATGGGGAATCGCTGAATTTTGGACTCGGCTGGTGACAAAATGTTCCAAACACACCCCATGCACAGCTCCACCGGGGAAGGTGCCAGAAACGAGTTCTGTTGGTAGTTTTTACACTACCCCGGTAGGCAGCTGAAAGGCACCACAAAACTTGTTCTACCTGCTTTCTGGGCTGAGATGGGGAACAGCTGAGTTTTGGACTGGGCTGGTGACAAAATGTTCCAAACACACCCCATGCACAACTCCACCGGGGAAGGTGCCAGAAACGAGTTCTGTTGGTAGTTTTTACACTACCCCGGTAGGCAGCTGAAAGGCACCACAAAACTTGTTCTACCTGCTTTCTGGGCTGAGATGGGGAATCGCTGAATTTTGGACTCGGCTGGTGACAAAATGTTCCAAACACACCCCATGCACAACTCCACCGGGGAAGGTGCCAGAAACGAGTTCTGTTGGTAGTTTTTACAGTACCCCGGTAGGCAGCTGAAAGGCACCACAAAACTTGTTGTACTTGCTTTCTGGGCTGAGATGGGGAACGGCTGAATTTTGGACTCGGCTGGTAACAAAATGTTCCAAACACACCCCATGCACAGCTCGACCGGCGAAGGTGCCAGAAACGAGTTCTGTTGGTAGTTTTTACAGTACCCCGGTAGGCAGCTGAAAGGCACCACAAAACTTGTTGTACCTGCTTTCTGGGCTGAGATGGGGATCAGCTGAAGTTTGGACTCGGCTGGTGACAAAATGTTCCAAACACACCCCATGCACAACTCCACCGGGGAAGGTGCGAGAAAGGAGTTCTGTTGGTAGTTTTTACACTACCCCGGTAGGCAGCTGAAAGGCACCACAAAAGTTTTGCTACCTGCTTTCTGGGCTGAGATGGGGAACAGCTGAGTTTTGGACTCGGCTGGTGACAAAATGTTCCAAACACACCCCATGCACAACTCCACCGGGGAAGGTGCCAGAAACGAGTTCTGTTGGTAGTTTTTACAGTACCCTGGTAGGCAAGAGAAAGGCACCACAAAACTTGTTCTACCTGCTTTCTGGGCTGAGAGGAGAATCGCTGAATTTTGGACTCGGCTGGTGAAAAAATGTTCCAAACACACCCCATGCACAACTCCACCGGGAAAGGTGCCAGAAACGAGTTCTGTTGGTAGTTTTTACACTACCCCGGTAGGCAGCTGAAAGGCATTACAAAACTTGTTCTACCTGCTTTCTGGGCTGAGATGGGGAACAGCTGAATTTTGGACTCGGCTGGTGACAAAATGTTCCAAACACACCCCATGCACACCTCCACCGGGGAAGGTGCCAGAAACGAGTTCTGTTGGTAGTTTTTACACTACCCCGGTAGGCAGCTGAAAGGCACCACAAAACTTGTTGTACCTGCTTTCTGGGCTGAGATGGGGATCAGCTGAATTTTGGACTCGGCTGGTGACAAAATGTTCCAAACACACCCCATGCACAACTCCACCGGGGAAGGTGCGAGAAAGGAGTTCTGTTGGTAGTTTTTACACTACCCCGGTAGGCAGCTGAAAGGCACCACAAAACTTGTTCTACCTGCTTTCTGGGCTGAGATGGGGAATCGCTGAATTTTGGACTCGGCTGGTGACAAAATGTTCCAAACACACCCCATGCACAGCTCCACCGGGGAAGGTGCGAGAAAGGAGTTCTGTTGGTAGTTTTTACACTACCCCGGTAGGCAGCTGAAAGGCACCACAAAACTTGTTCTACCTGCTTTCTGGGCTGAGATGGGGAATCGCTGAATTTTGGACTCGGCTGGTGACAAAATGTTCCAAACACACCCCATGCACAGCTCCACCGGGGAAGGTGCCAGAAACGAGTTCTGTTGGTAGTTTTTACACTACCCCGGTAGGCAGCTGAAAGGCATTACAAAACTTGTTCTACCTGCTTTCTGGGCTGAGATGGGGAACAGCTGAATTTTGGACTCGGCTGGTGACAAAATGTTCCAAACACACCCCATGCACAACTCCACCGGGGAAGGTGCCAGAAACGAGTTCTGTTGGTAGTTTTTACACTACCCCGGTAGGCAGCTGAAAGGCACCACAAAACTTGTTGTACCTGCTTTCTGGGCTGAGATGGGGATCAGCTGAAGTTTGGACTCGGCTGCTGACAAAATGTTCCAAACACACCCCATGCACAACTCCACCGGGGAAGGTGCGAGAAAGGAGTTCTGTTGGTAGTTTTTACACTACCCCGGTAGGCAGCTGAAAGGCACCACAAAACTTGTTCTACCTGCTTTCTGGGCTGAGATGGGGAATCGCTGAATTTTGGACTCGGCTGGTGACAAAATGTTCCAAACACACCCCATGCACAGCTCCACCGGGGAAGGTGCCAGAAACGAGTTCTGTTGGTAGTTTTTACACTACCCCGGTAGGCAGCTGAAAGGCACCACAAAACTTGTTCTACCTGCTTTCTGGGCTGAGATGGGGAACAGCTGAGTTTTGGACTGGGCTGGTGACAAAATGTTCCAAACACACCCCATGCACAACTCCACCGGGGAAGGTGCCAGAAACGAGTTCTGTTGGTAGTTTTTACACTACCCCGGTAGGCAGCTGAAAGGCACCACAAAACTTGTTCTACCTGCTTTCTGGGCTGAGATGGGGAATCGCTGAATTTTGGACTCGGCTGGTGACAAAATGTTCCAAACACACCCCATGCACAACTCCACCGGGGAAGGTGCCAGAAACGAGTTCTGTTGGTAGTTTTTACAGTACCCCGGTAGGCAGCTGAAAGGCACCACAAAACTTGTTGTACCTGCTTTCTGGGCTGAGATGGGGAACGGCTGAATTTTGGACTCGGCTGGTAACAAAATGTTCCAAACACACCCCATGCACAGCTCGACCGGGGAAGGTGCCAGAAACGAGTTCTGTTGGTAGTTTTTACACTACCCCGGTAGGCAGCTGAAAGGCACCACAAAACTTGTTGTACCTGCTTTCTGGGCTGAGATGGGGATCAGCTGAAGTTTGGACTCGGCTGCTGACAAAATGTTCCAAACACACCCCATGCACAACTCCACCGGGGAAGGTGCCAGAAAGGAGTTCTGTTGGTAGTTTTTACACTACCCCGGTAGGCAGCTGAAAGGCACCACAAAAGTTTTTCTACCTGCTTTCTGGGCTTAGATGGGGAATCGCTGAATTTTGGACTCGGCTGGTGACAAAATGTTCCAAACACACCCCATGCACAACTCCACCGAGGAAGGTGCCAGAAACGAGTTCTGTTGGTAGTTTTTACACTACCCCCGGTAGGCAGCTGAAAGGCACCACAAAACTTGTTCTACCTGCTTTCTGGGCTGAGATGGGGAACAGCTGAGTTTTGGACTCGGCTGGTGACAAAATGTTCCAAACACACCCCATGCACAACTCCACCGGGGAAGGTGCCAGAAACGAGTTCTGTTGGTAGTTTTTACAGTACCCTGGTAGGCAGCTGAAAGGCACCACAAAACTTGTTCTACCTGCTTTCTGGGCTGAGATGGAGAATCGCTGAATTTTGGACTCGGCTGGTGAAAAAATGTTCCAAACACACCCCATGCACAACTCCACCGGGAAAGGTGCCAGAAACGAGTTCTGTTGGTAGTTTTTACACTACCCCGGTAGGCAGCTGAAAGGCACCACAAAACTTGTTCTACCTGCTTTCTGGGCTGAGATGGGGAACGGCTAAATTTTGGACTCGGCTGGTAACAAAATGTTCCAAACACACCCCATGCACAGCTCCACCGGGGAAGGTGCCAGAAACGAGTTCTGTTGGTAGTTTTTACACTACCCCGGTAGGCAGCTGAAAGGCACCACAAAAGTTTTGCTACCTGCTTTCTGGGCTGAGATGGGGAACAGCTGAGTTTTGGACTCGGCTGGTGACAAAATGTTCCAAACACACCCCATGCACAACTCCACCGGGGAAGGTGCCAGAAACGAGTTCTGTTGGTACTTTTTACAGTACCCTGGTAGGCAAGAGAAAGGCACCACAAAACTTGTTCTACCTGCTTTCTGGGCTGAGAGGAGAATCGCTGAATTTTGGACTCTGCTGGTGAAAAAATGTTCCAAACACACCCCATGCACAACTCCACCGGGAAAGGTGCCAGAAACGAGTTCTGTTGGTAGTTTTTACACTACCCCGGTAGGCAGCTGAAAGGCATTACAAAACTTGTTCTACCTGCTTTCTGGGCTGAGATGGGGAACAGCTGAATTTTGGACTCGGCTGGTGACAAAATGTTCCAAACACACCCCATGCACACCTCCACCGGGGAAGGTGCCAGAAACGAGTTCTGTTGGTAGTTTTTACACTACCCCGGTAGGCAGCTGAAAGGCACCACAAAACTTGTTGTACCTGCTTTCTGGGCTGAGATGGGGATCAGCTGAAGTTTGGACTCGGCTGCTGACAAAATGTTCCAAACACACCCCATGCACAACTCCACCGGGGAAGGTGCGAGAAAGGAGTTCTGTTGGTAGTTTTTACACTACCCCGGTAGGCAGCTGAAAGGCACCACAAAACTTGTTCTACCTGCTTTCTGGGCTGAGATGGGGAATCGCTGAATTTTGGACTCGGCTGGTGACAAAATGTTCCAAACACACCCCATGCACAGCTCCACCGGGGAAAGGTGCGAGAAAGGAGTTCTGTTGGTAGTTTTTACACTACCCCGGTAGGCAGCTGAAAGGCATTACAAAACTTGTTCTACCTGCTTTCTGGGCTGAGATGGGGAACAGCTGAGTTTTGGACTGGGCTGGTGACAAAATGTTCCAAACACACCCCATGCACACCTCCACCGGGGAAGGTGCCAGAAACGAGTTCTGTTGGTAGTTTTTACAGTACCCTGGTAGGCAGCTGAAAGGCACCACAAAACTTGTTCTACCTGCTTTCTGGGCTGAGATGGAGAATCGCTGAATTTTGGACTCGGCTGCTGACAAAATGTTCCAAACACACCCCATGCACAACTCCACCGGGAAAGGTGCCAGAAACGAGTTCTGTTGGTAGTTTTTACACTACCCCGGTAGGCAGCTGAAAGGCACCACAAAACTTGTTGTACCTGCTTTCTGGGCTGAGATGGGGAATCGCTGAATTTTGGACTCGGCTGGTGACAAAATGTTCCAAACACACCCCATGCACAACTCCACCGGGGAAGGTGCGAGAAAGGAGTTCTGTTGGTAGTTTTTACACTACCCCGGTAGGCAGCTGAAAGGCACCACAAAAGTTGTTCTACCTGCTTTCTGGGCTGAGATGGGGATCAGCTGAAGTTTGGACTCGGCTGCTGACAAAATGTTCCAAACACACCCCATGCACACCTCCACCGGGGAAGGTGCGAGAAAGGAGTTCTGTTGGTAGTTTTTACACTACCCCGGTAGGCAGCTGAAAGGCACCACAAAACTTGTTCTACCTGCTTTCTGGGCTGAGATGGGGAATCGCTGAATTTTGGACTCGGCTGGTGACAAAATGTTCCAAACACACCCCAAGCACAACTCCACCGGGGAAGGTGCCAGAAACGAGTTCTGTTGGTAGTTTTTACAGTACCCCGGTAGGCAGCTGAAAGGCACCACAAAACTTGTTCTACCTGCTTTCTGGGCTGAGATGGGGAACGGCTGAATTTTGGACTCGGCTGGTAACAAAATGTTCCAAACACACCCCATGCACAGCTCCACCGGCGAAGGTGCCAGAAACGAGTTCTGTTGGTAGTTTTTACACTACCCCGGTAGGCAGCTGAAAGGCACCACAAAAGTTTTGCTACCTGCTTTCTGGGCTGAGATGGGGAACAGCTGAGTTTTGGACTCGGCTGCTGACAAAATGTTCCAAACACACCCCATGCACAACTCCACCGGGGAAGGTGCCAGAAACGAGTTCTGTTGGTAGTTTTTACAGTACCCTGGTAGGCAAGAGAAAGGCACCACAAAACTTGTTCTACCTGCTTTCTGGGCTGAGAGGAGAATCGCTGAATTTTGGACTCGGCTGGTGAAAAAATGTTCCAAACACACCCCATGCACAACTCCACCGGGAAAGGTGCCAGAAACGAGTTCTGTTGGTAGTTTTTACAGTACCCTGGTAGGCAAGAGAAAGGCACCACAAAACTTGTTCTACCTGCTTTCTGGGCTGAGATGGAGAATCCCTGAATTTTGGACTCGGCTGGTGAAAAAATGTTCCAAACACACCCCATGCACACCTCCACCGGGGAAGGGGCCAGAAACGAGTTCTGTTGGTAGTTTTTACACTACCCCGGTAGGCAGCTGAAAGGCACCACAAAAGTTTTTCTACCTGCTTTCTGGGCTGAGATGGGGATCAGCTGAAGTTTGGACTCGGCTGCTGACAAAATGTTCCAAACACACCCCATGCACAACTCCACCGGGGAAGGTGCGAGAAAGGAGTTCTGTTGGTAGTTTTTACACTACCCCGGTAGGCAGCTGAAAGGCACCACAAAAGTTTTTCTACCTGCTTTATGGGCTTAGATGGGGAATCGCTGAATTTTGGACTCGGCTGGTAACAAAATGTTCCAAACACACCCCATGCACAGCTCGACCGGCGAAGGTGCCAGAAACGAGTTCTGTTGGTAGTTTTTACACTACCCCGGTAGGCAGCTGAAAGGCACCACAAAAGTTCTACCTGCTTTCTGGGCTGAGATGGGGAACGGCTGAATTTTGGACTCGGCTGGTGACAAAATGTTCCAAACACACCCCATGCACAACTCCACCGGGGAAGGTGCCAGAAACGAGTTCTGTTGGTAGTTTTTACAGTACCCTGGTAGGCAAGAGAAAGGCACCACAAAACTTGTTCTACCTGCTTTCTGGGCTGAGAGGAGAATCGCTGAATTTTGGACTCGGCTGGTGACAAAATGTTCCAAACACACCCCATGCACAACTCCACCGGGGAAGGTGCCAGAAACGAGTTCTGTTGGTAGTTTTTACACTACCCCGGTAGGCAGCTGAAAGGCATTACAAAACTTGTTCTACCTGCTTTCTGGGATGAGATGGGGAACAGCTGAATTTTGGACTCGGCTGGTGACAAAATGTTCCAAACACACCCCATGCACAACTCCACCGGGGAAGGTGCCAGAAACGAGTTCTGTTGGTAGTTTTTACACTACCCCGGTAGGCAGCTGAAAGGCACCACAAAACTTGTTGTACCTGCTTTCTGGGCTGAGATGGGGATCAGCTGAAGTTTGGACTCGGCTGCTGACAAAATGTTCCAAACACACCCCATGCACAACTCCACCGGGGAAGGTGCCAGAAAGGAGTTCTGTTGGTAGTTTTTACACTACCCCGGTAGGCAGCTGAAAGGCACCACAAAAGTTTTTCTACCTGCTTTCTGGGCTGAGATGGGGAATCGCTGAATTTTGGACTCGGCTGGTAACAAAATGTTCCAAACACACCCCATGCACAGCTCCACCGGGGAAGGTGCCAGAAACGAGTTCTGTTGGTAGTTTTTACACTACCCCGGTAGGCAGCTGAAAGGCACCACAAAACTTGTTCTACCTGCTTTCTGGGCTGAGATGGGGAACAGCTGAGTTTTGGACTGGGCTGGTGACAAAATGTTCCAAACACACCCCATGCACAACTCCACCGGGGAAGGGGCCAGAAACGAGTTCTTTTGGTAGTTTTTACAGTACCCTGGTAGGCAGCTGAAAGGCACCACAAAACTTGTTCTACCTGCTTTCTGGGCTGAGATGGAGAATCGCTGAATTTTGGACTCGGCTGGTGAAAAAATGTTCCAAACACACCCCATGCACAACTCCACCGGGAAAGGTGCCAGAAACGAGTTCTGTTGGTAGTTTTTACACTACCCCGGTAGGCAGCTGAAAGGCACCACAAAACTTGTTCTACCTGCTTTCTGGGCTGAGATGGGGAACGGCTGAATTTTGGACTCGGCTGGTAACAAAATGTTCCAAACACACCCCATGCACAGCTCGACCGGCGAAGGTGCCAGAAACGAGTTCTGTTGGTAGTTTTTACACTACCCCGGTAGGCAGCTGAAAGGCACCACAAAACTTGTTGTACCTGCTTTCTGGGCTGAGATGGGGATCAGCTGAAGTTTGGACTCGGCTGCTGACAAAATGTTCCAAACACACCCCATGCACAACTCCACCGGGGAAGGTGCGAGAAAGGAGTTCTGTTGGTAGTTTTTACACTACCCCGGTAGGCAGCTGAAAGGCACCACAAAACTTGTTCTACCTGCATTCTGGGCTGAGATGGGAAATCGCTGAATTTTGGACTCGGCTGGTGACAAAATGT
The DNA here is from genome assembly GCF_023638135.1 of Falco biarmicus. Taxonomy (NCBI): domain Eukaryota; kingdom Metazoa; phylum Chordata; class Aves; order Falconiformes; family Falconidae; genus Falco; species Falco biarmicus. The sequence goes on along the minus strand of NW_026611995.1, from coordinate 138,947 downwards.
TCCAAACACACCCCATGCACAACTCCACCGGGGAAGGTGCCAGAAACGAGTTCTGTTGGTAGTTTTTACACTACCCCGGTAGGCAGCTGAAAGGCACCACAAAACTTGTTCTACCTGCTTTCTGGGCTGAGATGGGGAACAGCTGAGTTTTGGACTCGGCTGGTGACAAAATGTTCCAAACACACCCCATGCACAACTCCACCGGGGAAGGTGCCAGAAACGAGTTCTGTTGGTAGTTTTTACAGTACCCTGGTAGGCAGCTGAAAGGCACCACAAAACTTGTTCTACCTGCTTTCTGGGCTGAGATGGAGAATCGCTGAATTTTGGACTCGGCTGGTGACAAAATGTTCCAAACACACCCCATGCACAACTCCACCGGGAAAGGTGCCAGAAACGAGTTCTGTTGGTAGTTTTTACACTACCCCGGTAGGCAGCTGAAAGGCACCACAAAACTTGTTCTACCTGCTTTCTGGGCTGAGATGGGGAACGGCTGAATTTTGGACTCGGCTGGTAACAAAATGTTCCAAACACACCCCATGCACAGCTCCACCGGGGAAGGTGCCAGAAACGAGTTCTGTTGGTAGTTTTTACACTACCCCGGTAGGCAGCTGAAAGGCACCACAAAAGTTTTGCTACCTGCTTTATGGGCTGAGATGGGGAACGGCTGAATTTTGGACTCGGCTGGTAACAAAATGTTCCAAACACACCCCATGCACAGCTCCACCGGGGAAGGTGCCAGAAACGAGTTCTGTTGGTAGTTTTTACACTACCCCGGTAGGCAGCTGAAAGGCACCACAAAAGTTTTGCTACCTGCTTTCTGGGCTGAGATGGGGAACAGCTGAGTTTTGGACTCGGCTGGTGACAAAATGTTCCAAACACACCCCATGCACAACTCCACCGGGGAAGGTGCCAGAAACGAGTTCTGTTGGTAGTTTTTACAGTACCCTGGTAGGCAAGAGAAAGGCACCACAAAACTTGTTCTACCTGCTTTCTGGGCTGAGAGGAGAATCGCTGAATTTTGGACTCGGCTGGTGAAAAAATGTTCCAAACACACCCCATGCACAACTCCACCGGGAAAGGTGCCAGAAACGAGTTCTGTTGGTAGTTTTTACAGTACCCCGGTAGGCAGCTGAAAGGCATTACAAAACTTGTTCTACCTGCTTTCTGGGCTGAGATGGGGAACAGCTGAATTTTGGACTCGGCTGGTGACAAAATGTTCCAAACACACCCCATGCACAGCTCCACCGGGGAAGGTGCCAGAAACGAGTTCTGTTGGTAGTTTTTACACTACCCCGGTAGGCAGCTGAAAGGCACCACAAAACTTGTTGTACCTGCTTTCTGGGCTGAGATGGGGATCAGCTGAAGTTTGGACTCGGCTGCTGACAAAATGTTCCAAACACACCCCATGCACAACTCCACCGGGGAAGGTGCGAGAAAGGAGTTCTGTTGGTAGTTTTTACACTACCCCGGTAGGCAGCTGAAAGGCACCACAAAAGTTTTTCTACCTGCTTTCTGGGCTGAGATGGGGAATCGCTGAATTTTGGACTCGGCTGGTGACAAAATGTTCCAAACACACCCCATGCACAGCTCCACCGGGGAAGGTGCCAGAAACGAGTTCTGTTGGTAGTTTTTACACTACCCCGGTAGGCAGCTGAAAGGCACCACAAAACTTGTTCTACCTGCTTTCTGGGCTGAGATGGGGAACAGCTGAGTTTTGGACTGGGCTGGTGACAAAATGTTCCAAACACACCCCATGCACAACTCCACCGGGGAAGGTGCCAGAAACGAGTTCTGTTGGTAGTTTTTACAGTACCCTGGTAGGCAGCTGAAAGGCACCACAAAACTTGTTCTACCTGCTTTCTGGGCTGAGATGGAGAATCGCTGAATTTTGGACTCGGCTGCTGACAAAATGTTCCAAACACACCCCATGCACAACTCCACCGGGAAAGGTGCCAGAAACGAGTTCTGTTGGTAGTTTTTACACTACCCCGGTAGGCAGCTGAAAGGCACCACAAAACTTGTTGTACCTGCTTTCTGGGCTGAGATGGGGAATCGCTGAATTTTGGACTCGGCTGGTGAAAAAATGTTCCAAACACACCCCATGCACAACTCCACCGGGGAAGGTGCCAGAAACGAGTTCTGTTGGTAGTTTTTACAGTACCCTGGTAGGCAAGAGAAAGGCACCACAAAACTTGTTCTACCTGCTTTCTGGGCTGAGATGGAGAATCGCTGAATTTTGGACTCGGCTGGTGAAAAAATGTTCCAAACACACCCCATGCACACCTCCACCGGGGAAGGTGCCAGAAACGAGTTCTGTTGGTAGTTTTTACAGTACCCTGGTAGGCAGCTGAAAGGCACCACAAAACTTGTTCTACCTGCTTTATGGGCTTAGATGGGGAATCGCTGAATTTTGGACTCGGCTGGTAACAAAATGTTCCAAACACACCCCATGCACAACTCCACCGGGGAAGGTGCCAGAAACGAGTTCTGTTGGTAGTTTTTACAGTACCCTGGTAGGCAGCTGAAAGGCACCACAAAACTTGTTCTACCTGCTTTCTGGGCTGAGATGGAGAATCGCTGAATTTTGGACTCGGCTGGTGAAAAAATGTTCCAAACACACCCCATGCACAACTCCACCGGGAAAGGTGCCAGAAACGAGTTCTGTTGGTAGTTTTTACACTACCCCGGTAGGCAGCTGAAAGGCACCACAAAAGTTTTTCTACCTGCTTTCTGGGCTGAGATGGGGAATCGCTGAATTTTGGACTCGGCTGGTGACAAAATGTTCCAAACACACCCCATGCACAACTCCACCGGGGAAGGTGCCAGAAACGAGTTCTTTTGGTAGTTTTTACAGTACCCCGGTAGGCAGCTGAAAGGCACCACAAAACTTGTTCTACCTGCTTTCTGGGCTGAGATGGGGAACGGCTGAATTTTGGACTCGGCTGGTAACAAAATGTTCCAAACACACCCCATGCACAGCTCCACCGGGGAAGGTGCCAGAAACGAGTTCTGTTGGTAGTTTTTACACTACCCCGGTAGGCAGCTGAAAGGCACCACAAAAGTTTTGCTACCTGCTTTCTGGGCTGAGATGGGGAACAGCTGAGTTTTGGACTCGGCTGCTGACAAAATGTTCCAAACACACCCCATGCACAACTCCACCGGGGAAGGTGCCAGAAACGAGTTCTGTTGGTAGTTTTTACAGTACCCTGGTAGGCAAGAGAAAGGCACCACAAAACTTGTTCTACCTGCTTTCTGGGCTGAGAGGAGAATCGCTGAATTTTGGACTCGGCTGGTGACAAAATGTTCCAAACACACCCCATGCACACCTCCACCGGCAAAGGTGCCAGAAACGAGTTCTGTTGGTAGTTTTTACACTACCCCGGTAGGCAGCTGAAAGGCACCACAAAACTTGTTGTACCTGCTTTCTGGGCTGAGATGGGGATCAGCTGAAGTTTGGACTCGGCTGCTGACAAAATGTTCCAAACACACCCCATGCACACCTCCACCGGGGAAGGTGCCAGAAACGAGTTCTGTTGGTAGTTTTTACAGTACCCTGGTAGGCAGCTGAAAGGCACCACAAAACTTGTTCTACCTGCTTTCTGGGCTGAGATGGAGAATCGCTGAATTTTGGACTCGGCTGGTGAAAAAATGTTCCAAACACACCCCATGCACAACTCCACCGGGAAAGGTGCCAGAAACGAGTTCTGTTGGTAGTTTTTACACTACCCCGGTAGGCAGCTGAAAGGCACCACAAAACTTGTTCTACCTGCTTTCTGGGCTGAGATGGGGAACGGCTGAATTTTGGACTCGGCTGGTAACAAAATGTTCCAAACACACCCCATGCACAGCTCCACCGGGGAAGGTGCCAGAAACGAGTTCTGTTGGTAGTTTTTACACTACCCCGGTAGGCAGCTGAAAGGCACCACAAAAGTTTTGCTACCTGCTTTCTGGGCTGAGATGGGGAACAGCTGAGTTTTGGACTCGGCTGGTGACAAAATGTTCCAAACACACCCCATGCACAACTCCACCGGGGAAGGTGCCAGAAAGGAGTTCTGTTGGTAGTTTTTACAGTACCCTGGTAGGCAAGAGAAAGGCACCACAAAACTTGTTCTACCTGCTTTCTGGGCTGAGAGGAGAATCGCTGAATTTTGGACTCGGCTGGTGAAAAAATGTTCCAAACACACCCCATGCACAGCTCCACCGGGGAAGGTGCGAGAAAGGAGTTCTGTTGGTAGTTTTTACACTACCCCGGTAGGCAGCTGAAAGGCACCACAAAACTTGTTCTACCTGCTTTCTGGGCTGAGATGGGGAACGGCAGAATTTTGGACTGGGCTGGTGACAAAATGTTCCAAACACACCCCATGCACAACTCCACCGGGGAAGGTGCGAGAAAGGAGTTCTGTTGGTAGTTTTTACAGTACCCTGGTAGGCAAGAGAAAGGCACCACAAAACTTGTTCTACCTGCTTTCTGGGCTGAGGTGGAGAATCGCTGAATTTTGGACTCGGCTGCTGACAAAATGTTCCAAACACACCCCATGCACACCTCCACCGGGGAAGGTGCCAGAAACGAGTTCTGTTGGTAGTTTTTACAATACCCCGGTAGGCAGCTGAAAGGCACCACAAAACTTGTTGTACCTGCTTTCTGGGCTGAGATGGGGAACAGCTGAATTTTGGACTCGGCTGGTAACAAAATGTTCCAAACACACCCCATGCACAGCTCCACCGGGGAAGGTGCCAGAAACGAGTTCTGTTGGTAGTTTTTACACTACCCCGGTAGGCAGCTGAAAGGCACCACAAAAGTTTTGCTACCTGCTTTCTGGGCTGAGATGGGAAACAGCTGAGTTTTGGACTCGGCTGCTGACAAAATGTTCCAAACACACCCCATGCACAACTCCACCGGGGAAGGTGCCAGAAACGAGTTCTGTTGGTAGTTTTTACAGTACCCCGGTAGGCAAGAGAAAGGCACCACAAAACTTGTTCTACCTGCTTTCTGGGCTGAGAGGAGAATCGCTGAATTTTGGACTCGGCTGGTGAAAAAATGTTCCAAACACACCCCATGCACAACTCCACCGGGAAAGGTGCCAGAAACGAGTTCTGTTGGTAGTTTTTACAGTACCCTGGTAGGCAAGAGAAAGGCACCACAAAACGTGTTCTACCTGCTTTCTGGGCTGAGATGGAGAATCCCTGAATTTTGGACTCGGCTGGTGAAAAAATGTTCCAAACACACCCCATGCACAACTCCTCCGGGGAAGGTGCCAGAAACGAGTTCTGTTGGTAGTTTTTACACTACCCCGGTAGGCAGCTGAAAGGCACCACAAAACTTGTTCTACCTGCTTTCTGGGCTGAGATGGGGAACAGCTGAATTTTGGACTCGGCTGGTGACAAAATGTTCCAAACACACCCCATGCACAACTCCACCGGGGAAGGTGCCAGAAACGAGTTCTGTTGGTAGTTTTTACAGTACCCCGGTAGGCAGCTGAAAGGCACCACAAAAGTTTTTCTACCTGCTTTATGGGCTGAGATGGGAAACAGCTGAATTTTGGACTGGGCTGGTGACAAAATGTTCCAAACACACCCCATGCACAACTCCACCGGGGAAGGTGCCAGAAACGAGTTCTGTTGGTAGTTTTTACACTACCCCAGTAGGCAGCTGAAAGGCACCACAAAACTTGTTGTACCTGCTTTCTGGGCTGAGATGAGGAACGGCTGAATTTTGGACTCGGCTGGTGACAAAATGTTCCAAACACACCCCATGCACAACTCCACCGGGGAAGGTGCCAGAAACGAGTTCTGTTGGTAGTTTTTACACTACCCCGGTAGGCAGCTGAAAGGCACCACAAAACTTGTTCTACCTGCTTTCTGGGCTGAGATGGGGAACAGCTGAGTTTTGGACTCGGCTGGTGACAAAATGTTCCAAACACACCCCATGCACAACTCCACCGGGAAAGGTGCCAGAAACGAGTTCTGTTGGTAGTTTTTACAGTACCCCGGTAGGCAGCTGAAAGGCACCACAAAACTTGTTGTACCTGCTTTCTGGGCTGAGATGGGGAATCGCTGAATTTTGGACTCGGCTGGTGACAAAATGTTCCAAACACACCCCATGCACAACTCCACCGGGGAAGGGGCCAGAAACGAGTTCTGTTGGTAGTTTTTACACTACCCCGGTAGGCAGCTGAAAGGCACCACAAAAGTTTTTCTACCTGCTTTCTGGGCTGAGATGGGGATCAGCTGAATTTTGGACTCGGCTGCTGACAAAATGTTCCAAACACACCCCATGCACAACTCCACCGGGGAAGGTGCCAGAAACGAGTTCTGTTGGTAGTTTTTACACTACCCCGGTAGGCAGCTGAAAGGCACCACAAAACTTGTTGTACCTGCTTTCTGGGCAGAGATGGGGAACGGCTGAATTTTGGACTCGGCTGGTGACAAAATGTTCCAAACACACCCCATGCACAACTCCACCGGGGAAGGTGCCAGAAACGAGTTCTGTTGGTAGTTTTTACAGTACCCTGGTAGGCAAGAGAAAGGCACCACAAAACTTGTTCTACCTGCTTTCTGGGCTGAGAGGAGAATCGCTGAATTTTGGACTCGGCTGGTGACAAAATGTTCCAAACACACCCCATGCACACCTCCACCGGCAAAGGTGCCAGAAACGAGTTCTGTTGGTAGTTTTTACACTACCCCGGTAGGCAGCTGAAAGGCACCACAAAACTTGTTGTACCTGCTTTCTGGGCTGAGATGGGGATCAGCTGAAGTTTGGACTCGGCTGCTGACAAAATGTTCCAAACACACCCCATGCACACCTCCACCGGGGAAGGTGCCAGAAACGAGTTCTGTTGGTAGTTTTTACACTACCCCGGTAGGCAGCTGAAAGGCACCACAAAAGTTTTTCTACCTGCTTTCTGGGCTTAGATGGGGAATCGCTGAATTTTGGACTCGGCTGGTAACAATATGTTCCAAACACACCCCATGCACAGCTCCACCGGGGAAGGTGCCAGAAACGAGTTCTGTTGGTAGTTTTTACAGTACCCTGGTAGGCAGCTGAAAGGCACCACAAAACTTGTTCTACCTGCTTTCTGGGCTGAGATGGGGAACAGCTGAATTTTGGACTGGGCTGGTGACAAAATGTTCCAAACACACCCCATGCACAACTCCACCGGGGAAGGTGCCAGAAACGAGTTCTGTTGGTAGTTTTTACACTACCCTGGTAGGCAGCTGAAAGGCACCACAAAACTTGTTCTACCTGCTTTCTGGGCTGAGATGGAGAATCGCTGAATTTTGGACTTGGCTGGTGAAAAAATGTTCCAAACACACCCCATGCACAACTCCACCGGGAAAGGTGCCAGAAACGAGTTCTGTTGGTAGTTTTTACACTACCCCGGTAGGCAGCTGAAAGGCACCACAAAACTTGTTCTACCTGTTTTCTGGGCTGAGATGGGGAACAGCTGAGTTTTGGACTCGGCTGGTAACAAAATGTTCCAAACACACCCCATGCACAGCTCCACCGGGGAAGGTGCCAGAAACGAGTTCTGTTGGTAGTTTTTACACTACCCCGGTAGGCAGCTGAAAGGCACCACAAAAGTTTTGCTACCTGCTTTCTGGGCTGAGATGGGGAACAGCTGAGTTTTGGACTCGGCTGGTGACAAAATGTTCCAAACACACCCCATGCACAACTCCACCGGGGAAGGTGCCAGAAACGAGTTCTGTTGGTAGTTTTTACAGTACCCTGGTAGGCAAGAGAAAGGCACCACAAAACTTGTTGTACCTGCTTTCTGGGCTGAGAGGAGAATCGCTGAATTTTGGACTCGGCTGGTGAAAAAATGTTCCAAACACACCCCATGCACAGCTCCACCGGGGAAGGTGCGAGAAAGGAGTTCTGTTGGTAGTTTTTTACACTACCCCGGTAGGCAGCTGAAAGGCACCACAAAACTTGTTCTACCTGCTTTCTGGGCTGAGATGGGGAACGGCTGAATTTTGGACTCGGCTGGTGACAAAATGTTCCAAACACACCCCATGCACAACTCCACCGGGGAAGGTGCCAGAAAGGAGTTCTGTTGGTAGTTTTTACAGTACCCTGGTAGGCAAGAGAAAGGCACCACAAAACTTGTTCTACCTGCTTTCTGGGCTGAGATGGAGAATCGCTGAATTTTGGACTCGGCTGGTGAAAAAATGTTCCAAACACACCCCATGCACAACTCCACCGGGGAAGGTGCCAGAAACGAGTTCTGTTGGTAGTTTTTACAGTACCCTGGTAGGCAAGAGAAAGGCACCACAAAACTTGTTCTACCTGCTTTCTGGGCTGAGAGGAGAATCGCTGAATTTTGGACTCGGCTGGTGAAAAAATGTTCCAAACACACCCCATGCACAACTCCACCGGGAAAGGTGCCAGAAACGAGTTCTGTTGGTAGTTTTTACAGTACCCTGGTAGGCAAGAGAAAGGCACCACAAAACTTGTTCTACCTGCTTTCTGGGCTGAGATGGAGAATCCCTGAATTTTGGACTCGGCTGGTGAAAAAATGTTCCAAACACACCCCATGCACACCTCCACCGGGGAAGGGGCCAGAAACGAGTTCTGTTGGTAGTTTTTACACTACCCCGGTAGGCAGCTGAAAGGCACCACAAAAGTTTTTCTACCTGCTTTCTGGGCTGAGATGGGGATCAGCTGAAGTTTGGACTCGGCTGCTGACAAAATGTTCCAAACACACCCCATGCACAACTCCACCGGGGAAGGTGCGAGAAAGGAGTTCTGTTGGTAGTTTTTACACTACCCCGGTAGGCAGCTGAAAGGCACCACAAAAGTTTTTCTACCTGCTTTATGGGCTTAGATGGGGAATCGCTGAATTTTGGACTCGGCTGGTGACAAAATGTTCCAAACACACCCCATGCACAACTCCACCGGGGAAGGTGCCAGAAACGAGTTCTGTTGGTAGTTTTTACACTACCCCGGTAGGCAGCTGAAAGGCACCATAAAACTTGTTCTACCTGCTTTCTGGGCTGAGATGGGGAACAGCTGAGTTTTGGACTCGGCTGGTGACAAAATGTTCCAAACACACCCCATGCACAACTCCACCGGGGAAGGTGCCAGAAACGAGTTCTGTTGGTAGTTTTTACAGTACCCTGGTAGGCAGCTGAAAGGCACCACAAAACTTGTTCTACCTGCTTTCTGGGCTGAGATGGAGAATCGCTGAATTTTGGACTCGGCTGGTGACAAAATGTTCCAAACACACCCCATGCACAACTCCACCGGGGAAGGTGCCAGAAACGAGTTCTGTTGGTAGTTTTTACACTACCCCGGTAGGCAGCTGAAAGGCACCACAAAACTTGTTCTACCTGCTTTCTGGGCTGAGATGGGGAACGGCTGAATTTTGGACTCGGCTGGTAACAAAATGTTCCAAACACACCCCATGCACAGCTCCACCGGGGAAGGTGCCAGAAACGAATTCTGTTGGTAGTTTTTACACTACCCCGGTAGGCAGCTGAAAGGCACCACAAAAGTTTTGCTACCTGCTTTCTGGGCTGAGATGGGGAACAGCTGAGTTTTGGACTCGGCTGCTGACAAAATGTTCCAAACACACCCCATGCACAACTCCACCGGGGAAGGTGCCAGAAACGAGTTCTGTTGGTAGTTTTTACAGTACCCTGGTAGGCAAGAGAAAGGCACCACAAAACTTGTTCTACCTGCTTTCTGGGCTGAGAGGAGAATCGCTGAATTTTGGACTCGGCTGGTGACAAAATGTTCCAAACACACCCCATGCACAACTCCACCGGGGAAGGTGCCAGAAACGACTTCTGTTGGTAGTTTTTACACTACCCCGGTAGGCAGCTGAAAGGCACCACAAAACTTGTTGTACCTGCTTTCTGGGCTGAGATGGGGATCAGCTGAAGTTTGGACTCGGCTGCTGACAAAATGTTCCAAACACACCCCATGCACAACTCCACCGGGGAAGGTGCGAGAAAGGAGTTCTGTTGGTAGTTTTTACACTACCCCGGTAGGCAGCTGAAAGGCACCACAAAACTTGTTCTACCTGCTTTCTGGGCTGAGATGGGGAACAGCTGAGTTTTGGACTGGGCTGGTGACAAAATGTTCCAAACACACCCCATGCACAACTCCACCGGGGAAGGTGCCAGAAACGAGTTCTGTTGGTAGTTTTTACAGTACCCTGGTAGGCAGCTGAAAGGCACCACAAAACTTGTTCTACCTGCTTTCTGGGCTGAGATGGAGAATCAGCTGAAGTTTGGACTCGGCTGCTGACAAAATGTTCCAAACACACCCCATGCACAACTCCACCGGGGAAGGTGCCAGAAACGAGTTCTGTTGGTAGTTTTTACACTACCCCGGTAGGCAGCTGAAAGGCACCACAAAACTTGTTGTACCTGCTTTCTGGGCTGAGATGGGGAATCGCTGAATTTTGGACTCGTCTGGTGAAAAAATGTTCCAAACACACCCCATGCACAACTCCACCGGGGAAGGTGCGAGAAAGGAGTTCTGTTGGTAGTTTTTACAGTACCCTGGTAGGCAGCTGAAAGGCACCACAAAACTTGTTCTACCTGCTTTCTGGGCTGAGATGGAGAATCGCTGAATTTTGGACTCGGCTGGTGAAAAAATGTTCCAAACACACCCCATGCACACCTCCACCGGGGAAGGTGCCAGAAACGAGTTCTGTTGGTAGTTTTTACACTACCCCGGTAGGCAGCTGAAAGGCACCACAAAAGTTTTTCTACCTGCTTTCTGGGCTGAGATGGGGATCAGCTGAAGTTTGGACTCGGCTGCTGACAAAATGTTCCAAACACACCCCATGCACAACTCCACCGGGGAAGGTGCCAGAAAGGAGTTCTGTTGGTAGTTTTTACACTACCCCGGTAGGCAGCTGAAAGGCACCACAAAAGTTTTTCTACCTGCTTTATGGGCTTAGATGGGGAATCGCTGAATTTTGGACTCGGCTGGTAACAAAATGTTCCAAACACACCCCATGCACAACTCCACCGGGGAAGGTGCCAGAAACGAGTTCTGTTGGTAGTTTTTACAGTACCCTGGTAGGCAGCTGAAAGGCACCACAAAACTTGTTCTACCTGCTTTCTGGGCTGAGATGGAGAATCGCTGAATTTTGGACTCGGCTGGTGAAAAAATGTTCCAAACACACCCCATGCACAACTCCACCGGGAAAGGTGCCAGAAACGAGTTCTGTTGGTAGTTTTTACACTACCCCGGTAGGCGGCTGAAAGGCACCACAAAAGTTTTTCTACCTGCTTTCTGGGCTGAGATGGGGAATCGCTGAATTTTGGACTCGGCTGGTGACAAAATGTTCCAAACACACCCCATGCACAACTCCACCGGGGAAGGTGCGAGAAAGGAGTTCTGTTGGTAGTTTTTACACTACCCCGGTAGGCAGCTGAAAGGCACCACAAAACTTGTTCTACCTGCTTTCTGGGCTGAGATGGGGAACAGCTGAGTTTTGGACTGGGCTGGTGACAAAATGTTCCAAACACACCCCATGCACAACTCCACCGGGGAAGGTGCCAGAAACGAGTTCTGTTGGTAGTTTTTACAGTACCCTGGTAGGCAGCTGAAAGGCACCACAAAACTTGTTCTACCTGCTTTCTGGGCTGAGATGGAGAATCAGCTGAAGTTTGGACTCGGCTGCTGACAAAATGTTCCAAACACACCCCATGCACAACTCCACCGGGGAAGGTGCCAGAAACGAGTTCTGTTGGTAGTTTTTACACTACCCCGGTAGGCAGCTGAAAGGCACCACAAAACTTGTTCTACCTGCTTTCTGGGCTGAGATGGGGAATCGCTGAATTTTGGACTCGTCTGGTGAAAAAATGTTCCAAACACACCCCATGCACAACTCCACCGGGGAAGGTGCGAGAAAGGAGTTCTGTTGGTAGTTTTTACAGTACCCTGGTAGGCAGCTGAAAGGCACCACAAAACTTGTTCTACCTGCTTTCTGGGCTGAGATGGAGAATCGCTGAATTTTGGACTCGGCTGGTGAAAAAATGTTCCAAACACACCCCATGCACACCTCCACCGGGGAAGGTGCCAGAAACGAGTTCTGTTGGTAGTTTTTACACTACCCCGGTAGGCAGCTGAAAGGCACCACAAAAGTTTTTCTACCTGCTTTCTGGGCTGAGATGGGGATCAGCTGAAGTTTGGACTCGGCTGCTGACAAAATGTTCCAAACACACCCCATGCACAACTCCACCGGGGAAGGTGCCAGAAAGGAGTTCTGTTGGTAGTTTTTACACTACCCCGGTAGGCAGCTGAAAGGCACCACAAAAGTTTTTCTACCTGCTTTATGGGCTTAGATGGGGAATCGCTGAATTTTGGACTCGGCTGGTAACAAAATGTTCCAAACACACCCCATGCACAACTCCACCGGGGAAGGTGCCAGAAACGAGTTCTGTTGGTAGTTTTTACAGTACCCTGGTAGGCAGCTGAAAGGCACCACAAAACTTGTTCTACCTGCTTTCTGGGCTGAGATGGAGAATCGCTGAATTTTGGACTCGGCTGGTGAAAAAATGTTCCAAACACACCCCATGCACAACTCCACCGGGAAAGGTGCCAGAAACGAGTTCTGTTGGTAGTTTTTACACTACCCCGGTAGGCGGCTGAAAGGCACCACAAAAGTTTTTCTACCTGCTTTCTGGGCTGAGATGGGGAATCGCTGAATTTTGGACTCGGCTGGTGACAAAATGTTCCAAACACACCCCATGCACAACTCCACCGGGGAAGGTGCCAGAAACGAGTTCTTTTGGTAGTTTTTACACTACCCCGGTAGGCAGCTGAAAGGCACCACAAAACTTGTTCTACCTGCTTTCTGGGCTGAGATGGGGAACGGCTGAATTTTGGACTCGGCTGGTAACAAAATGTTCCAAACACACCCCATGCACAGCTCCACCGGGGAAGGTGCCAGAAACGAGTTCTGTTGGTAGTTTTTACACTACCCCGGTAGGCAGCTGAAAGGCACCACAAAAGTTTTTCTACCTGCTTTCTGGGCTGAGATGGGGAACAGCTGAGTTTTGGACTCGGCTGCTGACAAAATGTTCCAAACACACCCCATGCACAACTCCACCGGGGAAGGTGCCAGAAACGAGTTCTGTTGGTAGTTTTTATACTACCCCGGTAGGCAGCTGAAAGGCACCACAAAAGTTTTTCTACCTGCTTTCTGGGCTGAGATGGGGAACAGCTGAGTTTTGGACTCGGCTGGTGACAAAATGTTCCAAACACACCCCATGCACAACTCCACCGGGGAAGGTGCCAGAAACGAGTTCTGTTGGTAGTTTTTACAGTACCCTGGTAGGCAAGAGAAAGGCACCACAAAACTTGTTCTACCTGCTTTCTGGGCTGAGAGGAGAATCGCTGAATTTTGGACTCGGCTGGTGAAAAAATGTTCCAAACACACCCCATGCACAGCTCCACCGGGGAAGGTGCGAGAAAGGAGTTCTGTTGGTAGTTTTTACACTACCCCGGTAGGCAGCTGAAAGGCACCACAAAACTTGTTCTACCTGCTTTCTGGGCTGAGATGGGGAACGGCTGAATTTTGGACTCGGCTGGTGACAAAATGTTCCAAACACACCCCATGCACAACTCCACCGGGGAAGGTGCGAGAAAGGAGTTCTGTTGGTAGTTTTTACAGTACCCTGGTAGGCAAGAGAAAGGCACCACAAAACTTGTTCTACCTGCTTTCTGGGCTGAGATGGAGAATCGCTGAATTTTGGACTCGGCTGGTGAAAAAATGTTCCAAACACACCCCATGCACACCTCCACCGGGGAAGGTGCCAGAAACGAGTTCTGTTGGTAGTTTTTACAGTACCCCGGTAGGCAGCTGAAAGGCACCACAAAACTTGTTCTACCTGCTTTCTGGGCTGAGATGGGGAACGGCTGAATTTTGGACTCGGCTGGTAACAAAATGTTCCAAACACACCCCATGCACAGCTCGACCGGCGAAGGTGCCAGAAACGAGTTCTGTTGGTAGTTTTTACACTACCCCGGTAGGCAGCTGAAAGGCACCACAAAAGTTTTGCTACCTGCTTTCTGGGCTGAGATGGGAAACAGCTGAGTTTTGGACTCGGCTGCTGACAAAATGTTCCAAACACACCCCATGCACAACTCCACCGGGGAAGGTGCCAGAAACGAGTTCTGTTGGTAGTTTTTACAGTACCCCGGTAGGCAAGAGAAAGGCACCACAAAACTTGTTCTACCTGCTTTCTGGGCTGAGAGGAGAATCGCTGAATTTTGGACTCGGCTGGTGAAAAAATGTTCCAAACACACCCCATGCACAACTCCACCGGGAAAGGTGCCAGAAACGAGTTCTGTTGGTAGTTTTTACAGTACCCTGGTAGGCAAGAGAAAGGCACCACAAAACTTGTTCTACCTGCTTTCTGGGCTGAGATGGAGAATCGCTGAATTTTGGACTCGGCTGGTGAAAAAATGTTCCAAACACACCCCATGCACAACTCCTCCGGGGAAGGTGCCAGAAACGAGTTCTGTTGGTAGTTTTTACACTACCCCGGTAGGCAGCTGAAAGGCACCACAAAACTTGTTCTACCTGCTTTCTGGGCTGAGATGGGGAACGGCTGAATTTTGGACTCGGCTGGTAACAAAATGTTCCAAACACACCCCATGCACAGCTCGACCGGCGAAGGTGCCAGAAACGAGTTCTGTTGGTAGTTTTTACACTACCCTGGTAGGCAGCTGAAAGGCACCACAAAAGTTTTGCTACCTGCTTTCTGGGCTGAGATGGGAAACAGCTGAGTTTTGGACTCGGCTGGTGACAAAATGTTCCAAACACACCCCATGCACAACTCCACCGGGGAAGGTGCCAGAAACGAGTTCTGTTGGTAGTTTTTACAGTACCCCGGTAGGCAAGAGAAAGGCACCACAAAACTTGTTCTACCTGCTTTCTGGGCTGAGATGGAGAATCGCTGAATTTTGGACTCGGCTGGTGAAAAAATGTTCCAAACACACCCCATGCACAACTCCACCGGGAAAGGTGCCAGAAACGAGTTCTGTTGGTAGTTTTTACAGTACCCTGGTAGGCAAGAGAAAGGCACCACAAAACTTGTTCTACCTGCTTTCTGGGCTGAGATGGAGAATCCCTGAATTTTGGACTCGGCTGGTGAAAAAATGTTCCAAACACACCCCATGCACAACTCCTCCGGGGAAGGTGCCAGAAACGAGTTCTGTTGGTAGTTTTTACACTACCCCGGTAGGCAGCTGAAAGGCACCACAAAACTTGTTCTACCTGCTTTCTGGGCTGAGATGGGGAACGGCTGAATTTTGGACTCGGCTGGTGACAAAATGTTCCAAACACACCCCATGCACAACTCCACCGGGGAAGGTGCCAGAAACGAGTTCTGTTGGTAGTTTTTACAGTACCCCGGTAGGCAGCTGAAAGGCACCACAAAAGTTTTTCTACCTGCTTTCTGGGCTGAGATGGGAAACAGCTGAATTTTGGACTCGGCTGGTAACAAAATGTTCCAAACACACCCCATGCACAACTCCACCGGGGAAGGTGCCAGAAACGAGTTCTGTTGGTAGTTTTTACACTACCCCAGTAGGCAGCTGAAAGGCACCACAAAACTTGTTGTACCTGCTTTCTGGGCTGAGATGAGGAACGGCTGAATTTTGGACTCGGCTGGTGACAAAATGTTCCAAACACACCCCATGCACAACTCCTCCGGGGAAGGTGCCAGAAACGAGTTCTGTTGGTAGTTTTTACACTACCCCGGTAGGCAGCTGAAAGGCACCACAAAACTTGTTCTACCTGCTTTCTGGGCTGAGATGGGGAACAGCTGAATTTTGGACTCGGCTGGTGACAAAATGTTCCAAACACACCCCATGCACAACTCCACCGGGAAAGGTGCCAGAAACGAGTTCTGTTGGTAGTTTTTACAGTACCCCGGTAGGCAGCTGAAAGGCACCACAAAACTTGTTGTACCTGCTTTCTGGGCTGAGATGGAGAATCGCTGAATTTTGGACTCGGCTGGTGACAAAATGTTCCAAACACACCCCATGCACAACTCCACCGGGGAAGGGGCCAGAAACGAGTTCTGTTGGTAGTTTTTACACTACCCCGGTAGGCAGCTGAAAGGCACCACAAAAGTTTTGCTACCTGCTTTCTGGGCTGAGATGGGGAACAGCTGAGTTTTGGACTCGGCTGGTGACAAAATGTTCCAAACACACCCCATGCACAACTCCACCGGGGAAGGTGCCAGAAACGAGTTCTGTTGGTAGTTTTTACAGTACCCTGGTAGGCAAGAGAAAGGCATCACAAAACTTGTTCTACCTGCTTTCTGGGCTGAGAGGAGAATCGCTGAATTTTGGACTCGGCTGGTGAAAAAATGTTCCAAACACACCCCATGCACAGCTCCACCGGGGAAGGTGCGAGAAAGGAGTTCTGTTGGTAGTTTTTACACTACCCCGGTAGGCAGCTGAAAGGCACCACAAAACTTGTTGTACCTGCTTTCTGGGCTGAGATGGGGAACGGCAGAATTTTGGACTCGGCTGGTGACAAAATGTTCCAAACACACCCCATGCACAACTCCACCGGGGAAGGTGCGAGAAAGGAGTTCTGTTGGTAGTTTTTACAGTACCCTGGTAGGCAAGAGAAAGGCACCACAAAACTTGTTCTACCTGCTTTCTGGGCTGAGATGGAGAATCGCTGAATTTTGGACTCGGCTGGTGACAAAATGTTCCAAACACACCCCATGCACACCTCCACCGGGGAAGGTGCCAGAAACGAGTTCTGTTGGTAGTTTTTACAGTACCCCGGTAGGCAGCTGAAAGGCACCACAAAACTTGTTCTACCTGCTTTCTGGGCTGAGATGGGGAACGGCTGAATTTTGGACTCGGCTGGTAACAAAATGTTCCAAACACACCCCATGCACAGCTCCACCGGGGAAGGTGCCAGAAACGAGTTCTGTTGGTAGTTTTTACACTACCCCGGTAGGCAGCTGAAAGGCACCACAAAAGTTTTGCTACCTGCTTTCTGGGCTGAGATGGGGAACAGCTGAGTTTTGGACTCGGCTGCTGACAAAATGTTCCAAACACACCCCATGCACAACTCCACCGGGGAAGGTGCCAGAAACGAGTTCTGTTGGTAGTTTTTACAGTACCCTGGTAGGCAAGAGAAAGGCACCACAAAACTTGTTCTACCTGCTTTCTGGGCTGAGATGGAGAATCCCTGAATTTTGGACTCGGCTGGTGAAAAAATGTTCCAAACACACCCCATGCACAACTCCTCCGGGGAAGGTGCCAGAAACGAGTTCTGTTGGTAGTTTTTACACTACCCCGGTAGGCAGCTGAAAGGCACCACAAAACTTGTTCTACCTGCTTTCTGGGCTGAGATGGGGAACGGCTGAATTTTGGACTCGGCTGGTGACAAAATGTTCCAAACACACCCCATGCACAACTCCACCGGGGAAGGTGCCAGAAACGAGTTCTGTTGGTAGTTTTTACAGTACCCCGGTAGGCAGCTGAAAGGCACCACAAAACTTGTTCTACCTGCTTTCTGGGCTGAGATGGGAAACAGCTGAATTTTGGACTGGGCTGCTGACAAAATGTTCCAAACACACCCCATGCACAACTCCACCGGGGAAGGTGCCAGAAACGAGTTCTGTTGGTAGTTTTTACAGTACCCTGGTAGGCAAGAGAAAGGCACCACAAAACTTGTTCTACCTGCTTTCTGGGCTGAGAGGAGAATCGCTGAATTTTGGACTCGGCTGGTGAAAAAATGTTCCAAACACACCCCATGCACAACTCCACCGGGAAAGGTGCCAGAAACGAGTTCTGTTGGTAGTTTTTACAGTACCCTGGTAGGCAAGAGAAAGGCACCACAAAACTTGTTCTACCTGCTTTCTGGGCTGAGATGGAGAATCCCTGAATTTTGGACTCGGCTGGTGAAAAAATGTTCCAAACACACCCCATGCACAACTCCTCCGGGGAAGGTGCCAGAAACGAGTTCTGTTGGTAGTTTTTACACTACCCCGGTAGGCAGCTGAAAGGCACCACAAAACTTGTTCTACCTGCTTTCTGGGCTGAGATGGGGAACGGCTGAATTGTGGACTCGGCTGGTGACAAAATGTTCCAAACACACCCCATGCACAACTCCACCGGGGAAGGTGCCAGAAACGAGTTCTGTTGGTAGTTTTTACAGTACCCCGGTAGGCAGCTGAAAGGCACCACAAAAGTTTTTCTACCTGCTTTCTGGGCTGAGATGGGAAACAGCTGAATTTTGGACTGGGCTGGTGACAAAATGTTCCAAACACACCCCATGCACAACTCCACCGGGGAAGGTGCCAGAAACGAGTTCTGTTGGTAGTTTTTACACTACCCCGGTAGGCAGCTGAAAGGCACCATAAAACTTGTTCTACCTGCTTTCTGGGCTGAGATGGGGAACAGCTGAGTTTTGGACTCGGCTGGTGACAAAATGTTCCAAACACACCCCATGCACAACTCCACCGGGGAAGGTGCCAGAAACGAGTTCTGTTGGTAGTTTTTACAGTACCCTGGTAGGCAGCTGAAAGGCACCACAATACTTGTTCTACCTGCTTTCTGGGCTGAGATGGAGAATCGCTGAATTTTGGACTCGGCTGGTAACAAAATGTTCCAAACACACCCCATGCACAACTCCACCGGGAAAGGTGCCAGAAACGAGTTCTGTTGGTAGTTTTTACACTACCCCGGTAGGCAGCTGAAAGGCACCACAAAACTTGTTCTACCTGCTTTCTGGGCTGAGATGGGGAACGGCTGAATTTTGGACTCGGCTGGTGACAAAATGTTCCAAACACACCCCATGCACAGCTCCACCGGGGAAGGTGCCAGAAACGAGTTCTGTTGGTAGTTTTTACACTACCCCGGTAGGCAGCTGAAAGGCACCACAAAAGTTTTGCTACCTGCTTTCTGGGCTGAGATGGGGAACAGCTGAGTTTTGGACTCGGCTGGTGACAAAATGTTCCAAACACACCCCATGCACAACTCCACCGGGGAAGGTGCCAGAAACGAGTTCTGTTGGTAGTTTTTACAGTACCCTGGTAGGCAAGAGAAAGGCACCACAAAACTTGTTCTACCTGCTTTCTGGGCTGAGAGGAGAATCGCTGAATTTTGGACTCGGCTGGTGAAAAAATGTTCCAAACACACCCCATGCACAACTCCACCGGGAAAGGTGCCAGAAACGAGTTCTGTTGGTAGTTTTTACACTACCCCGGTAGGCAGCTGAAAGGCATTACAAAACTTGTTCTACCTGCTTTCTGGGCTGAGATGGGGAATCGCTGAATTTTGGACTCGGCTGGTGACAAAATGTTCCAAACACACCCCATGCACACCTCCACCGGGGAAGGTGCCAGAAACGAGTTCTGTTGGTAGTTTTTACACTACCCCGGTAGGCAGCTGAAAGGCACCACAAAACTTGTTGTACCTGCTTTCTGGGCTGAGATGGGGATCAGCTGAAGTTTGGACTCGGCTGCTGACAAAATGTTCCAAACACACCCCATGCACAACTCCACCGGGGAAGGTGCGAGAAAGGAGTTCTGTTGGTAGTTTTTACACTACCCCGGTAGGCAGCTGAAAGGCACCACAAAACTTGTTCTACCTGCTTTATGGGCTTAGATGGGGAATCGCTGAATTTTGGACTCGGCTGGTGACAAAATGTTCCAAACACACCCCATGCACAGCTCCACCGGGGAAGGTGCCAGAAACGAGTTCTGTTGGTAGTTTTTACAGTACCCCGGTAGGCAGCTGAAAGGCACCACAAAACTTGTTCTACCTGCTTTCTGGGCTGAGATGGGGAACAGCTGAGTTTTGGACTGGGCTGGTGACAAAATGTTCCAAACACACCCCATGCACAACTCCACCGGGGAAGGTGCCAGAAACGAGTTCTGTTGGTAGTTTTTACAGTACGCTGGTAGGCAGCTGAAAGGCACCACAAAACTTGTTCTACCTGCTTTCTGGGCTGAGATGGAGAATCGCTGAATTTTGGACTCGGCTGGTGAAAAAATGTTCCAAACACACCCCATGCACAACTCCACCGGGAAAGGTGCCAGAAACGAGTTCTGTTGGTAGTTTTTACACTACCCCGGCAGGCAGCTGAAAGGCACCACAAAACTTGTTCTACCTGCTTTCTGGGCTGAGATGGGGAATCGCTGAATTTTGGACTCGGCTGGTAACAAAATGTTCCAAACACACCCCATGCACAACTCCACCGGGGAAGGTGCGAGAAAGGAGTTCTGTTGGTAGTTTTTACAGTACCCTGGTAGGCAAGAGAAAGGCACCACAAAACTTGTTCTACCTGCTTTCTGGGCTGAGATGGAGAATCGCTGAATTTTGGACTCGGCTGGTGAAAAAATGTTCCAAACACACCCCATGCACACCTCCACCGGGGAAGGTGCCAGAAACGAGTTCTGTTGGTAGTTTTTACACTACCCCGGTAGGCAGCTGAAAGGCACCACAAAAGTTTTTCTACCTGCTTTCTGGGCTGAGATGGGGATCAGCTGAAGTTTGGACTCGGCTGCTGACAAAATGTTCCAAACACACCCCATGCACAACTCCACCGGGGAAGGTGCCAGAAACGAGTTCTGTTGGTAGTTTTTACAGTACCCCGGTAGGCAGCTGAAAGGCACCACAAAACTTGTTCTACCTGCTTTCTGGGCTGAGATGGGGAACGGCTGAATTTTGGACTCGGCTGGTAACAAAATGTTCCAAACACACCCCATGCACAGCTCCACCGGGGAAGGTGCCAGAAACGAGTTCTGTTGGTAGTTTTTACACTACCCCGGTAGGCAGCTGAAAGGCACCACAAAAGTTTTGCTACCTGCTTTCTGGGCTGAGATGGGGATCAGCTGAAGTTTGGACTCGGCTGCTGACAAAATGTTCCAAACACACCCCATGCACAACTCCACCGGGGAAGGTGCCAGAAAGGAGTTCTGTTGGTAGTTTTTACAGTACCCTGGTAGGCAAGAGAAAGGCACCACAAAACTTGTTCTACCTGCTTTCTGGGCTGAGAGGAGAATCGCTGAATTTTGGACTCGGCTGGTGACAAAATGTTCCAAACACACCCCATGCACACCTCCACCGGCAAAGGTGCCAGAAACGAGTTCTGTTGGTAGTTTTTACACTACCCCGGTAGGCAGCTGAAAGGCACCACAAAACTTGTTCTACCTGCTTTCTGGGCTGAGATGGGGATCAGCTGAAGTTTGGACTCGGCTGCTGACAAAATGTTCCAAACACACCCCATGCACAGCTCCACCGGGGAAGGTGCCAGAAACGAGTTCTGTTGGTAGTTATTACAGTACCCCGGTAGGCAGCTGAAAGGCACCACAAAACTTGTTGTACCTGCTTTCTGGGCTGAGATGGGGAACAGCTGAGTTTTGGACTGGGCTGGTGACAAAATGTTCCAAACACACCCCATGCACAACTCCACCGGGGAAGGTGCCAGAAACGAGTTCTGTTGGTAGTTTTTACACTACCCTGGTAGGCAGCTGAAAGGCACCACAAAACTTGTTCTACCTGCTTTCTGGGCTGAGATGGAGAATCGCTGAATTTTGGACTCGGCTGGTGAAAAAATGTTCCAAACACACCCCATGCAAAACTCCACCGGGAAAGGTGCCAGAAACGAGTTCTGTTGGTAGTTTTTACACTACCCCGGTAGGCAGCTGAAAGGCACCACAAAAGTTTTTCTACCTGCTTTATGGGCTTAGATGGGGAATCGCTGAATTTTGGACTCGGCTGGTGACAAAATGTTCCAAACACACCCCATGCACAACTCCACCGGGGAAGGTGCCAGAAACGAGTTCTGTTGGTAGTTTTTACACTACCCCGGTAGGCAGCTGAAAGGCACCATAAAACTTGTTCTACCTGCTTTCTGGGCTGAGATGGGGAACAGCTGAGTTTTGGACTCGGCTGGTGACAAAATGTTCCAAACACACCCCATGCACAACTCCACCGGGGAAGGTGCCAGAAACGAGTTCTGTTGGTAGTTTTTACAGTACCCCGGTAGGCAGCTGAAAGGCACCACAAAACTTGTTCTACCTGCTTTCTGGGCTGAGATGGAGAATCGCTGAATTTTGGACTCGGCTGGTGAAAAAATGTTCCAAACACACCCCATGCACAACTCCACCGGGGAAGGTGCCAGAAACGAGTTCTGTTGGTAGTTTTTACACTACCCCGGTAGGCAGCTGAAAGGCACCACAAAACTTGTTCTACCTGCTTTCTGGGCTGAGATGGGGAACGGCTGAATTTTGGACTCGGCTGGTAACATAATGTTCCAAACACACCCCATGCACAGCTCCACCGGGGAAGGTGCCAGAAACGAGTTCTGTTGGTAGTTTTTACACTACCCCGGTAGGCAGCTGAAAGGCACCACAAAAGTTTTGCTACCTGCTTTCTGGGCTGAGATGGGGAACAGCTGAGTTTTGGACTCGGCTGCTGACAAAATGTTCCAAACACACCCCATGCACAACTCCACCGGGGAAGGTGCCAGAAACGAGTTCTGTTGGTAGTTTTTACAGTACCCTGGTAGGCAAGAGAAAGGCACCACAAAACTTGTTCTACCTGCTTTCTGGGCTGAGAGGAGAATCGCTGAATTTTGGACTCGGCTGGAGAAAAAATGTTCCAAACACACCCCATGCACAACTCCACCGGGAAAGGTGCCAGAAACGAGTTCTGTTGGTAGTTTTTACACTACCCCGGTAGGCAGCTGAAAGGCATTACAAAACTTGTTCTACCTGCTTTCTGGGCTGAGATGGGGAACAGCTGAATTTTGGACTCGGCTGGTGACAAAATGTTCCAAACACACCCCATGCACACCTCCACCGGGGAAGGTGCCAGAAACGAGTTCTGTTGGTAGTTTTTACACTACCCCGGTAGGCAGCTGAAAGGCACCACAAAACTTGTTGTACCTGCTTTCTGGGCTGAGATGGGGATCAGCTGAATTTTGGACTCGGCTGCTGACAAAATGTTCCAAACACACCCCATGCACACATTCACTGGCAAAGGTGCCAGAAAGGAGTTCTGTTGGTAGTTTTTACACTACCCCGGTAGGCAGCTGAAAGGCACCACAAAACTTGTTCTACCTGCTTTATGGGCTTAGATGGGGAATCGCTGAATTTTGGACTCGGCTGGTGACAAAATGTTCCAAACACACCCCATGCACAGCTCCACCGGGGAAGGTGCCAGAAACGAGTTCTGTTGGTAGTTTTTACAGTACCCCGGTAGGCAGCTGAAAGGCACCACAAAACTTGTTGTACCTGCTTTCTGGGCTGAGATGGGGAACAGCTGAGTTTTGGACTGGGCTGGTGACAAAATGTTCCAAACACACCCCATGCACAACTCCACCGGGGAAGGTGCCAGAAAGGAGTTCTGTTGGTAGTTTTTACACTACCCTGGTAGGCAAGAGAAAGGCACCACAAAACTTGTTCTACCTGCTTTCTGGGCTGAGAGGAGAATCGCTGAATTTTGGACTCGGCTGGTGACAAAATGTTCCAAACACACCCCATGCACACCTCCACCGGCAAAGGTGCCAGAAACGAGTTCTGTTGGTAGTTTTTACACTACCCCGGTAGGCAGCTGAAAGGCACCACAAAACTTGTTGTACCTGCTTTCTGGGCTGAGATGGGGATCAGCTGAAGTTTGGACTCGGCTGCTGACAAAATGTTCCAAACACACCCCATGCACACCTCCACCGGGGAAGGTGCCAGAAACGAGTTCTGTTGGTAGTTTTTACACTACCCCGGTAGGCAGCTGAAAGGCACCACAAAAGTTTTTCTACCTGCTTTATGGGCTTAGATGGGGAATCGCTGAATTTTGGACTCGGCTGGTGACAAAATGTTCCAAACACACCCCATGCACAACTCCACCGGGGAAGGTGCCAGAAACGAGTTCTGTTGGTAGTTTTTACACTACCCCGGTAGGCAGCTGAAAGGCACCATAAAACTTGTTCTACCTGCTTTCTGGGCTGAGATGGGGAACAGCTGAGTTTTGGACTCGGCTGGTGACAAAATGTTCCAAACACACCCCATGCACAACTCCACCGGGGAAGGTGCCAGAAACGAGTTCTGTTGGTAGTTTTTACAGTACCCTGGTAGGCAGCTGAAAGGCACCACAAAACTTGTTCTACCTGCTTTCTGGGCTGAGATGGAGAATCGCTGAATTTTGGACTCGGCTGGTGAAAAAATGTTCCAAACACACCCCATGCACAACTCCACCGGGAAAGGTGCCAGAAACGAGTTCTGTTGGTAGTTTTTACACTACCCCGGTAGGCAGCTGAAAGGCACCACAAAACTTGTTCTACCTGCTTTCTGGGCTGAGATGGGGAACGGCTGAATTTTGGACTCGGCTGGTAACAAAATGTTCCAAACACACCCCATGCACAGCTCCACCGGGGAAGGTGCCAGAAACGAGTTCTGTTGGTAGTTTTTACACTACCCCGGTAGGCAGCTGAAAGGCACCACAAAAGTTTTGCTACCTGCTTTCTGGGCTGAGATGGGGAACAGCTGAGTTTTGGACTCGGCTGGTGACAAAATGTTCCAAACACACCCCATGCACAACTCCACCGGGGAAGGTGCCAGAAACGAGTTCTGTTGGTAGTTTTTACAGTACCCTGGTAGGCAAGAGAAAGGCACCACAAAACTTGTTCTACCTGCTTTCTGGGCTGAGAGGAGAATCGCTGAATTTTGGACTCGGCTGGTGAAAAAATGTTCCAAACACACCCCATGCACAACTCCACCGGGAAAGGTGCCAGAAACGAGTTCTGTTGGTAGTTTTTACACTACCCCAGTAGGCAGCTGAAAGGCATTACAAAACTTGTTCTACCTGCTTTCTGGGCTGAGATGGGGAACAGCTGAATTTTGGACTCGGCTGGTGACAAAATGTTCCAAACACACCCCATGCACACCTCCACCGGGGAAGGTGCCAGAAACGAATTCTGTTGGTAGTTTTTACACTACCCCGGTAGGCAGCTGAAAGGCACCACAAAACTTGTTGTACCTGCTTTCTGGGCTGAGATGGGGATCAGCTGAAGTTTGGACTCGGCTGCTGACAAAATGTTCCAAACACACCCCATGCACAACTCCACCGGGGAAGGTGCCAGAAACGAGTTCTGTTGGTAGTTTTTACACTACCCCGGTAGGCAGCTGAAAGGCACCACAAAACTTGTTCTACCTGCTTTATGGGCTTAGATGGGGAATCGCTGAATTTTGGACTCGGCTGGTGACAAAATGTTCCAAACACACCCCATGCACAGCTCCACCGGGGAAGGTGCCAGAAACGAGTTCTGTTGGTAGTTTTTACACTACCCCGGTAGGCAGCTGAAAGGCACCACAAAACTTGTTCTACCTGCTTTCTGGGCTGAGATGGGGAACAGCTGAGTTTTGGACTGGGCTGGTGACAAAATGTTCCAAACACACCCCATGCACAACTCCACCGGGGAAGGTGCCAGAAACGAGTTCTGTTGGTAGTTTTTACAGTACCCTGGTAGGCAGCTGAAAGGCACCACAAAACTTGTTCTACCTGCTTTCTGGGCTGAGATGGGGAACGGCTGAATTTTGGACTCGGCTGGTAACAAAATGTTCCAAACACACCCCATGCACAGCTCCACCGGGGAAGGTGCCAGAAACGAGTTCTGTTGGTAGTTTTTACACTACCCCGGTAGGCAGCTGAAAGGCACCACAAAAGTTTTGCTACCTGCTTTCTGGGCTGAGATGGGGAACAGCTGAGTTTTGGACTCGGCTGCTGACAAAATGTTCCAAACACACCCCATGCACAACTCCACCGGGGAAGGTGCCAGAAACGAGTTCTGTTGGTAGTTTTTACAGTACCCTGGTAGGCAAGAGAAAGGCACCACAAAACTTGTTCTACCTTCTTTCTGGGCTGAGAGGAGAATCGCTGAATTTTGGACTCGGCTGGTGACAAAATGTTCCAAACACACCCCATGCACAACTCCACCGGGGAAGGTGCCAGAAACGAGTTCTGTTGGTAGTTTTTACACTACCCCGGTAGGCAGCTGAAAGGCACCACAAAAGTTTTGCTACCTGCTTTCTGGGCTGAGATGGGGAATCGCTGAATTTTGGACTCGGCTGCTGACAAAATGTTCCAAACACACCCCATGCACAGCTCCACCGGGGAAGGTGCCAGAAACGAGTTCTGTTGGTAGTTTTTACACTACCCCGGTAGGCAGCTGAAAGGCACCACAAAACTTGTTGTACCTGCTTTCTGGGCTGAGATGGGGATCAGCTGAATTTTGGACTCGGCTGCTGACAAAATGTTCCAAACACACCCCATGCACACATTCACTGGCAAAGGTGCCAGAAAGGAGTTCTGTTGGTAGTTTTTACACTACCCCGGTAGGCAGCTGAAAGGCACCACAAAACTTGTTCTACCTGCTTTATGGGCTTAGATGGGGAATCGCTGAATTTTGGACTCGGCTGGTAACAAAATGTTCCAAACACACCCCATGCACAGCTCCACCGGGGAAGGGGCGAGAAACGAGTTCTGTTGGTAGTTTTTACACTACCCCGGTAGGCAGCTGAAAGGCACCACAAAACTTGTTCTACCTGCTTTCTGGGCTGAGATGGGGAACAGCTGAATTTTGGACTCGGCTGGTAACAAAATGTTCCAAACACACCCCATGCACAACTCCACCGGGGAAGGTGCGAGAAAGGAGTTCTGTTGGTAGTTTTTACACTACCCTGGTAGGCAAGAGAAAGGCACCACAAAACTTGTTCTACCTGCTTTCTGGGCTGAGGTGGAGAATCGCGGAATTTTGGACTCGGCTGGTGAAAAAATGTTCCAAACACACCCCATGCACAACTCCACCGGGAAAGGTGCCAGAAAGGAGTTCTGTTGGTAGTTTTTACACTACCCCGGTAGGCAGCTGAAAGGCACCACAAAACTTGTTCTACCTGCTTTCTGGGCTGAGATGGGGAACGGCTGAATTTTGGACTCGGCTGGTAACAAAATGTTCCAAACACACCCCATGCACAGCTCCACCGGGGAAGGTGCCAGAAACGAGTTCTGTTGGTAGTTTTTACACTACCCCGGTAGGCAGCTGAAAGGCACCTCAAAAGTTTTGCTACCTGCTTTCTGGGCTGAGATGGGGAACAGCTGAGTTTTGGACTCGGCTGGTGACAAAATGTTCCAAACACACCCCATGCACAACTCCACCGGGGAAGGTGCCAGAAACGAGTTCTGTTGGTAGTTTTTACAGTACCCTGGTAGGCAAGAGAAAGGCACCACAAAACTTGTTCTACCTGCTTTCTGGGCTGAGATGGGGAACAGCTGAGTTTTGGACTGGGCTGGTGACAAAATGTTCCGAACACACCCCATGCACAACTCCACCGGGGAAGGTGCCAGAAACGAGTTCTTTTGGTAGTTTTTACAGTACCCTGGTAGGCAGCTGAAAGGCACCACAAAACTTGTTCTACCTGCTTTCTGGGCTGAGAGGAGAATCGCTGAATTTTGGACTCGGCTGGTGAAAAAATGTTCCAAACACACCCCATGCACAACTCCACCGGGAAAGGTGCCAGAAACGAGTTCTGTTGGTAGTTTTTACACTACCCCAGTAGGCAGCTGAAAGGCATTACAAAACTTGTTCTACCTGCTTTCTGGGCTGAGATGGGGAACAGCTGAATTTTGGACTCGGCTGGTGACAAAATGTTCCAAACACACCCCATGCACACCTCCACCGGGGAAGGTGCCAGAAACGAATTCTGTTGGTAGTTTTTACACTACCCCGGTAGGCAGCTGAAAGGCACCACAAAACTTGTTGTACCTGCTTTCTGGGCTGAGATGGGGATCAGCTGAAGTTTGGACTCGGCTGCTGACAAAATGTTCCAAACACACCCCATGCACAACTCCACCGGGGAAGGTGCCAGAAACGAGTTCTGTTGGTAGTTTTTACACTACCCCGGTAGGCAGCTGAAAGGCACCACAAAACTTGTTCTACCTGCTTTATGGGCTTAGATGGGGAATCGCTGAATTTTGGACTCGGCTGGTGACAAAATGTTCCAAACACACCCCATGCACAGCTCCACCGGGGAAGGTGCCAGAAACGAGTTCTGTTGGTAGTTTTTACACTACCCCGGTAGGCAGCTGAAAGGCACCACAAAACTTGTTCTACCTGCTTTCTGGGCTGAGATGGGGAACAGCTGAGTTTTGGACTGGGCTGGTGACAAAATGTTCCAAACACACCCCATGCACAACTCCACCGGGGAAGGTGCCAGAAACGAGTTCTGTTGGTAGTTTTTACAGTACCCTGGTAGGCAGCTGAAAGGCACCACAAAACTTGTTCTACCTGCTTTCTGGGCTGAGATGGGGAACGGCTGAATTTTGGACTCGGCTGGTAACAAAATGTTCCAAACACACCCCATGCACAGCTCCACCGGGGAAGGTGCCAGAAACGAGTTCTGTTGGTAGTTTTTACACTACCCCGGTAGGCAGCTGAAAGGCACCACAAAAGTTTTGCTACCTGCTTTCTGGGCTGAGATGGGGAACAGCTGAGTTTTGGACTCGGCTGCTGACAAAATGTTCCAAACACACCCCATGCACAACTCCACCGGGGAAGGTGCCAGAAACGAGTTCTGTTGGTAGTTTTTACAGTACCCTGGTAGGCAAGAGAAAGGCACCACAAAACTTGTTCTACCTTCTTTCTGGGCTGAGAGGAGAATCGCTGAATTTTGGACTCGGCTGGTGACAAAATGTTCCAAACACACCCCATGCACAACTCCACCGGGGAAGGTGCCAGAAACGAGTTCTGTTGGTAGTTTTTACACTACCCCGGTAGGCAGCTGAAAGGCACCACAAAAGTTTTGCTACCTGCTTTCTGGGCTGAGATGGGGAATCGCTGAATTTTGGACTCGGCTGCTGACAAAATGTTCCAAACACACCCCATGCACAGCTCCACCGGGGAAGGTGCCAGAAACGAGTTCTGTTGGTAGTTTTTACAGTACCCCGGTAGGCAGCTGAAAGGCACCACAAAACTTGTTGTACCTGCTTTCTGGGCTGAGATGGGGATCAGCTGAATTTTGGACTCGGCTGCTGACAAAATGTTCCAAACACACCCCATGCACACATTCACTGGCAAAGGTGCCAGAAAGGAGTTCTGTTGGTAGTTTTTACACTACCCCGGTAGGCAGCTGAAAGGCACCACAAAAGTTTTTCTACCTGCTTTATGGGCTTAGATGGGGAATCGCTGAATTTTGGACTCGGCTGGTAACAAAATGTTCCAAACACACCCCATGCACAGCTCCACCGGGGAAGGGGCGAGAAACGAGTTCTGTTGGTAGTTTTTACACTACCCCGGTAGGCAGCTGAAAGGCACCACAAAACTTGTTCTACCTGCTTTCTGGGCTGAGATGGGGAACAGCTGAATTTTGGACTCGGCTGGTAACAAAATGTTCCAAACACACCCCATGCACAACTCCACCGGGGAAGGTGCGAGAAAGGAGTTCTGTTGGTAGTTTTTACACTACCCTGGTAGGCAAGAGAAAGGCACCACAAAACTTGTTCTACCTGCTTTCTGGGCTGAGGTGGAGAATCGCTGAATTTTGGACTCGGCTGGTGAAAAAATGTTCCAAACACACCCCATGCACAACTCCACCGGGAAAGGTGCCAGAAAGGAGTTCTGTTGGTAGTTTTTACACTACCCCGGTAGGCAGCTGAAAGGCACCACAAAACTTGTTCTACCTGCTTTCTGGGCTGAGATGGGGAACGGCTGAATTTTGGACTCGGCTGGTAACAAAATGTTCCAAACACACCCCATGCACAGCTCCACCGGGGAAGGTGCCAGAAACGAGTTCTGTTGGTAGTTTTTACACTACCCCGGTAGGCAGCTGAAAGGCACCTCAAAAGTTTTGCTACCTGCTTTCTGGGCTGAGATGGGGAACAGCTGAGTTTTGGACTCGGCTGGTGACAAAATGTTCCAAACACACCCCATGCACAACTCCACCGGGGAAGGTGCCAGAAACGAGTTCTGTTGGTAGTTTTTACAGTACCCTGGTAGGCAAGAGAAAGGCACCACAAAACTTGTTCTACCTGCTTTCTGGGCTGAGAGGAGAATCGCTGAATTTTGGACTCGGCTGGAGAAAAAATGTTCCAAACACACCCCATGCACAACTCCACCGGGAAAGGTGCCAGAAACGAGTTCTGTTGGTAGTTTTTACACTACCCCGGTAGGCAGCTGAAAGGCATTACAAAACTTGTTCTACCTGCTTTCTGGGCTGAGATGGGGAACAGCTGAATTTTGGACTCGGCTGGTGACAAAATGTTCCAAACACACCCCATGCACACCTCCACCGGGGAAGGTGCCAGAAACGAGTTCTGTTGGTAGTTTTTACACTACCCCGGTAGGCAGCTGAAAGGCACCACAAAACTTGTTGTACCTGCTTTCTGGGCTGAGATGGGGATCAGCTGAATTTTGGACTCGGCTGCTGACAAAATGTTCCAAACACACCCCATGCACACATTCACTGGCAAAGGTGCCAGAAAGGAGTTCTGTTGGTAGTTTTTACACTACCCCGGTAGGCAGCTGAAAGGCACCACAAAACTTGTTCTACCTGCTTTATGGGCTTAGATGGGGAATCGCTGAATTTTGGACTCGGCTGGTGATAAAATGTTCCAAACACACCCCATGCACAGCTCCACCGGGGAAGGTGCCAGAAACGAGTTCTGTTGGTAGTTTTTACAGTACCCTGGTAGGCAAGAGAAAGGCACCACAAAACTTGTTGTACCTGCTTTCTGGGCTGAGATGGGGAACAGCTGAGTTTTGGACTGGGCTGGTGACAAAATGTTCCAAACACACCCCATGCACAACTCCACCGGGGAAGGTGCCAGAAACGAGTTCTGTTGGTAGTTTTTACAGTACCCTGGTAGGCAAGAGAAAGGCACCACAAAACTTGTTCTACCTGCTTTCTGGGCTGAGAGGAGAATCGCTGAATTTTGGACTCGGCTGGTGACAAAATGTTCCAAACACACCCCATGCACACCTCCACCGGGGAAGGTGCCAGAAACGAGTTCTGTTGGTAGTTTTTACACTACCCCGGTAGGCAGCTGAAAGGCACCACAAAACTTGTTGTACCTGCTTT
Organism: Falco biarmicus; assembly: GCF_023638135.1. Lineage (NCBI taxonomy): Eukaryota > Metazoa > Chordata > Aves > Falconiformes > Falconidae > Falco > Falco biarmicus. The sequence continues at coordinate 107,873 of NW_026611995.1, read as the reverse complement.
CTGGGCTGAGATGGGGATCAGCTGAAGTTTGGACTCGGCTGCTGACAAAATGTTCCAAACACACCCCATGCACACCTCCACCGGGGAAGGTGCCAGAAACGAGTTCTGTTGGTAGTTTTTACACTACCCCGGTAGGCAGCTGAAAGGCACCATAAAACTTGTTCTACCTGCTTTCTGGGCTGAGATGGGGAACAGCTGAGTTTTGGACTCGGCTGGTGACAAAATGTTCCAAACACACCCCATGCACAACTCCACCGGGGAAGGTGCCAGAAACGAGTTCTGTTGGTAGTTTTTACAGTACCCTGGTAGGCAGCTGAAAGGCACCACAAAACTTGTTCTACCTGCTTTCTGGGCTGAGATGGAGAATCGCTGAATTTTGGACTCGGCTGGTGAAAAAATGTTCCAAACACACCCCATGCACAACTCCACCGGGAAAGGTGCCAGAAACGAGTTCTGTTGGTAGTTTTTACACTACCCCGGTAGGCAGCTGAAAGGCACCACAAAACTTGTTCTACCTGCTTTCTGGGCTGAGATGGGGAACGGCTGAATTTTGGACTCGGCTGGTAACAAAATGTTCCAAACACACCCCATGCACAGCTCCACCGGGGAAGGTGCCAGAAACGAGTTCTGTTGGTAGTTTTTACACTACCCCGGTAGGCAGCTGAAAGGCACCACAAAAGTTTTGCTACCTGCTTTCTGGGCTGAGATGGGGAACAGCTGAGTTTTGGACTCGGCTGGTGACAAAATGTTCCAAACACACCCCATGCACAACTCCACCGGGGAAGGTGCCAGAAACGAGTTCTGTTGGTAGTTTTTACAGTACCCTGGTAGGCAAGAGAAAGGCACCACAAAACTTGTTCTACCTGCTTTCTGGGCTGAGAGGAGAATCGCTGAATTTTGGACTCGGCTGGTGAAAAAATGTTCCAAACACACCCCATGCACAACTCCACCGGGAAAGGTGCCAGAAACGAGTTCTGTTGGTAGTTTTTACACTACCCCGGTAGGCAGCTGAAAGGCATTACAAAACTTGTTCTACCTGCTTTCTGGGCTGAGATGGGGAACAGCTGAATTTTGGACTCGGCTGGTGACAAAATGTTCCAAACACACCCCATGCACACCTCCACCGGGGAAGGTGCCAGAAACGAGTTCTGTTGGTAGTTTTTACAGTACCCTGGTAGGCAGCTGAAAGGCACCACAAAACTTGTTCTACCTGCTTTCTGGGCTGAGATGGAGAATCGCTGAATTTTGGACTCGGCTGGTGAAAAAATGTTCCAAACACACCCCATGCACAACTCCACCGGGAAAGGTGCCAGAAACGAGTTCTGTTGGTAGTTTTTACACTACCCCGGTAGGCAGCTGAAAGGCACCACAAAACTTGTTCTACCTGCTTTCTGGGCTGAGATGGGGAACGGCTGAATTTTGGACTCGGCTGGTAACAAAATGTTCCAAACACACCCCATGCACAGCTCCACCGGGGAAGGTTCCAGAAACGAGTTCTGTTGGTAGTTTTTACACTACCCCGGTAGGCAGCTGAAAGGCACCACAAAAGTTTTGCTACCTGCTTTCTGGGCTGAGATGGGGAACAGCTGAGTTTTGGACTCGGCTGGTGACAAAATGTTCCAAACACACCCCATGCACAACTCCACCGGGGAAGGTGCCAGAAACGAGTTCTGTTGGTAGTTTTTACAGTACCCTGGTAGGCAAGAGAAAGGCACCACAAAACTTGTTCTACCTGCTTTCTGGGCTGAGAGGAGAATCGCTGAATTTTGGACTCGGCTGGTGAAAAAATGTTCCAAACACACCCCATGCACAACTCCACCGGGAAAGGTGCCAGAAACGAGTTCTGTTGGTAGTTTTTACACTACCCCGGTAGGCAGCTGAAAGGCATTACAAAACTTGTTCTACCTGCTTTCTGGGCTGAGATGGGGAACAGCTGAATTTTGGACTCGGCTGGTGACAAAATGTTCCAAACACACCCCATGCACACCTCCACCGGGGAAGGTGCCAGAAACGAGTTCTGTTGGTAGTTTTTACACTACCCCGGTAGGCAGCTGAAAGGCACCACAAAACTTGTTCTACCTGCTTTCTGGGCTGAGATGGGGAACAGCTGAGTTTTGGACTGGGCTGGTGACAAAATGTTCCAAACACACCCCATGCACAACTCCACCGGGGAAGGTGCCAGAAACGAGTTCTGTTGGTAGTTTTTACAGTACCCTGGTAGGCAGCTGAAAGGCACCACAAAACTTGTTCTACCTGCTTTCTGGGCTGAGATGGGGAACGGCTGAATTTTGGACTCGGCTGGTGAAAAAATGTTCCAAACACACCCCATGCACAACTCCACCGGGAAAGGTGCCAGAAACGAGTTCTGTTGGTAGTTTTTACACTACCCCAGTAGGCAGCTGAAAGGCACCACAAAAGTTTTGCTACCTGCTTTCTGGGCTGAGATGGGGAACAGCTGAGTTTTGGACTCGGCTGCTGACAAAATGTTCCAAACACACCCCATGCACAACTCCACCGGGGAAGGTGCGAGAAAGGAGTTCTGTTGGTAGTTTTTACAGTACCCTGGTAGGCAAGAGAAAGGCACCACAAAACTTGTTCTACCTTCTTTCTGGGCTGAGAGGAGAATCGCTGAATTTTGGACTCGGCTGGTGACAAAATGTTCCAAACACACCCCATGCACAACTCCACCGGGGAAGGTGCCAGAAACGAGTTCTGTTGGTAGTTTTTACACTACCCCGGTAGGCAGCTGAAAGGCACCACAAAAGTTTTGCTACCTGCTTTCTGGGCTGAGATGGGGAATCGCTGAATTTTGGACTCGGCTGCTGACAAAATGTTCCAAACACACCCCATGCACAGCTCCACCGGGGAAGGTGCCAGAAACGAGTTCTGTTGGTAGTTTTTACACTACCCCGGTAGGCAGCTGAAAGGCACCACAAAACTTGTTGTACCTGCTTTCTGGGCTGAAATGGGGATCAGCTGAATTTTGGACTCGGCTGCTGACAAAATGTTCCAAACACACCCCATGCACACATTCACTGGCAAAGGTGCCAGAAAGGAGTTCTGTTGGTAGTTTTTACACTACCCCGGTAGGCAGCTGAAAGGCACCACAAAAGTTTTTCTACCTGCTTTATGGGCTTAGATGGGGAATCGCTGAATTTTGGACTCGGCTGGTAACAAAATGTTCCAAACACACCCCATGCACAGCTCCACCGGGGAAGGGGCGAGAAACGAGTTCTGTTGGTAGTTTTTACACTACCCCGGTAGGCAGCTGAAAGGCACCACAAAACTTGTTCTACCTGCTTTCTGGGCTGAGATGGGGAACAGCTGAATTTTGGACTCGGCTGGTAACAAAATGTTCCAAACACACCCCATGCACAACTCCACCGGGGAAGGTGCGAGAAAGGAGTTCTGTTGGTAGTTTTTACACTACCCTGGTAGGCAAGAGAAAGGCACCACAAAACTTGTTCTACCTGCTTTCTGGGCTGAGGTGGAGAATCGCTGAATTTTGGACTCGGCTGGTGAAAAAATGTTCCAAACACACCCCATGCACAACTCCACCGGGAAAGGTGCCAGAAAGGAGTTCTGTTGGTAGTTTTTACACTACCCCGGTAGGCAGCTGAAAGGCACCACAAAACTTGTTCTACCTGCTTTCTGGGCTGAGATGGGGAACGGCTGAATTTTGGACTCGGCTGGTAACAAAATGTTCCAAACACACCCCATGCACAGCTCCACCGGGGAAGGTGCCAGAAACGAGTTCTGTTGGTAGTTTTTACACTACCCCGGTAGGCAGCTGAAAGGCACCACAAAAGTTTTGCTACCTGCTTTCTGGGCTGAGATGGGGAACAGCTGAGTTTTGGACTCGGCTGGTAACAAAATGTTCCAAACACACCCCATGCACAACTCCACCGGGGAAGGTGCCAGAAACGAGTTCTGTTGGTAGTTTTTACAGTACCCTGGTAGGCAAGAGAAAGGCACCACAAAACTTGTTCTACCTGCTTTCTGGGCTGAGAGGAGAATCGCTGAATTTTGGACTCGGCTGGAGAAAAAATGTTCCAAACACACCCCATGCACAACTCCACCGGGAAAGGTGCCAGAAACGAGTTCTGTTGGTAGTTTTTACACTACCCCGGTAGGCAGCTGAAAGGCATTACAAAACTTGTTCTACCTGCTTTCTGGGCTGAGATGGGGAACAGCTGAATTTTGGACTCGGCTGGTGACAAAATGTTCCAAACACACCCCATGCACACCTCCACCGGGGAAGGTGCCAGAAACGAGTTCTGTTGGTAGTTTTTACACTACCCCGGTAGGCAGCTGAAAGGCACCACAAAACTTGTTCTACCTGCTTTCTGGGCTGAGATGGGGATCAGCTGAATTTTGGACTCGGCTGCTGACAAAATGTTCCAAACACACCCCATGCACACATTCACTGGCAAAGGTGCCAGAAAGGAGTTCTGTTGGTAGTTTTTACACTACCCCGGTAGGCAGCTGAAAGGCACCACAAAACTTGTTCTACCTGCTTTATGGGCTTAGATGGGGAATCGCTGAAGTTTGGACTCGGCTGGTGACAAAATGTTCCAAACACACCCCATGCACAGCTCCACCGGGGAAGGTGCCAGAAACGAGTTCTGTTGGTAGTTTTTACAGTACCCCGGTAGGCAGCTGAAAGGCACCACAAAACTTGTTGTACCTGCTTTCTGGGCTGAGATGGGGAACAGCTGAGTTTTGGACTGGGCTGGTGACAAAATGTTCCAAACACACCCCATGCACAACTCCACCGGGGAAGGTGCCAGAAACGAGTTCTGTTGGTAGTTTTTACAGTACCCTGGTAGGCAAGAGAAAGGCACCACAAAACTTGTTCTACCTGCTTTCTGGGCTGAGAGGAGAATCGCTGAATTTTGGACTCGGCTGGTGACAAAATGTTCCAAACACACCCCATGCACACCTCCACCGGGGAAGGTGCCAGAAACGAGTTCTGTTGGTAGTTTTTACACTACCCCGGTAGGCAGCTGAAAGGCACCACAAAACTTGTTGTACCTGCTTTCTGGGCTGAGATGGGGATCAGCTGAAGTTTGGACTCGGCTGCTGACAAAATGTTCCAAACACACCCCATGCACACCTCCACCGGGGAAGGTGCCAGAATCGAGTTCTGTTGGTAGTTTTTACACTACCCCGGTAGGCAGCTGAAAGGCACCATAAAACTTGTTCTACCTGCTTTCTGGGCTGAGATGGGGAACAGCTGAGTTTTGGACTCGGCTGGTGACAAAATGTTCCAAACACACCCCATGCACAACTCCACCGGGGAAGGTGCCAGAAACGAGTTCTGTTGGTAGTTTTTACAGTACCCTGGTAGGCAGCTGAAAGGCACCACAAAACTTGTTCTACCTGCTTTCTGGGCTGAGATGGAGAATCGCTGAATTTTGGACTCGGCTGGTGAAAAAATGTTCCAAACACACCCCATGCACAACTCCACCGGGGAAGGTGCCAGAAACGAGTTCTGTTGGTAGTTTTTACACTACCCCGGTAGGCAGCTGAAAGGCACCACAAAACTTGTTCTACCTGCTTTCTGGGCTGAGATGGGGAACGGCTGAATTTTGGACTCGGCTGGTAACAAAATGTTCCAAACACACCCCATGCACAGCTCCACCGGGGAAGGTGCCAGAAACGAGTTCTGTTGGTAGTTTTTACACTACCCCGGTAGGCAGCTGAAAGGCACCACAAAAGTTTTGCTACCTGCTTTCTGGGCTGAGATGGGGAACAGCTGAGTTTTGGACTCGGCTGGTGACAAAATGTTCCAAACACACCCCATGCACAACTCCACCGGGGAAGGTGCCAGAAACGAGTTCTGTTGGTAGTTTTTACAGTACCCTGGTAGGCAAGAGAAAGGCACCACAAAACTTGTTCTACCTGCTTTCTGGGCTGAGAGGAGAATCGCTGAATTTTGGACTCGGCTGGTGAAAAAATGTTCCAAACACACCCCATGCACAACTCCACCGGGAAAGGTGCCAGAAAGGAGTTCTGTTGGTAGTTTTTACACTACCCCGGTAGGCAGCTGAAAGGCATTACAAAACTTGTTCTACCTGCTTTCTGGGCTGAGATGGGGAACAGCTGAATTTTGGACTCGGCTGGTGACAAAATGTTCCAAACACACCCCATGCACACCTCCACCGGGGAAGGTGCCAGAAACGAGTTCTGTTGGTAGTTTTTACACTACCCCGGTAGGCAGCTGAAAGGCACCACAAAACTTGTTGTACCTGCTTTCTGGGCTGAGATGGGGATCAGCTGAAGTTTGGACTCGGCTGCTGACAAAATGTTCCAAACACACCCCATGCACACATTCACTGGCAAAGGTGCCAGAAAGGAGTTCTGTTGGTAGTTTTTACACTACCCCGGTAGGCAGCTGAAAGGCACCACAAAACTTGTTCTACCTGCTTTATGGGCTTAGATGGGGAATCGCTGAATTTTGGACTCGGCTGGTGACAAAATGTTCCAAACACACCCCATGCACAGCTCCACCGGGGAAGGTGCCAGAAACGAGTTCTGTTGGTAGTTTTTACACTACCCCGGTAGGCAGCTGAAAGGCACCACAAAACTTGTTCTACCTGCTTTCTGGGCTGAGATGGGGAACAGCTGAGTTTTGGACTGGGCTGGTGACAAAATGTTCCAAACACACCCCATGCACAACTCCACCGGGGAAGGTGCCAGAAACGAGTTCTGTTGGTAGTTTTTACACTACCCCGGTAGGCAGCTGAAAGGCACCACAAAACTTGTTCTACCTGCTTTCTGGGCTGAGATGGGGAACGGCTGAATTTTGGACTCGGCTGGTAACAAAATGTTCCAAACACACCCCATGCACAGCTCCACCGGGGAAGGTGCCAGAAACGAGTTCTGTTGGTAGTTTTTACACTACCCCGGTAGGCAGCTGAAAGGCACCACAAAAGTTTTGCTACCTGCTTTCTGGGCTGAGATGGGGAACAGCTGAGTTTTGGACTCGGCTGCTGACAAAATGTTCCAAACACACCCCATGCACAACTCCACCGGGGAAGGTGCCAGAAACGAGTTCTGTTGGTAGTTTTTACAGTACCCTGGTAGGCAAGAGAAAGGCACCACAAAACTTGTTCTACCTTCTTTCTGGGCTGAGAGGAGAATCTCTGAATTTTGGACTCGGCTGGTGACAAAATGTTCCAAACACACCCCATGCACAACTCCACCGGGGAAGGTGCCAGAAACGAGTTCTGTTGGTAGTTTTTACACTACCCCGGTAGGCAGCTGAAAGGCACCACAAAAGTTTTGCTACCTGCTTTCTGGGCTGAGATGGGGAATCGCTGAATTTTGGACTCGGCTGGTGACAAAATGTTCCAAACACACCCCATGCACAGCTCCACCGGGGAAGGTGCCAGAAACGAGTTCTGTTGGTAGTTTTTACACTACCCCGGTAGGCAGCTGAAAGGCACCACAAAACTTGTTGTACCTGCTTTCTGGGCTGAAATGGGGATCAGCTGAATTTTGGACTCGGCTGCTGACAAAATGTTCCAAACACACCCCATGCACACATTCACTGGCAAAGGTGCCAGAAAGGAGTTCTGTTGGTAGTTTTTACACTACCCCGGTAGGCAGCTGAAAGGCACCACAAAAGTTTTTCTACCTGCTTTATGGGCTTAGATGGGGAATCGCTGAATTTTGGACTCGGCTGGTAACAAAATGTTCCAAACACACCCCATGCACAGCTCCACCGGGGAAGGGGCGAGAAACGAGTTCTGTTGGTAGTTTTTACACTACCCCGGTAGGCAGCTGAAAGGCACCACAAAACTTGTTCTACCTGCTTTCTGGGCTGAGATGGGGAACAGCTGAATTTTGGACTCGGCTGGTAACAAAATGTTCCAAACACACCCCATGCACAACTCCACCGGGGAAGGTGCGAGAAAGGAGTTCTGTTGGTAGTTTTTACACTACCCTGGTAGGCAAGAGAAAGGCACCACAAAACTTGTTCTACCTGCTTTCTGGGCTGAGGTGGAGAATCGCTGAATTTTGGACTCGGCTGGTGAAAAAATGTTCCAAACACACCCCATGCACAACTCCACCGGGGAAGGTGCGAGAAAGGAGTTCTGTTGGTAGTTTTTACACTACCCCGGTAGGCAGCTGAAAGGCACCACAAAACTTATTGTACCTGCTTTCTGGGCTGAGATGGGGAACAGCTGAGTTTTGGACTCGGCTGGTGACAAAATGTTCCAAACACACCCCATGCACAACTCCACCGGGGAAGGTGCCAGAAACGAGTTCTGTTGGTAGTTTTTACACTACCCCGGTAGGCAGCTGAAAGGCACCACAAAACTTGTTCTACCTGCTTTCTGGGCTGAGATGGGGAACGGCTGAATTTTGGACTCGGCTGGTGACAAAATGTTCCAAACACACCCCATGCACAACTCCACCGGGGAAGGTGCGAGAAAGGAGTTCTGTTGGTAGTTTTTACAGTACCCTGGTAGGCAAGAGAAAGGCACCACAAAACTTGTTCTACCTGCTTTCTGGGCTGAGGTGGAGAATCGCTGAATTTTGGACTCGGCTGGTGAAAAAATGTTCCAAACACACCCCATGCACAACTCCACCGGGGAAGGTGCCAGAAACGAGTTCTGTTGGTAGTTTTTACAGTACCCCGGTAGGCAGCTGAAAGGCACCACAAAACTTGTTCTACCTGCTTTCTGGGCTGAGATGGGGAACGGCTGAATTTTGGACTCGGCTGGTAACAAAATGTTCCAAACACACCCCATGCACAGCTCCACCGGGGAAGGTGCCAGAAACGAGTTCTGTTGGTAGTTTTTACAGTACCCCGGTAGGCAGCTGAAAGGCACCACAAAAGTTTTGCTACCTGCTTTCTGGGCTGAGATGGGGAACAGCTGAGTTTTGGACTCGGCTGCTGACAAAATGTTCCAAACACACCCCATGCACAACTCCACCGGGGAAGGTGCCAGAAACGAGTTCTGTTGGTAGTTTTTACAGTACCCTGGTAGGCAAGAGAAAGGCACCACAAAACTTGTTCTACCTGCTTTCTGGGCTGAGAGGAGAATCGCTGAATTTTGGACTCAGCTGGTGAAAAAATGTTCCAAACACACCCCATGCACAACTCCACCGGGAAAGGTGCCAGAAACGAGTTCTGTTGGTAGTTTTTACACTACCCCGGTAGGCAGCTGAAAGGCATTACAAAACTTGTTCTACCTGCTTTCTGGGCTGAGATGGGGAACGGCTGAATTTTGGACTCGGCTGGTGACAAAATGTTCCAAACACACCCCATGCACACCTCCACCGGGAAAGGTGCCAGAAAGGAGTTCTGTTGGTAGTTTTTACACTACCCCGGTAGGCAGCTGAAAGGCACCACAAAACTTGTTGTACCTGCTTTCTGGGCTGAGATGGGGATCAGCTGAAGTTTGGACTCGGCTGGTAACAAAATGTTCCAAACACACCCCATGCACAACTCCACCGGGGAAGGTGCGAGAAAGGAGTTCTGTTGGTAGTTTTTACACTACCCCGGTAGGCAAGAGAAAGGCACCACAAAACTTGTTCTACCTGCTTTCTGGGCTGAGGTGGAGAATCGCTGAATTTTGGACTCGGCTGGTGAAAAAATGTTCCAAACACACCCCATGCACAACTCCACCGGGGAAGGTGCCAGAAACGAGTTCTGTTGGTAGTTTTTACACTACCCCGGTAGGCAGCTGAAAGGCACCACAAAACTTGTTGTACCTGCTTTCTGGGCTGAGATGGGGAACGGCTGAATTTTGGACTCGGCTGGTGACAAAATGTTCCAAACACACCCCATGCACACCTCCACCGGGGAAGGTGCCAGAAACGAGTTCTGTTGGTAGTTTTTACACTACCCCGGTAGGCAGCTGAAAGGCACCACAAAACTTGTTCTACCTGCTTTCTGGGCTGAGATGGGGAACGGCTGAATTTTGGACTCGGCTGGTGACAAAATGTTCCAAACACACCCCATGCACAACTCCACCGGGGAAGGTGCGAGAAAGGAGTTCTGTTGGTAGTTTTTACAGTACCCTGGTAGGCAAGAGAAAGGCACCACAAAACTTGTTCTACCTGCTTTCTGGGCTGAGGTGGAGAATCGCTGAATTTTGGACTCGGCTGGTGAAAAAATGTTCCAAACACACCCCATGCACAACTCCACCGGGGAAGGTGCCAGAAACGAGTTCTGTTGGTAGTTTTTACAGTACCCCGGTAGGCAGCTGATAGGCACCACAAAACTTGTTCTACCTGCTTTCTGGGCTGAGATGGGGAACGGCTGAATTTTGGACTCGGCTGGTAACAAAATGTTCCAAACACACCCCATGCACAGCTCCACCGGGGAAGGTGCCAGAAACGAGTTCTGTTGGTAGTTTTTACACTACCCCGGTAGGCAGCTGAAAGGCACCACAAAAGTTTTGCTACCTGCTTTCTGGGCTGAGATGGGGAACAGCTGAGTTTTGGACTCGGCTGCTGACAAAATGTTCCAAACACACCCCATGCACAGCTCCACCGGGGAAGGTGCCAGAAACGAGTTCTGTTGGTAGTTTTTACAGTACCCTGGTAGGCAAGAGAAAGGCACCACAAAACTTGTTCTACCTGCTTTCTGGGCTGAGAGGAGAATCGCTGAATTTTGGACTCAGCTGGTGAAAAAATGTTCCAAACACACCCCATGCACAACTCCACCGGGAAAGGTGCCAGAAACGAGTTCTGTTGGTAGTTTTTACACTACCCCGGTAGGCAGCTGAAAGGCATTACAAAACTTGTTCTACCTGCTTTCTGGGCTGAGATGGAGAATCGCTGAATTTTGGACTCGGCTGGTGACAAAATGTTCCAAACACACCCCATGCACACCTCCACCGGGGAAGGTGCCAGAAACGAGTTCTGTTGGTAGTTTTTACACTACCCCGGTAGGCAGCTGAAAGGCACCACAAAAGTTTTGCTACCTGCTTTCTGGGCTGAGATGGGGAACGGCTGAATTTTGGACTCGGCTGGTGACAAAATGTTCCAAACACACCCCATGCACACCTCCACCGGGGAAGGTGCCAGAAACGAGTTCTGTTGGTAGTTTTTACACTACCCCGGTAGGCAGCTGAAAGGCACCACAAAACTTGTTGTACCTGCTTTCTGGGCTGAGATGGGGATCAGCTGAAGTTTGGACTCGGCTGGTAACAAAATGTTCCAAACACACCCCATGCACAACTCCACCGGGGAAGGTGCGAGAAAGGAGTTCTGTTGGTAGTTTTTACACTACCCCGGTAGGCAAGAGAAAGGCACCACAAAACTTGTTCTACCTGCTTTCTGGGCTGAGGTGGAGAATCGCTGAATTTTGGACTCGGCTGGTGACAAAATGTTCCAAACACACCCCATGCACAACTCCACCGGGGAAGGTGCCAAAAACGAGTTCTGTTGGTAGTTTTTACACTACCCCGGTAGGCAGCTGAAAGGCACCACAAAACTTGTTGTACCTGCTTTCTGGGCTGAGATGGGGATCAGCTGAAGTTTGGACTCGGCTGCTGACAAAATGTTCCAAACACACCCCATGCACAACTCCACCGGGGAAGGTGCCAGAAACGAGTTCTGTTGGTAGTTTTTACAGTACCCCCGGTAGGCAGCTGAAAGGCACCACAAAACTTGTTCTACCTGCTTTCTGGGCTGAGATGGGGAACGGCTGAATTTTGGACTCGGCTGGTAACAAAATGTTCCAAACACACCCCATGCACAGCTCCACCGGGGAAGGTGCCAGAAACGAGTTCTGTTGGTAGTTTTTACACTACCCCGGTAGGCAGCTGAAAGGCACCACAAAAGTTTTGCTACCTGCTTTCTGGGCTGAGATGGGGAACAGCTGAGTTTTGGACTCGGCTGCTGACAAAATGTTCCAAACACACCCCATGCACAACTCCACCGGGGAAGGTGCCAGAAACGAGTTCTGTTGGTAGTTTTTACAGTACCCTGGTAGGCAAGAGAAAGGCACCACAAAACTTGTTCTACCTGCTTTCTGGGCTGAGATGGGGAACAGCTGAGTTTTGGACTCGGCTGGTGAAAAAATGTTCCAAACACACCCCATGCACAACTCCACCGGGAAAGGTGCCAGAAACGAGTTCTGTTGGTAGTTTTTACACTACCCCGGTAGGCAGCTGAAAGGCATTACAAAACTTGTTCTACCTGCTTTCTGGGCTGAGATGGAGAATCGCTGAATTTTGGACTCGGCTGGTGACAAAATGTTCCAAACACACCCCATGCACACCTCCACCGGGGAAGGTGCCAGAAACGAGTTCTGTTGGTAGTTTTTACACTACCCCGGTAGGCAGCTGAAAGGCACCACAAAACTTGTTGTACCTGCTTTCTGGGCTGAGATGGGGATCAGCTGAAGTTTGGACTCGGCTGGTAACAAAATGTTCCAAACACACCCCATGCACAACTCCACCGGGGAAGGTGCGAGAAAGGAGTTCTGTTGGTAGTTTTTACACTACCCCGGTAGGCAAGAGAAAGGCACCACAAAACTTGTTCTACCTGCTTTCTGGGCTGAGGTGGAGAATCGCTGAATTTTGGACTCGGCTGGTGAAAAAATGTTCCAAAGACACCCCATGCACAACTCCACCGGGGAAGGTGCCAGAAACGAGTTCTGTTGGTAGTTTTTACACTACCCCGGTAGGCAGCTGAAAGGCACCACAAAACTTGTTGTACCTGCTTTCTGGGCTGAGATGGGGAACGGCTGAATTTTGGACTCGGCTGGTGACAAAATGTTCCAAACACACCCCATGCACACCTCCACCGGGGAAGGTGCCAGAAACGAGTTCTGTTGGTAGTTTTTACACTACCCCGGTAGGCAGCTGAAAGGCACCACAAAACTTGTTCTACCTGCTTTCTGGGCTGAGATGGGGAACAGCTGAGTTTTGGACTCGGCTGGTGACAAAATGTTCCAAACACACCCCATGCACAACTCCACCGGGGAAGGTGCCAGAAACGAGTTCTGTTGGTAGTTTTTACAGTACCCTGGTAGGCAAGAGAAAGGCACCACAAAACTTGTTCTACCTGCTTTCTGGGCTGAGGTGGAGAATCGCTGAATTTTGGACTCGGCTGGTGAAAAAATGTTCCAAACACACCCCATGCACAACTCCACCGGGGAAGGTGCCAGAAACGAGTTCTGTTGGTAGTTTTTACAGTACCCCGGTAGGCAGCTGAAAGGCACCACAAAACTTGTTCTACCTGCTTTCTGGGCTGAGATGGGGAACGGCTGAATTTTGGACTCGGCTGGTAACAAAATGTTCCAAACACACCCCATGCACAGCTCCACCGGGGAAGGTGCCAGAAACGAGTTCTGTTGGTAGTTTTTACAGTACCCTGGTAGGCAAGAGAAAGGCACCACAAAAGTTTTGCTACCTGCTTTCTGGGCTGAGATGGGGAACAGCTGAGTTTTGGACTCGGCTGCTGACAAAATGTTCCAAACACACCCCATGCACAGCTCCACCGGGGAAGGTGCCAGAAACGAGTTCTGTTGGTAGTTTTTACAGTACCCTGGTAGGCAAGAGAAAGGCACCACAAAACTTGTTCTACCTGCTTTCTGGGCTGAGAGGAGAATCGCTGAATTTTGGACTCAGCTGGTGAAAAAATGTTCCAAACACACCCCATGCACAACTCCACCGGGAAAGGTGCCAGAAACGAGTTCTGTTGGTAGTTTTTACACTACCCCGGTAGGCAGCTGAAAGGCATTACAAAACTTGTTCTACCTGCTTTCTGGGCTGAGATGGAGAATCGCTGAATTTTGGACTCGGCTGGTGACAAAATGTTCCAAACACACCCCATGCACACCTCCACCGGGGAAGGTGCCAGAAACGAGTTCTGTTGGTAGTTTTTACACTACCCCGGTAGGCAGCTGAAAGGCACCACAAAAGTTTTGCTACCTGCTTTCTGGGCTGAGATGGGGAACGGCTGAATTTTGGACTCGGCTGGTGACAAAATGTTCCAAACACACCCCATGCACACCTCCACCGGGGAAGGTGCCAGAAACGAGTTCTGTTGGTAGTTTTTACACTACCCCGGTAGGCAGCTGAAAGGCACCACAAAACTTGTTGTACCTGCTTTCTGGGCTGAGATGGGGATCAGCTGAAGTTTGGACTCGGCTGGTAACAAAATGTTCCAAACACACCCCATGCACAACTCCACCGGGGAAGGTGCGAGAAAGGAGTTCTGTTGGTAGTTTTTACACTACCCCGGTAGGCAAGAGAAAGGCACCACAAAACTTGTTCTACCTGCTTTCTGGGCTGAGGTGGAGAATCGCTGAATTTTGGACTCGGCTGGTGACAAAATGTTCCAAACACACCCCATGCACAACTCCACCGGGGAAGGTGCCAGAAAGGAGTTCTGTTGGTAGTTTTTACACTACCCCGGTAGGCAGCTGAAAGGCACCACAAAACTTGTTGTACCTGCTTTCTGGGCTGAGATGGGGAACGGCTGAATTTTGGACTCGGCTGGTGACAAAATGTTCCAAACACACCCCATGCACAACTCCACCGGGGAAGGTGCGAGAAAGGAGTTCTGTTGGTAGTTTTTACAGTACCCTGGTAGGCAAGAGAAAGGCACCACAAAACTTGTTCTACCTGCTTTCTGGTCTGAGGTGGAGAATCGCTGAATTTTGGACTCGGCTGGTGAAAAAATGTTCCAAACACACCCCATGCACAACTCCACCGGGGAAGGTGCCAGAAACGAGTTCTGTTGGTAGTTTTTACACTACCCCGGTAGGCAGCTGAAAGGCACCACAAAACTTGTTGTACCTGCTTTCTGGGCTGAGATGGGGAACGGCTGAATTTTGGACTCGGCTGGTGACAAAATGTTCCAAACACACCCCATGCACAACTCCACCGAGGAAGGTGCCAAAAACGAGTTCTGTTGGTAGTTTTTACACTACCCCGGTAGGCAGCTGAAAGGCACCACAAAACTTGTTGTACCTGCTTTCTGGGCTGAGATGGGGAACGGCTGAATTTTGGACTCGGCTGGTGACAAAATGTTCCAAACACACCCCATGCACACCTCCACCGGGGAAGGTGCGAGAAAGGAGTTCTGTTGGTAGTTTTTACACTACCCCGGTAGGCAGCTGAAAGGCACCACAAAAGTTTTTCTACCTGCTTTCTGGGCTGAGATGGGGATCAGCTGAAGTTTGGACTCGGCTGCTGACAAAATGTTCCAAACACACCCCATGCACACCTCCACCGGGGAAGGTGCCAGAAACGAGTTCTGTTGGTAGTTTTTACACTACCCCGGTAGGCAGCTGAAAGGCACCACAAAAGTTTTGCTACCTGCTTTCTGGGCTGAGATGGGGAACAGCTGAGTTTTGGACTCGGCTGCTGACAAAATGTTCCAAACACACCCCATGCACAACTCCACCGGGGAAGGTGCCAGAAACGAGTTCTGTTGGTAGTTTTTACAGTACCCTGGTAGGCAAGAGAAAGGCACCACAAAACTTGTTCTACCTGCTTTCTGGGCTGAGAGGAGAATCGCTGAATTTTGGACTCGGCTGGTGAAAAAACTGTTCCAAACACACCCCATGCACAACTCCACCGGGAAAGGTGCCAGAAACGAGTTCTGTTGGTAGTTTTTACACTACCCCGGTAGGCAGCTGAAAGGCATTACAAAACTTGTTCTACCTGCTTTCTGGGCTGAGATGGGGAACGGCAGAATTTTGGACTCGGCTGGTGACAAAATGTTCCAAACACACCCCATGCACACCTCCACCGGGGAAGGTGCCAGAAACGAGTTCTGTTGGTAGTTTTTACACTACCCCGGTAGGCAGCTGAAAGGCACCACAAAACTTGTTGTACCTGCTTTCTGGGCTGAGATGGGGATCAGCTGAAGTTTGGACTCGGCTGCTGACAAAATGTTCCAAACACACCCCATGCACAACTCCACCGGGGAAGGTGCGAGAAAGGAGTTCTGTTGGTAGTTTTTACACTACCCCGGTAGGCAGCTGAAAGGCACCACAAAAGTTTTTCTACCTGCTTTATGGGCTTAGATGGGGAATCGCTGAATTTTGGACTCGGCTGCTGACAAAATGTTCCAAACACACCCCATGCACAGCTCCACCGGGGAAGGTGCCAGAAACGAGTTCTGTTGGTAGTTTTTACACTACCCCGGTAGGCAGCTGAAAGGCACCACAAAACTTGTTCTACCTGCTTTCTGGGCTGAGATGGGGAACGGCTGAATTTTGGACTCGGCTGGTGACAAAATGTTCCAAACACACCCCATGCACACCTCCACCGGGGAAGGTGCGAGAAAGGAGTTCTGTTGGTAGTTTTTACACTACCCCGGTAGGCAGCTGAAAGGCACCACAAAAGTTGTTCTACCTGCTTTCTGGGCTGAGATGGGGATCAGCTGAAGTTTGGACTCGGCTGCTGACAAAATGTTCCAAACACACCCCATGCACACCTCCACCGGGGAAGGTGCGAGAAAGGAGTTCTGTTGGTAGTTTTTACACTACCCCGGTAGGCAGCTGAAAGGCACCACAAAACTTGTTGTACCTGCTTTCTGGGCTGAGATGGGGAATCGCTGAATTTTGGACTCGGCTGGTGACAAAATGTTCCAAACACACCCCATGCACAACTCCACCGGGGAAGGTGCCAGAAATGAGTTCTTTTGGTAGTTTTTACACTACCCCGGTAGGCAGCTGAAAGGCACCGCAAAACTTGTTGTACCTGCTTTCTGGGCTGAGATGGGGAACAGCTGAGTTTTGGACTGGGCTGCTGACAAAATGTTCCAAACACACCCCATGCACAACTCCACCGGGGAAGGTGCCAGAAACGAGTTCTGTTGGTAGTTTTTACAGTACCCTGGTAGGCAGCTGAAAGGCACCACAAAACTTGTTCTACCTGCTTTGTGGGCTGAGATGGAGAATCGCTGAATTTTGGACTCGGCTGGTGACAAAATGTTCCAAACACACCCCATGCACAACTCCACCGGGGAAGGTGCCAGAAACGAGTTCTGTTGGTAGTTTTTACAGTACCCCGGTAGGCAGCTGAAAGGCACCACAAAACTTGTTGTACCTGCTTTCTGGGCTGAGATGGGGAACGGCTGAATTTTGGACTCGGCTGGTGACAAAATGTTCCAAACACACCCCATGCACAACTCCACCGGGAAAGGTGCCAGAAACGAGTTCTGTTGGTAGTTTTTACACTACCCCGGTAGGCAGCTGAAAGGCACCACAAAACTTGTTCTACCTGCTTTCTGGGCTTAGATGGGGAATCGCGGAATTTTGGACTCGGCTGGTGACAAAATGTTCCAAACACACCCCATGCACAACTCCACCGGGGAAGGTGCCAGAAACGAGTTCTGTTGGTAGTTTTTACAGTACCCCGGTAGGCAGCTGAAAGGCACCACAAAACTTGTTCTACCTGCTTTCTGGGCTGAGATGGGGAACGGCTGAATTTTGGACTCGGCTGGTAACAAAATGTTCCAAACACACCCCATGCACAGCTCCACCGGGGAAGGTGCCAGAAACGAGTTCTGTTGGTAGTTTTTACACTACCCCGGTAGGCAGCTGAAAGGCACCACAAAAGTTTTGCTACCTGCTTTCTGGGCTGAGATGGGGAACAGCTGAGTTTTGGACTCGGCTGGTGACAAAATGTTCCAAACACACCCCATGCACAACTCCACCGGGGAAGGTGCCAGAAACGAGTTCTGTTGGTAGTTTTTACACTACCCCGGTAGGCAGCTGAAAGGCACCGCAAAACTTGTTGTACCTGCTTTCTGGGCAGAGATGGGGAACGGCTGAGTTTTGGACTCGGCTGCTGACAAAATGTTCCAAACACACCCCATGCACAACTCCACCGGGGAAGGTGCCAGAAACGAGTTCTGTTGGTAGTTTTTACAGTACCCTGGTAGGCAAGAGAAAGGCACCACAAAACTTGTTCTACCTGCTTTCTGGGCTGAGAGGAGAATCGCTGAATTTTGGACTCGGCTGGTGAAAAAACTGTTCCAAACACACCCCATGCACAACTCCACCGGGAAAGGTGCCAGAAACGAGTTCTGTTGGTAGTTTTTACACTACCCCGGTAGGCGGCTGAAAGGCACCACAAAAGTTTTGCTACCTGCTTTCTGGGCTGAGATGGGGAACCGCTGAATTTTGGACTCGGCTGGTGACAAAATGTTCCAAACACACCCCATGCACAACTCCACCGGGAAAGGTGCCAGAAACGAGTTCTGTTGGTAGTTTTTACACTACCCCGGTAGGCAGCTGAAAGGCACCACAAAACTTGTTGTACCTGCTTTCTGGGCTGAGATGGGGATCAGCTGAAGTTTGGACTCGGCTGCTGACAAAATGTTCCAAACACACCCCATGCACAACTCCACCGGGGAAGGTGCGAGAAAGGAGTTCTGTTGGTAGTTTTTACACTACCCCGGTAGGCAGCTGAAAGGCACCACAAAAGTTTTTCTACCTGCTTTATGGGCTTAGATGGGGAATCGCTGAATTTTGGACTCGGCTGCTGACAAAATGTTCCAAACACACCCCATGCACAGCTCCACCGGGGAAGGTGCCAGAAATGAGTTCTGTTGGTAGTTTTTACACTACCCCGGTAGGCAGCTGAAAGGCACCACAAAACTTGTTCTACCTGCTTTCTGGGCTGAGATGGGGAACGGCTGAATTTTGGACTCGGCTGGTGACAAAATGTTCCAAACACACCCCATGCACACCTCCACCGGGGAAGGTGCGAGAAAGGAGTTCTGTTGGTAGTTTTTACACTACCCCGGTAGGCAGCTGAAAGGCACCACAAAAGTTGTTCTACCTGCTTTCTGGGCTGAGATGGGGATCAGCTGAAGTTTGGACTCGGCTGCTGACAAAATGTTCCAAACACACCCCATGCACACCTCCACCGGGGAAGGTGCGAGAAAGGAGTTCTGTTGGTAGTTTTTACACTACCCCGGTAGGCAGCTGAAAGGCACCACAAAACTTGTTGTACCTGCTTTCTGGGCTGAGATGGGGAATCGCTGAATTTTGGACTCGGCTGGTGACAAAATGTTCCAAACACACCCCATGCACAACTCCACCGGGGAAGGTGCCAGAAATGAGTTCTTTTGGTAGTTTTTACACTACCCCGGTAGGCAGCTGAAAGGCACCGCAAAACTTGTTGTACCTGCTTTCTGGGCTGAGATGGGGAACAGCTGAGTTTTGGACTGGGCTGCTGACAAAATGTTCCAAACACACCCCATGCACAACTCCACCGGGGAAGGTGCCAGAAACGAGTTCTGTTGGTAGTTTTTACAGTACCCTGGTAGGCAGCTGAAAGGCACCACAAAACTTGTTCTACCTGCTTTGTGGGCTGAGATGGAGAATCGCTGAATTTTGGACTCGGCTGGTGACAAAATGTTCCAAACACACCCCATGCACAACTCCACCGGGGAAGGTGCCAGAAACGAGTTCTGTTGGTAGTTTTTACAGTACCCTGGTAGGCAGCTGAAAGGCACCACAAAACTTGTTCTACCTGCTTTCTGGGCTGAGATGGGGAACGGCTGAATTTTGGACTCGGCTGGTGACAAAATGTTCCAAACACACCCCATGCACAACTCCACCGGGAAAGGTGCCAGAAACGAGTTCTGTTGGTAGTTTTTACACTACCCCGGTAGGCAGCTGAAAGGCACCACAAAACTTGTTCTACCTGCTTTCTGGGCTGAGATGGGGAATCGCGGAATTTTGGACTCGGCTGGTGACAAAATGTTCCAAACACACCCCATGCACAACTCCACCGGGGAAGGTGCCAGAAACGAGTTCTGTTGGTAGTTTTTACAGTACCCCGGTAGGCAGCTGAAAGGCACCACAAAACTTGTTCTACCTGCTTTCTGGGCTGAGATGGGGAACGGCTGAATTTTGGACTCGGCTGGTAACAAAATGTTCCAAACACACCCCATGCACAGCTCCACCGGGGAAGGTGCCAGAAACGAGTTCTGTTGGTAGTTTTTACACTACCCCGGTAGGCAGCTGAAAGGCACCACAAAAGTTTTGCTACCTGCTTTCTGGGCTGAGATGGGGAACAGCTGAGTTTTGGACTCGGCTGCTGACAAAATGTTCCAAACACACCCCATGCACAACTCCACCGGGGAAGGTGCCAGAAACGAGTTCTGTTGGTAGTTTTTACACTACCCCGGTAGGCAGCTGAAAGGCACCACAAAAGTTTTTCTACCTGCTTTCTGGGCTTAGATGGGGAATCGCTGAATTTTGGACTCGGCTGGTGACAAAATGTTCCAAACACACCCCATGCACACCTCCACCGGGGAAGGTGCGAGAAAGGAGTTCTGTTGGTAGTTTTTACACTACCCCGGTAGGCAGCTGAAAGGCACCACAAAAGTTTTTCTACCTGCTTTATGGGCTTAGATGGGGAATCGCTGAATTTTGGACTCGGCTGGTAACAAAATGTTCCAAACACACCCCATGCACAGCTCCACCGGGGAAGGTGCCAGAAACGAGTTCTGTTGGTAGTTTTTACACTACCCCGGTAGGCAGCTGAAAGGCACCGCAAAACTTGTTGTACCTGCTTTCTGGGCTGAGATGGGGAACAGCTGAGTTTTGGACTGGGCTGGTGACAAAATGTTCCAAACACACCCCATGCACAGCTCCACCGGGGAAGGTGCCAGAAACGAGTTCTGTTGGTAGTTTTTACACTACCCCGGTAGGCAGCTGAAAGGCACCACAAAACTTGTTCTACCTGCTTTCTGGGCTGAGATGGGGAACAGCTGAGTTTTGGACTCGGCTGCTGACAAAATGTTCCAAACACACCCCATGCACAACTCCACCGGGGAAGGTGCCAGAAACGAGTTCTGTTGGTAGTTTTTACAGTACCCTGGTAGGCAGCTGAAAGGCACCACAAAACTTGTTCTACCTGCTTTCTGGGCTGAGATGGGGAACAGCTGAGTTTTGGACTGGGCTGGTGACAAAATGTTCCAAACACACCCCATGCACAGCTCCACCGGGGAAGGTGCCAGAAACGAGTTCTGTTGGTAGTTTTTACACTACCCCGGTAGGCAGCTGAAAGGCACCGCAAAACTTGTTGTACCTGCTTTCTGGGCTGAGATGGGGAACAGCTGAGTTTTGGACTCGGCTGGTGACAAAATGTTCCAAACACACCCCATGCACAACTCCACCGGGGAAGGTGCCAGAAACGAGTTCTGTTGGTAGTTTTTACAGTACCCTGGTAGGCAGCTGAAAGGCACCACAAAACTTGTTCTACCTGCTTTCTGGGCTGAGATGGGGAACGGCTGAATTTTGGACTCGGCTGGTGACAAAATGTTCCAAACACACCCCATGCACACCTCCACCGGGGAAGGTGCGAGAAAGGAGTTCTGTTGGTAGTTTTTACACTACCCCGGTAGGCAGCTGAAAGGCACCACAAAAGTTGTTCTACCTACTTTATGGGCTGAGATGGGGAACGGCTGAATTTTGGACTCGGCTGGTAACAAAATGTTCCAAACACACCCCATGCACAGCTCCACCGGGGAAGGTGCCAGAAACGAGTTCTGTTGGTAGTTTTTACACTACCCCAGTAGGCAGCTGAAAGGCACCACAAAAGTTTTGCTACCTGCTTTCCGGGCTGAGATGGGGAACAGCTGAGTTTTGGACTCGGCTGCTGACAAAATGTTCCAAACACACCCCATGCACAACTCCACCGGGGAAGGTGCCAGAAACGAGTTCTGTTGGTAGTTTTTACAGTACCCTGGTAGGCAAGAGAAAGGCACCACAAAACTTGTTCTACCTTCTTTCTGGGCTGAGAGGAGAATCGCTGAATTTTGGACTCGGCTGCTGACAAAATGTTCCAAACACACCCCATGCACAGCTCCACCGGGGAAGGTGCCAGAAACGAGTTCTGTTGGTAGTTTTTACACTACCCCGGTAGGCAGCTGAAAGGCACCACAAAACTTGTTCTACCTTCTTTCTGGGCTGAGATGGGGAACGGCTGAATTTTGGACTCGGCTGGTGACAAAATGTTCCAAACACACCCCATGCACAACTCCACCGGGGAAGGTGCCAGAAACGAGTTCTGTTGGTAGTTTTTACACTACCCCGGTAGGCAGCTGAAAGGCACCACAAAACTTGTTGTACTTGCTTTCTGGGCTGAGATGGGGAACAGCTGAATTTTGGAATCGGCTGGTGACAAAATGTTCCAAACACACCCCATGCACAACTCCACCGGGGAAGGTGCCAGAAACGAGTTCTGTTTTTAGTTTTTACAGTACCCTGGTAGGCAGCTGAAAGGCACCACAAAACTTGTTCTACCTGCTTTATGGGCTGAGATGGGGAACGGCTGAATTTTGGACTCGGCTGGTAACAAAATGTTCCAAACACACCCCATGCACAGCTCCACCGGGGAAGGTGCCAGAAACGAGTTCTGTTGGTAGTTTTTACACTACCCCGGTAGGCAGCTGAAAGGCACCACGAAAGTTTTGCTACCTGCTTTCTGGGCTGAGATGGGGAACAGCTGAGTTTTGGACTCGGCTGCTGACAAAATGTTCCAAACACACCCCATGCACAACTCCACCGGGGAAGGTGCCAGAAACGAGTTCTGTTGGTAGTTTTTACAGTACCCTGGTAGGCAAGAGAAAGGCACCACAAAACTTGTTCTACCTGCTTTCTGGGCTGAGAGGAGAATCGCTGAATTTTGGACTCGGCTGGTGAAAAAATGTTCCAAACACACCCCATGCACAACTCCACCGGGAAAGGTGCCAGAAACGAGTTCTGTTGGTAGTTTTTACACTACCCCGGTAGGCAGCTGAAAGGCATTACAAAACTTGTTCTACCTGCTTTCTGGGCTGAGATGGGGAACGGCTGAATTTTGGACTCGGCTGGTGACAAAATGTTCCAAACACACCCCATGCACAACTCCACCGGGGAAGGTGCCAGAAACGAGTTCTGTTGGTAGTTTTTACACTACCCCGGTAGGCAGCTGAAAGGCACCACAAAACTTGTTGTACCTGCTTTCTGGGCTGAGATGGGGATCAGCTGAAGTTTGGACTCGGCTGCTGACAAAATGTTCCAAACACACCCCATGCACAACTCCACCGGGGAAGGTGCGAGAAAGGAGTTCTGTTGGTAGTTTTTACACTACCCCGGTAGGCAGCTGAAAGGCACCACAAAACTTGTTCTACCTGCTTTATGGGCTTAGATGGGGAATCGCTGAATTTTGGACTCGGCTGCTGACAAAATGTTCCAAACACACCCCATGCACAGCTCCACCGGGGAAGGTGCCAGAAATGAGTTCTGTTGGTAGTTTTTACACTACCCCGGTAGGCAGCTGAAAGGCACCACAAAACTTGTTCTACCTGCTTTCTGGGCTGAGATGGGGAACGGCTGAATTTTGGACTCGGCTGGTGACAAAATGTTCCAAACACACCCCATGCACACCTCCACCGGGGAAGGTGCGAGAAAGGAGTTCTGTTGGTAGTTTTTACACTACCCCGGTAGGCAGCTGAAATGCACCACAAAAGTTGTTCTACCTGCTTTCTGGGCTGAGATGGGGATCAGCTGAAGTTTGGACTCGGCTGCTGACAAAATGTTCCAAACACACCCCATGCACACCTCCACCGGGGAAGGTGCGAGAAAGGAGTTCTGTTGGTAGTTTTTACACTACCCCGGTAGGCAGCTGAAAGGCACCACAAAACTTGTTCTACCTGCTTTCTGGGCTGAGATGGGGAATCGCTGAATTTTGGACTCGGCTGCTGACAAAATGTTCCAAACACACCCCATGCACAACTCCACCGGGGAAGGTGCCAGAAATGAGTTCTTTTGGTAGTTTTTACACTACCCCGGTAGGCAGCTGAAAGGCACCGCAAAACTTGTTGTACCTGCTTTCTGGGCTGAGATGGGGAACAGCTGAGTTTTGGACTGGGCTGGTGACAAAATGTTCCAAACACACCCCATGCACACCTCCACCGGGGAAGGTGCCAGAAACGAGTTCTGTTGGTAGTTTTTACACTACCCCGGTAGGCAGCTGAAAGGCACCACAAAACTTGTTGTACCTGCTTTCTGGGCTGAGATGGGGAACGGCTGAATTTTGGACTCGGCTGGTGACAAAATGTTCCAAACACACCCCATGCACAACTCCACCGAGGAAGGTGCCAAAAACGAGTTCTGTTGGTAGTTTTTACACTACCCCGGTAGGCAGCTGAAAGGCACCACAAAACTTGTTGTACCTGCTTTCTGGGCTGAGATGGGGATCAGCTGAAGTTTGGACTCGGCTGCTGACAAAATGTTCCAAACACACCCCATGCACAACTCCACCGGGGAAGGTGCCAGAAACGAGTTCTGTTGGTAGTTTTTACAGTACCCCGGTAGGCAGCTGAAAGGCACCACAAAACTTGTTGTACCTGCTTTCTGGGCTGAGATGGGGAACGGCTGAATTTTGGACTCGGCTGGTAACAAAATGTTCCAAACACACCCCATGCACAGCTCCACCGGGGAAGGTGCCAGAAACGAGTTCTGTTGGTAGTTTTTACACTACCCCGGTAGGCAGCTGAAAGGCACCACAAAAGTTTTGCTACCTGCTTTCTGGGCTGAGATGGGGAACAGCTGAGTTTTGGACTCGGCTGGTGACAAAATGTTCCAAACACACCCCATGCACAACTCCACCGGGGAAGGTGCCAGAAACGAGTTCTGTTGGTAGTTTTTACAGTACCCTGGTAGGCAAGAGAAAGGCACCACAAAACTTGTTCTACCTGCTTTCTGGGCTGAGAGGAGAATCGCTGAATTTTGGACTCGGCTGGTGAAAAAATGTTCCAAACACACCCCATGCACAGCTCCACCGGGGAAGGTGCCAGAAACGAGTTCTGTTGGTAGTTTTTACACTACCCCGGTAGGCAGCTGAAAGGCACCACAAAACTTGTTCTACCTGCTTTCTGGGCTGAGATGGGGAACGGCTGAATTTTGGACTCGGCTGGTGACAAAATGTTCCAAACACACCCCATGCACACCTCCACCGGGGAAGGTGCCAGAAACGAGTTCTGTTGGTAGTTTTTACACTACCCTGGTAGGCAGCTGAAAGGCACCACAAAACTTGTTCTACCTGCTTTCTGGGCTGAGATGGGGAACGGCTGAATTTTGGACTCGGCTGCTGACAAAATGTTCCAAACACACCCCATGCACAACTCCACCGGGGAAGGTGCCAGAAACGAGTTCTGTTGGTAGTTTTTACAGTACCCCGGTAGGCAGCTGAAAGGCACCACAAAACTTGTTGTACCTGCTTTCTGGGCTGAGATGGGGAACGGCTGAATTTTGGACTCGGCTGGTAACAAAATGTTCCAAACACACCCCATGCACAGCTCCACCGGGGAAGGTGCCAGAAACGAGTTCTGTTGGTAGTTTTTACACTACCCCGGTAGGCAGCTGAAAGGCACCACAAAAGTTTTGCTACCTGCTTTCTGGGCTGAGATGGGGAACAGCTGAGTTTTGGACTCGGCTGGTGACAAAATGTTCCAAACACACCCCATGCACAACTCCACCGGGGAAGGTGCCAGAAACGAGTTCTGTTGGTAGTTTTTACAGTACCCTGGTAGGCAAGAGAAAGGCACCACAAAACTTGTTCTACCTGCTTTCTGGGCTGAGAGGAGAATCGCTGAATTTTGGACTCGGCTGGTGAAAAAATGTTCCAAACACACCCCATGCACAGCTCCACCGGGGAAGGTGCCAGAAACGAGTTCTGTTGGTAGTTTTTACACTACCCCGGTAGGCAGCTGAAAGGCACCACAAAACTTGTTCTACCTGCTTTCTGGGCTGAGATGGGGAACGGCTGAATTTTGGACTCGGCTGGTGACAAAATGTTCCAAACACACCCCATGCACACCTCCACCGGGGAAGGTGCCAGAAACGAGTTCTGTTGGTAGTTTTTACACTACCCTGGTAGGCAGCTGAAAGGCACCACAAAACTTGTTCTACCTGCTTTATGGGCTGAGATGGGGAACGGCTGAATTTTGGACTCGGCTGGTAACAAAATGTTCCAAACACACCCCATGCACAGCTCCACCGGGGAAGGTGCCAGAAACGAGTTCTGTTGGTAGTTTTTACACTACCCCGGTAGGCAGCTGAAAGGCACCACAAAAGTTTTGCTACCTGCTTTCTGGGCTGAGATGGGGATCAGCTGAAGTTTGGACTCGGCTGCTGACAAAATGTTCCAAACACACCCCATGCACAACTCCACCGGGGAAGGTGCCAGAAACGAGTTCTGTTGGTAGTTTTTACACTACCCTGGTAGGCAAGAGAAAGGCACCACAAAACTTGTTCTACCTTCTTTCTGGGCTGAGAGGAGAATCGCTGAATTTTGGACTCGGCTGCTGACAAAATGTTCCAAACACACCCCATGCACAGCTCCACCGGGGAAGGTGCCAGAAACGAGTTCTGTTGGTAGTTTTTACACTACCCCGGTAGGCAGCTGAAAGGCACCACAAAACTTGTTCTACCTTCTTTCTGGGCTGAGATGGGGAACGGCTGAATTTTGGACTCGGCTGGTGACAAAATGTTCCAAACACACCCCATGCACAACTCCACCGGGGAAGGTGCCAGAAACGAGTTCTGTTGGTAGTTTTTACACTACCCCGGTAGGCAGCTGAAAGGCACCACAAAACTTGTTGTACCTGCTTTCTGGGCTGAGATGGGGAACGGCTGAATTTTGGACTCGGCTGGTGAAAAAATGTTCCAAACACACCCCATGCACAACTCCACCGGGGAAGGTGCCAGAAACGAGTTCTGTTGGTAGTTTTTACAGTACCCTGGTAGGCAGCTGAAAGGCACCACAAAACTTGTTCTACCTGCTTTATGGGCTGAGATGGGGAACGGCTGAATTTTGGACTCGGCTGTTAACAAAATGTTCCAAACACACCCCATGCACAGCTCCACCGGGGAAGGTGCCAGAAACGAGTTCTGTTGGTAGTTTTTACACTACCCCGGTAGGCAGCTGAAAGGCACCACAAAAGTTTTGCTACCTGCTTTCTGGGCTGAGATGGGGAACAGCTGAGTTTTGGACTCGGCTGCTGACAAAATGTTCCAAACACACCCCATGCACAACTCCACTGGGAAAGGTGCCAGAAACGAGTTCTGTTGGTAGTTTTTACACTACCCCGGTAGGCAAGAGAAAGGCACCACAAAACTTGTTCTACCTGCTTTCTGGGCTGAGAGGAGAATCGCTGAATTTTGGACTCGGCTGGTGAAAAAATGTTCCAAACACACCCCATGCACAACTCCACCGGGAAAGGTGCCAGAAACGAGTTCTGTTGGTAGTTTTTACACTACCCCGGTAGGCAGCTGAAAGGCATTACAAAACTTGTTCTACCTGCTTTCTGGGCTGAGATGGGGAATCGCTGAATTTTGGACTCGGCTGGTGACAAAATGTTCCAAACACACCCCATGCACACCTCCACCGGGGAAGGTGCCAGAAACGAGTTCTGTTGGTAGTTTTTACACTACCCCGGTAGGCAGCTGAAAGGCACCACAAAACTTGTTGTACCTGCTTTCTGGGCTGAGATGGGGATCAGCTGAAGTTTGGACTCGGCTGCTGACAAAATGTTCCAAACACACCCCATGCACAACTCCACCGGGGAAGGTGCCAGAAACGAGTTCTGTTGGTAGTTTTTACAGTACCCTGGTAGGCAGCTGAAAGGCACCACAAAACTTGTTCTACCTGCTTTATGGGCTGAGATGGGGAACGGCTGAATTTTGGACTCGGCTGTTAACAAAATGTTCCAAACACACCCCATGCACAGCTCCACCGGGGAAGGTGCCAGAAACGAGTTCTGTTGGTAGTTTTTACACTACCCCGGTAGGCAGCTGAAAGGCACCACAAAAGTTTTGCTACCTGCTTTCTGGGCTGAGATGGGGAACAGCTGAGTTTTGGACTCGGCTGCTGACAAAATGTTCCAAACACACCCCATGCACAACTCCACTGGGAAAGGTGCCAGAAACGAGTTCTGTTGGTAGTTTTTACACTACCCCGGTAGGCAAGAGAAAGGCACCACAAAACTTGTTCTACCTGCTTTCTGGGCTGAGAGGAGAATCGCTGAATTTTGGACTCGGCTGGTGAAAAAATGTTCCAAACACACCCCATGCACAACTCCACCGGGAAAGGTGCCAGAAACGAGTTCTGTTGGTAGTTTTTACACTACCCCGGTAGGCAGCTGAAAGGCATTACAAAACTTGTTCTACCTGCTTTCTGGGCTGAGATGGGGAACGGCTGAATTTTGGACTCGGCTGGTGACAAAATGTTCCAAACACACCCCATGCACACCTCCACCGGGGAAGGTGCCAGAAACGAGTTCTGTTGGTAGTTTTTACACTACCCCGGTAGGCAGCTGAAAGGCACCACAAAACTTGTTGTACCTGCTTTCTGGGCTGAGATGGGGATCAGCTGAAGTTTGGACTCGGCTGCTGACAAAATGTTCCAAACACACCCCATGCACAACTCCACCGGGGAAGGTGCCAGAAACGAGTTCTGTTGGTAGTTTTTACACTACCCCGGTAGGCAGCTGAAAGGCACCACAAAAGGTTTTTCTACCTGCTTTATGGGCTTAGATGGGGAATCGCTGAATTTTGGACTCGGCTGCTGACAAAATGTTCCAAACACACCCCATGCACAGCTCCACCGGGGAAGGTGCCAGAAATGAGTTCTGTTGGTAGTTTTTACACTACCCCGGTAGGCAGCTGAAAGGCACCACAAAAGTTTTTCTACCTGCTTTATGGGCTTAGATGGGGAATCGCTGAATTTTGGACTCGGCTGCTGACAAAATGTTCCAAACACACCCCATGCACAGCTCCACCGGGGAAGGTGCCAGAAACGAGTTCTGTTGGTAGTTTTTACACTACCCCGGTAGGCAGCTGAAAGGCACCACAAAACTTGTTGTACCTGCTTTCTGGGCTGAGATGGGGAACGGGCTGAATTTTGGACTCGGCTGGTGACAAAATGTTCCAAACACACCCCATGCACAACTCCACCGAGGAAGGTGCCAAAAACGAGTTCTGTTGGTAGTTTTTACACTACCCCGGTAGGCAGCTGAAAGGCACCACAAAACTTGTTGTACCTGCTTTCTGGGCTGAGATGGGGATCAGCTGAAGTTTGGACTCGGCTGCTGACAAAATGTTCCAAACACACCCCATGCACAACTCCACCGGGGAAGGTGCCAGAAACGAGTTCTGTTGGTAGTTTTTACAGTACCCTGGTA
Organism: Falco biarmicus; assembly: GCF_023638135.1. Lineage (NCBI taxonomy): Eukaryota > Metazoa > Chordata > Aves > Falconiformes > Falconidae > Falco > Falco biarmicus. The sequence goes on along the minus strand of NW_026611995.1, from coordinate 78,695 downwards.
GGCAGCTGAAAGGCACCACAAAACTTGTTCTACCTGCTTTCTGGGCTGAGATGGGGAACGGCTGAATTTTGGACTCGGCTGGTAACAAAATGTTCCAAACACACCCCATGCACAGCTCCACCGGGGAAGGTGCCAGAAACGAGTTCTGTTGGTAGTTTTTACACTACCCCGGTAGGCAGCTGAAAGGCACCACAAAAGTTTTGCTACCTGCTTTCTGGGCTGAGATGGGGAACAGCTGAGTTTTGGACTCGGCTGCTGACAAAATGTTCCAAACACACCCCATGCACAACTCCACCGGGGAAGGTGCCAGAAACGAGTTCTGTTGGTAGTTTTTTACACTACCCCGGTAGGCAGCTGAAAGGCACCACAAAAGTTTTGCTACCTGCTTTCTGGGCTGAGATGGGGAACAACTGAATTTTGGACTCGGCTGGTGACAAAATGTTCCAAACACACCCCATGCACAACTCCACCGGGAAAGGTGCCAGAAACGAGTTCTGTTGGTAGTTTTTACACTACCCCGGTAGGCAGCTGAAAGGCATTACAAAACTTGTTCTACCTGCTTTCTGGGCTGAGATGGGGAACGGCTGAATTTTGGACTCGGCTGGTGACAAAATGTTCCAAACACACCCCATGCACACCTCCACCGGGGAAGGTGCCAGAAACGAGTTCTGTTGGTAGTTTTTACACTACCCCGGTAGGCAAGAGAAAGGCACCACAAAACTTGTTGTACCTGCTTTCTGGGCTGAGATGGGGATCAGCTGAAGTTTGGACTCGGCTGCTGACAAAATGTTCCAAACACACCCCATGCACAACTCCACCGGGGAAGGTGCGAGAAAGGACTTCTGTTGGTAGTTTTTACACTACCCCGGTAGGCAGCTGAAAGGCACCACAAAAGTTTTTCTACCTGCTTTATGGGCTTAGATGGGGAATCGCTGAATTTTGGACTCGGCTGCTGACAAAATGTTCCAAACACACCCCATGCACAGCTCCACCGGGGAAGGTGCCAGAAATGAGTTCTGTTGGTAGTTTTTACACTACCCCGGTAGGCAGCTGAAAGGCACCACAAAACTTGTTCTACCTGCTTTCTGGGCTGAGATGGGGAACGGCTGAATTTTGGACTCGGCTGGTGACAAAATGTTCCAAACACACCCCATGCACACCTCCACCGGGGAAGGTGCCAGAAACGAGTTCTGTTGGTAGTTTTTACACTACCCCGGTAGGCAGCTGAAAGGCACCACAAAACTTGTTGTACCTGCTTTCTGGGCTGAGATGGGGAACGGCTGAATTTTGGACTCGGCTGGTGAAAAAATGTTCCAAACACACCCCATGCACAACTCCACCGGGGAAGGTGCCAGAAACGAGTTCTGTTGGTAGTTTTTACAGTACCCTGGTAGGCAGCTGAAAGGCACCACAAAACTTGTTCTACCTGCTTTATGGGCTGAGATGGGGAACGGCTGAATTTTGGACTCGGCTGTTAACAAAATGTTCCAAACACACCCCATGCACAGCTCCACCGGGGAAGGTGCCAGAAACGAGTTCTGTTGGTAGTTTTTACACTACCCCGGTAGGCAGCTGAAAGGCACCACAAAAGTTTTGCTACCTGCTTTCTGGGCTGAGATGGGGAACAGCTGAGTTTTGGACTCGGCTGCTGACAAAATGTTCCAAACACACCCCATGCACAACTCCACTGGGGAAGGTGCCAGAAACGAGTTCTGTTGGTAGTTTTTACACTACCCCGGTAGGCAAGAGAAAGGCACCACAAAACTTGTTCTACCTGCTTTCTGGGCTGAGAGGAGAATCGCTGAATTTTGGACTCGGCTGGTGAAAAAATGTTCCAAACACACCCCATGCACAACTCCACCGGGAAAGGTGCCAGAAACGAGTTCTGTTGGTAGTTTTTACACTACCCCGGTAGGCAGCTGAAAGGCATTACAAAACTTGTTCTACCTGCTTTCTGGGCTGAGATGGGGAACGGCTGAATTTTGGACTCGGCTGGTGACAAAATGTTCCAAACACACCCCATGCACACCTCCACCGGGGAAGGTGCCAGAAACGAGTTCTGTTGGTAGTTTTTACACTACCCCGGTAGGCAGCTGAAAGGCACCACAAAACTTGTTGTACCTGCTTTCTGGGCTGAGATGGGGAACAGCTGAAGTTTGGACTCGGCTGCTGACAAAATGTTCCAAACACACCCCATGCACAACTCCACCGGGGAAGGTGCCAGAAACGAGTTCTGTTGGTAGTTTTTACACTACCCCGGTAGGCAGCTGAAAGGCACCACAAAACTTGTTCTACCTGCTTTATGGGCTTAGATGGGGAATCGCTGAATTTTGGACTCGGCTGCTGACAAAATGTTCCAAACACACCCCATGCACAGCTCCACCGGGGAAGGTGCCAGAAATGAGTTCTGTTGGTAGTTTTTACACTACCCCGGTAGGCAGCTGAAAGGCACCACAAAACTTGTTGTACCTGCTTTCTGGGCTGAGATGGGGAACGGCTGAATTTTGGACTCGGCTGGTGACAAAATGTTCCAAACACACCCCATGCACACCTCCACCCGGGGAAGGTGCGAGAAAGGAGTTCTGTTGGTAGTTTTTACACTACCCCGGTAGGCAGCTGAAAGGCACCACAAAAGTTGTTCTACCTGCTTTCTGGGCTGAGATGGGGAACGGCTGAATTTTGGACTCGGCTGCTGACAAAATGTTCCAAACACACCCCATGCACACCTCCACCGGGGAAGGTGCCAGAAACGAGTTCTGTTGGTAGTTTTTACACTACCCCGGTAGGCAGCTGAAAGGCACCACAAAACTTGTTCTACCTGCTTTCTGGGCTGAGATGGGGAATCGCTGAATTTTGGACTCGGCTGGTGACAAAATGTTCCAAACACACCCCATGCACAACTCCACCGGGGAAGGTGCCAGAAATGAGTTCTTTTGGTAGTTTTTACACTACCCCGGTAGGCAGCTGAAAGGCACCGCAAAACTTGTTGTACCTGCTTTGTGGGCTGAGATGGGGAACAGCTGAGTTTTGGACTGGGCTGGTGACAAAATGTTCCAAACACACCCCATGCACAACTCCACCGGGGAAGGTGCCAGAAACGAGTTCTGTTGGTAGTTTTTACACTACCCCGGTAGGCAGCTGAAAGGCACCACAAAACTTGTTGTACCTGCTTTCTGGGCTGAGATGGGGAACGGCTGAATTTTGGACTCGGCTGGTGACAAAATGTTCCAAACACACCCCATGCACAACTCCACCGAGGAAGGTGCCAAAAACGAGTTCTGTTGGTAGTTTTTACACTACCCCGGTAGGCAGCTGAAAGGCACCACAAAACTTGTTGTACCTGCTTTCTGGGCTGAGATGGGGATCAGCTGAAGTTTGGACTCGGCTGCTGACAAAATGTTCCAAACACACCCCATGCACAACTCCACCGGGGAAGGTGCCAGAAACGAGTTCTGTTGGTAGTTTTTACAGTACCCCGGTAGGCAGCTGAAAGGCACCACAAAACTTGTTCTACCTGCTTTCTGGGCTGAGATGGGGAACGGCTGAATTTTGGACTCGGCTGGTAACAAAATGTTCCAAACACACCCCATGCACAGCTCCACCGGGGAAGGTGCCAGAAACGAGTTCTGTTGGTAGTTTTTACACTACCCCGGTAGGCAGCTGAAAGGCACCACAAAAGTTTTGCTACCTGCTTTCTGGGCTGAGATGGGGAACAGCTGAGTTTTGGACTCGGCTGCTGACAAAATGTTCCAAACACACCCCATGCACAACTCCACCGGGGAAGGTGCCAGAAACGAGTTCTGTTGGTAGTTTTTACACTACCCCGGTAGGCAGCTGAAAGGCACCACAAAAGTTTTGCTACCTGCTTTCTGGGCTGAGATGGGGAACAACTGAATTTTGGACTCGGCTGGTGACAAAATGTTCCAAACACACCCCATGCACAACTCCACCGGGAAAGGTGCCAGAAACGAGTTCTGTTGGTAGTTTTTACACTACCCCGGTAGGCAGCTGAAAGGCATTACAAAACTTGTTCTACCTGCTTTCTGGGCTGAGATGGGGAACGGCTGAATTTTGGACTCGGCTGGTGACAAAATGTTCCAAACACACCCCATGCACACCTCCACCGGGGAAGGTGCCAGAAACGAGTTCTGTTGGTAGTTTTTACACTACCCCGGTAGGCAAGAGAAAGGCACCACAAAACTTGTTGTACCTGCTTTCTGGGCTGAGATGGGGATCAGCTGAAGTTTGGACTCGGCTGCTGACAAAATGTTCCAAACACACCCCATGCACAACTCCACCGGGGAAGGTGCGAGAAAGGACTTCTGTTGGTAGTTTTTACACTACCCCGGTAGGCAGCTGAAAGGCACCACAAAAGTTTTTCTACCTGCTTTATGGGCTTAGATGGGGAATCGCTGAATTTTGGACTCGGCTGCTGACAAAATGTTCCAAACACACCCCATGCACAGCTCCACCGGGGAAGGTGCCAGAAATGAGTTCTGTTGGTAGTTTTTACACTACCCCGGTAGGCAGCTGAAAGGCACCACAAAACTTGTTCTACCTGCTTTCTGGGCTGAGATGGGGAACGGCTGAATTTTGGACTCGGCTGGTGACAAAATGTTCCAAACACACCCCATGCACACCTCCACCGGGGAAGGTGCCAGAAACGAGTTCTGTTGGTAGTTTTTACACTACCCCGGTAGGCAGCTGAAAGGCACCACAAAACTTGTTGTACCTGCTTTCTGGGCTGAGATGGGGAACAGCTGAGTTTTGGACTGGGCTGCTGACAAAATGTTCCAAACACACCCCATGCACAACTCCACCGGGGAAGGTGCCAGAAACGAGTTCTGTTGGTAGTTTTTACAGTACCCTGGTAGGCAGCTGAAAGGCACCACAAAACTTGTTCTACCTGCTTTCTGGGCTGAGATGGAGAATCGCTGAATTTTGGACTCGGCTGGTGACAAAATGTTCCAAACACACCCCATGCACAACTCCACCGGGGAAGGTGCCAGAAACGAGTTCTGTTGGTAGTTTTTACAGTACCCTGGTAGGCAGCTGAAAGGCACCACAAAACTTGTTCTACCTGCTTTCTGGGCTGAGATGGAGAATCGCTGAATTTTGGACTCGGCTGGTGAAAAAATGTTCCAAACACACCCCATGCACAACTCCACCGGGAAAGGTGCCAGAAACGAGTTCTGTTGGTAGTTTTTACACTACCCCGGTAGGCAGCTGAAAGGCACCACAAAACTTGTTCTACCTGCTTTCTGGGCTGAGATGGGGAATCGCGGAATTTTGGACTCGGCTGGTGACAAAATGTTCCAAACACACCCCATGCACAACTCCACCGGGGAAGGTGCCAGAAACGAGTTCTGTTGGTAGTTTTTACAGTACCCCGGTAGGCAGCTGAAAGGCACCACAAAACTTGTTCTACCTGCTTTCTGGGCTGAGATGGGGAACGGCTGAATTTTGGACTCGGCTGGTAACAAAATGTTCCAAACACACCCCATGCACAGCTCCACCGGGGAAGGTGCCAGAAACGAGTTCTGTTGGTAGTTTTTACACTACCCCGGTAGGCAGCTGAAAGGCACCACAAAAGTTTTGCTACCTGCTTTCTGGGCTGAGATGGGGAACAGCTGAGTTTTGGACTCGGCTGCTGACAAAATGTTCCAAACACACCCCATGCACAACTCCACCGGGGAAGGTGCCAGAAACGAGTTCTGTTGGTAGTTTTTACACTACCCCGGTAGGCAGCTGAAAGGCACCACAAAAGTTTTTCTACCTGCTTTATGGGCTTAGATGGGGAATCGCTGAATTTTGGACTCGGCTGGTGACAAAATGTTCCAAACACACCCCATGCACACCTCCACCGGGGAAGGTGCGAGAAAGGAGTTCTGTTGGTAGTTTTTACACTACCCCGGTAGGCAGCTGAAAGGCACCACAAAAGTTTTTCTACCTGCTTTATGGGCTTAGATGGGGAATCGCTGAATTTTGGACTCGGCTGGTAACAAAATGTTCCAAACACACCCCATGCACAGCTCCACCGGGGAAGGTGCCAGAAACGAGTTCTGTTGGTAGTTTTTACACTACCCCGGTAGGCAGCTGAAAGGCACCGCAAAACTTGTTGTACCTGCTTTCTGGGCTGAGATGGGGAACAGCTGAGTTTTGGACTGGGCTGGTGACAAAATGTTCCAAACACACCCCATGCACAGCTCCACCGGGGAACGTGCCAGAAACGAGTTCTGTTGGTAGTTTTTACACTACCCCGGTAGGCAGCTGAAAGGCACCACAAAACTTGTTCTACCTGCTTTCTGGGCTGAGATGGGGAACAGCTGAGTTTTGGACTCGGCTGGTGACAAAATGTTCCAAACACACCCCATGCACAACTCCACCGGGGAAGGTGCGAGAAAGGAGTTCTGTTGGTAGTTTTTACACTACCCCGGTAGGCAGCTGAAAGGCACCACAAAAGTTTTTCTACCTGCTTTATGGGCTTAGATGGGGAATCGCTGAATTTTGGACTCGGCTGGTGACAAAATGTTCCAAACACACCCCATGCACACCTCCACCGGGGAAGGTGCGAGAAAGGAGTTCTGTTGGTAGTTTTTACACTACCCCGGTAGGCAGCTGAAAGGCACCACAAAACTTGTTCTACCTGCTTTATGAGCTTAGATGGGGAATCGCTGAATTTTGGACTCGGCTGGTAACAAAATGTTCCAAACACACCCCATGCACAGCTCCACCGGGGAAGGTGCCAGAAACGAGTTCTGTTGGTAGTTTTTACACTACCCCGGTAGGCAGCTGAAAGGCACCGCAAAACTTGTTGTACCTGCTTTCTGGGCTGAGATGGGGAACAGCTGAGTTTTGGACTCGGCTGGTGACAAAATGTTCCAAACACACCCCATGCACAACTCCACCGGGGAAGGTGCCAGAAACGAGTTCTGTTGGTAGTTTTTACAGTACCCTGGTAGGCAGCTGAAAGGCACCACAAAACTTGTTCTACCTGCTTTCTGGGCTGAGATGGAGAATCGCTGAATTTTGGACTCGGCTGGTGACAAAATGTTCCAAACACACCCCATGCACAACTCCACCGGGGAAGGTGCCAGAAACGAGTTCTGTTGGTAGTTTTTACAGTACCCTGGTAGGCAGCTGAAAGGCACCACAAAACTTGTTCTACCTGCTTTCTGGGCTGAGATGGGGAACGGCTGAATTTTGGACTCGGCTGGTAACAAAATGTTCCAAACACACCCCATGCACAGCTCCACCGGGGAAGGTGCCAGAAACGAGTTCTGTTGGTAGTTTTTACACTACCCCGGTAGGCAGCTGAAAGGCACCACAAAAGTTTTGCTACCTGCTTTCTGGGCTGAGATGGGGAACAGCTGAGTTTTGGACTCGGCTGGTGACAAAATGTTCCAAACACACCCCATGCACAACTCCACCGGGGAAGGTGCGAGAAAGGAGTTCTGTTGGTAGTTTTTACAGTACCCTGGTAGGCAAGAGAAAGGCACCACAAAACTTGTTCTACCTGCTTTCTGGGCTGAGATGGAGAATCGCTGAATTTTGGACTCGGCTGCTGACAAAATGTTCCAAACACACCCCATGCACACCTCCACCGGGGAAGGTGCGAGAAAGGAGTTCTGTTGGTAGTTTTTACAGTACCCCGGTAGGCAGCTGAAAGGCACCACAAAACTTGTTGTACCTGCTTTCTGGGCTGAGATGGGGAACGGCTGAATTTTGGACTCGGCTGGTGACAAAATGTTCCAAACACACCCCATGCACACCTCCACCGGGGAAGGTGCGAGAAAGGAGTTCTGTTGGTAGTTTTTACAGTACCCCGGTAGGCAGCTGAAAGGCACCACAAAACTTGTTGTACCTGCTTTCTGGGCTGAGATGGGGAACGGCTGAATTTTGGACTCGGCTGGTGACAAAATGTTCCAAACACACCCCATGCACAACTCCACCGGGGAAGGTGCCAGAAACGAGTTCTGTTGGTAGTTTTTACAGTACCCTGGTAGGCAGCTGAAAGGCACCACAAAACTTGTTCTACCTGCTTTATGGGCTGAGATGGGGAACGGCTGAATTTTGGACTCGGCTGGTAACAAAATGTTCCAAACACACCCCATGCACAGCTCCACCGGGGAAGGTGCCAGAAACGAGTTCTGTTGGTAGTTTTTACACTACCCCGGTAGGCAGCTGAAAGGCACCACAAAAGTTTTGCTACCTGCTTTCTGGGCTGAGATGGGGAACAGCTGAGTTTTGGACTCGGCTGGTGACAAAATGTTCCAAACACACCCCATGCACAACTCCACCGGGGAAGGTGCGAGAAAGGAGTTCTGTTGGTAGTTTTTACAGTACCCTGGTAGGCAAGAGAAAGGCACCACAAAACTTGTTCTACCTTCTTTCTGGGCTGAGAGGAGAATCGCTGTGTTTTGGACTCGGCTGCTGACAAAATGTTCCAAACACACCCCATGCACAGCTCCACCGGGGAAGGTGCCAGAAACGAGTTCTGTTGGTAGTTTTTACACTACTCCGGTAGGCAGCTGAAAGGCACCACAAAACTTGTTCTACCTTCTTTCTGGGCTGAGATGGGGAACGGCTGAATTTTGGACTCGGCTGGTGACAAAATGTTCCAAACACACCCCATGCACAACTCCACCGGGGAAGGTGCCAGAAACGAGTTCTGTTGGTAGTTTTTACACTACCCCGGTAGGCAGCTGAAAGGCACCACAAAACTTGTTGTACCTGCTTTCTGGGCTGAGATGGGGAACGGCTGAATTTTGGACTCGGCTGGTGACAAAATGTTCCAAACACACCCCATGCACAACTCCACCGGGGAAGGTGCCAGAAAGGAGTTCTGTTGGTAGTTTTTACACTACCCCGGTAGGCAGCTGAAAGGCACCACAAAAGTTTTTCTACCTGCTTTATGGGCTTAGATGGGGAATCGCTGAATTTTGGACTCGGCTAGTAACAAAATGTTCCAAACACACCCCATGCACAGCTCCACCGGGGAAGGTGCCAGAAACGAGTTCTGTTGGTAGTTTTTACACTACCCCGGTAGGCAGCTGAAAGGCACCACAAAACTTGTTGTACCTGCTTTCTGGGCTGAGATGGGGAACAGCTGAGTTTTTGCACTGGGCTGTTGACAAAATGTTCCAAACACACCCCATGCACAACTCCACCGGGGAAGGTGCCAGAAACGAGTTCTGTTGGTAGTTTTTACAGTACCCTGGTAGGCAGCTGAAAGGCACCACAAAACTTGTTGTACCTGCTTTCTGGGCTGAGATGGGGAACGGCTGAATTTTGGACTCGGCTGGTAACAAAATGTTCCAAACACACCCCATGCACAGCTCCACCGGGGAAGGTGCCAGAAACGAGTTCTGTTGGTAGTTTTTACACTACCCCAGTAGGCAGCTGAAAGGCACCACAAAAGTTTTGCTACCTGCTTTCTGGGCTGAGATGGGGAACAGCTGAGTTTTGGACTCGGCTGCTGACAAAATGTTCCAAACACACCCCATGCACAACTCCACCGGGGAAGGTGCCAGAAACGAGTTCTGTTGGTAGTTTTTACACTACCCCGGTAGGCAGCTGAAAGGCACCACAAAACTTGTTCTACCTGCTTTCTGGGCTGAGATGGGGAATCGCTGAATTTTGGACTCGGCTGGTGACAAAATGTTCCAAACACACCCCATGCACAACTCCACCGGGGAAAGTGCCAGAAACGAGTTCTGTTGGTAGTTTTTACACTACCCCGGTAGGCAGCTGAAAGGCACCACAAAACTTGTTCTACCTGCTTTCTGGGCTGAGATGGGGAACGGCTGAATTTTGGACTCGGCTGGTAACAAAATGTTCCAAACACACCCCATGCACAGCTCCACCAGGGAAGGTGCCAGAAACGAGTTCTGTTGGTAGTTTTTACACTACCCCGGTAGGCAGCTGAAAGGCACCACAAAAGTTTTTCTACCTGCTTTATGGGCTTAGATGGGGAATCGCTGAATTTTGGACTCGGCTGGTAACAAAATGTTCCAAACACACCCCATGCACAGCTCCACCGGGGAAGGGGCGAGAAACGAGTTCTGTTGGTAGTTTTTACACTACCCCGGTAGGCAGCTGAAAGGCACCACAAAACTTGTTCTACCTGCTTTCTGGGCTGAGATGGGGAACGGCTGAATTTTGGACTCGGCTGGTGACAAAATGTTCCAAACACACCCCATGCACAACTCCACCGGGGAAGGTGCGAGAAACGAGTTCTGTTGGTAGTTTTTACACTACCCCGGTAGGCAGCTGAAAGGCACCACAAAAGTTTTGCTACCTGCTTTCTGGGCTGAGATGGGGAACGGCTGAATTTTGGACTCGGCTGTTAACAAAATGTTCCAAACACACCCCATGCACAACTCCACCGGGGAAGGTGCCAGAAAAGAGTTCTGTTGGTAGTTTTTACACTACCCCGGTAGGCAGCTGAAAGGCACCACAAAACTTGTTGTACCTGCTTTCTGGGCTGAGATGGGGATCAGCTGAATTTTGGACTCGGCTGCTGACAAAATGTTCCAAACACACCCCATGCACACCTTCACTGGCAAAGGTGCCAGAAACGAGTTCTGTTGGTAGTTTTTACACTACCCCGGTAGGCAGCTGAAAGGCACCACAAAAGTTTTTCTACCTGCTTTATGGGCTTAGATGGGGAATCGCTGAATTTTGGACTCGGCTGGTAACAAAATGTTCCAAACACACCCCATGCACAGCTCCACCGGGGAAGGGGCGAGAAACGAGTTCTGTTGGTAGTTTTTACACTACCCCGGTAGGCAGCTGAAAGGCACCACAAAACTTGTTCTACCTGCTTTCTGGGCTGAGATGGGGAACGGCTGAATTTTGGACTCGGCTGGTGACAAAATGTTCCAAACACACCCCATGCACAACTCCACCGGGGAAGGTGCGAGAAAGGAGTTCTGTTGGTAGTTTTTACACTACCCTGGTAGGCAAGAGAAAGGCACCACAAAACTTGTTCTACCTGCTTTCTGGGCTGAGATGGAGAATCGCTGAATTTTGGACTCGGCTGGTGACAAAATGTTCCAAACACACCCCATGCACAACTCCACCGGGGAAGGTGCGAGAAAGGAGTTCTGTTGGTAGTTTTTACACTACCCCGGTAGGCAGCTGAAAGGCACCACAAAACTTGTTGTACCTGCTTTCTGGGCTGAGATGGGGAACGGCTGAGTTTTGGACTCGGCTGGTGACAAAATGTTCCAAACACACCCCATGCACAGCTCCACCGGGGAAGGTGCCAGAAACGAGTTCTGTTGGTAGTTTTTACACTACCCCAGTAGGCAGCTGAAAGGCACCACAAAAGTTTTGCTACCTGCTTTCTGGGCTGAGATGGGGAACAGCTGAGTTTTGGACTCGGCTGCTGACAAAATGTTCCAAACACACCCCATGCACAACTCCACCGGGGAAGGTGCCAGAAACGAGTTCTGTTGGTAGTTTTTACACTACCCCGGTAGGCAAGAGAAAGGCACCACAAAACTTCTTCTACCTTCTTTCTGGGCTGAGAGGAGAATCGCTGAATTTTGGACTCGGCTGGTGACAAAATGTTCCAAACACACCCCATGCACACCTCCACCGGGGAAGGTGCGAGAAAGGAGTTCTGTTGGTAGTTTTTACAGTACCCCGGTAGGCAGCTGAAAGGCACCACAAAACTTGTTCTACCTGCTTTCTGGGCTGAGATGGAGAATCGCTGAATTTTGGACTCGGCTGGTGACAAAATGTTCCAAACACACCCCATGCACAACTCCACCGGGGAAGGTGCGAGAAAGGAGTTCTGTTGGTAGTTTTTACACTACCCCGGTAGGCAGCTGAAAGGCACCACAAAACTTGTTCTACCTGCTTTATGGGCTGAGATGGGGAACGGCTGAATTTTGGACTCGGCTGGTGACAAAATGTTCCAAACACACCCCATGCACAGCTCCACCGGGGAAGGTGCCAGAAACGAGTTCTGTTGGTAGTTTTTACACTACCCCGGTAGGCAGCTGAAAGGCACCACAAAACTTGTTCTACCTGCTTTCTGGGCTGAGATGGGGAACAGCTGAATTTTGGACTCGGCTGGTGACAAAATGTTCCAAACACACCCCATGCACACCTCCACCGGGGAAGGTGCGAGAAAGGAGTTCTGTTGGTAGTTTTTACACTACCCCGGTAGGCAGCTGAAAGGCACCACAAAAGTTGTTGTACCTGCTTTCTGGGCTGAAATGGGGATCAGCTGAAGTTTGGACTCGGCTGCTGACAAAATGTTCCAAACACACCCCATGCACAGCTCCACCGGGGAAGGTGCCAGAAACGAGTTCTGTTGGTAGTTTTTACACTACCCCGGTAGGCAGCTGAAAGGCACCACAAAAGTTTTTCTACCTGCTTTATGGGCTTAGATGGGGAATCGCTGAATTTTGGACTCGGCTGGTAACAAAATGTTCCAAACACACCCCATGCACAGCTCCACCGGGGAAGGTGCCAGAAAAGAGTTCTGTTGGTAGTTTTTACACTACCCCGGTAGGCAGCTGAAAGGCACCACAAAACTTGTTCTACCTGCTTTCTGGGCTGAGATGGGGAACAGCTGAGTTTTGGACTGGGCTGGTGACAAAATGTTCCAAACACACCCCATGCACAAATCCACCGGGGAAGGTGCCAGAAACGAGTTCTGTTGGTAGTTTTTACAGTACCCTGGTAGGCAGCTGAAAGGCACCACAAAACTTGTTCTACCTGCTTTCTGGGCTGAGATGGAGAATCGCTGAATTTTGGACTCGGCTGCTGACAAAATGTTCCAAACACACCCCATGCACAACTCCACCGGGGAAGGTGCCAGAAACGAGTTCTGTTGGTAGTTTTTACAGTACCCTGGTAGGCAGCTGAAAGGCACCACAAAACTTGTTCTACCTGCTTTCTGGGCTGAGATGGAGAATCGCTGAATTTTGGACTCGGCTGGTGAAAAAATGTTCCAAACACACCCCATGCACAACTCCACCGGGAAAGGTGCCAGAAAAGAGTTCTGTTGGTAGTTTTTACACTACCCCGGTAGGCAGCTGAAAGGCACCACAAAACTTGTTCTACCTGCTTTCTGGGCTGAGATGGGGAATCGCTGAATTTTGGACTCGGCTGGTGACAAAATGTTCCAAACACACCCCATGCACAACTCCACCGGGGAAGGTGCCAGAAACGAGTTCTGTTGGTAGTTTTTACACTACCCCGGTAGGCAGCTGAAAGGCACCACAAAACTTGTTCTACCTGCTTTCTGGGCTGAGATGGGGAACGGCTGAATTTTGGACTCGGCTGGTAACAAAATGTTCCAAACACACCCCATGCACAGCTCCACCGGGGAAGGTGCCAGAAACGAGTTCTGTTGGTAGTTTTTACACTACCCCGGTAGGCAGCTGAAAGGCACCACAAAAGTTTTGCTACCTGCTTTCTGGGCTGAGATGGGGAACAGCTGAATTTTGGACTCGGCTGGTAACAAAATGTTCCAAACACACCCCATGCACAACTCCACCGGGGAAGGTGCCAGAAACGAGTTCTGTTGGTAGTTTTTACAGTACCCTGGTAGGCAGGAGAAAGGCACCACAAAACTTGTTCTACCTTCTTTCTGGGCTGAGAGGAGAATCGCTGAATTTTGGACACGGCTGGTGACAAAATGTTCCAAACACACCCCATGCACAGCTCCACCGGGGAAGGTGCCAGAAACGAGTTCTGTTGGTAGTTTTTACACTACCCCGGTAGGCAGCTGAAAGGCACCACAAAACTTGTTGTACCTTCTTTCTGGGCTGAGATGGGGATCAGCTGAATTTTGGACTCGGATGCTGACAAAATGTTCCAAACACACCCCATGCACACCTTCACTGGCAAAGGTGCCAGAAACGAGTTCTGTTGGTAGTTTTTACACTACCCCGGTAGGCAGCTGAAAGGCACCACAAAAGTTTTTCTACCTGCTTTATGGGCTTAGATGGGGAATCGCTGAATTTTGGACTCGGCTGGTAACAAAATGTTCCAAACACACCCCATGCACAGCTCCACCGGGGAAGGGGCGAGAAACGAGTTCTGTTGGTAGTTTTTACACTACCCCGGTAGGCAGCTGAAAGGCACCACAAAACATGTTCTACCTGCTTTCTGGGCTGAGATGGGGAACGGCTGAATTTTGGACTCGGCTGGTGACAAAATGTTCCAAACACACCCCATGCACAACTCCACCGGGGAAGGTGCGAGAAAGGAGTTCTGTTGGTAGTTTTTACACTACCCTGGTAGGCAAGAGAAAGGCACCACAAAACTTGTTCTACCTGCTTTCTGGGCTGAGATGGAGAATCCCTGAATTTTGGACTCGGCTGGTGAAAAAATGTTCCAAACACACCCCATGCACAACTCCACCGGGGAAGGTGCCAGAAACGAGTTCTGTTGGTAGTTTTTACACTACCCCGGTAGGCAGCTGAAAGGCACCACAAAACTTGTTCTACCTGCTTTCTGGGCTGAGATGGGGAACAGCTGAATTTTGGACTCGGCTGGTGACAAAATGTTCCAAACACACCCCATGCACACCTCCACCGGGGAAGGTGCCAGAAACGAGTTCTGTTGGTAGTTTTTACACTACCCCGGTAGGCAGCTGAAAGGCACCACAAAACTTGTTCTACCTGCTTTCTGGGCTGAGATGGGGAACGGCTGAATTTTGGACTCGGCTGGTGACAAAATGTTCCAAACACACCCCATGCACAACTCCACCGGGAAAGGTGCCAGAAACGAGTTCTGTTGGTAGTTTTTACACTACCCCGGTAGGCAGCTGAAAGGCACCACAAAACTTGTTCTACCTGCTTTCTGGGCTGAGATGGGGAATCGCTGAATTTTGGACTCGGCTGGTGACAAAATGTTCCAAACACACCCCATGCACAGCTCCACCGGGGAAGGTGCCAGAAACGAGTTCTGTTGGTAGTTTTTACAGTACCCTGGTAGGCAGCTGAAAGGCACCACAAAACTTGTTCTACCTGCTTTCTGGGCTGAGATGGAGAATCGCTGAATTTTGGACTCGGCTGCTGACAAAATGTTCCAAACACACCCCATGCACAACTCCACCGGGGAAGGTGCCAGAAACGAGTTCTGTTGGTAGTTTTTACAGTACCCTGGTAGGCAGCTGAAAGGCACCACAAAACTTGTTCTACCTGCTTTCTGGGCTGAGATGGAGAATCGCTGAATTTTGGACTCGGCTGGTGACAAAATGTTCCAAACACACCCCATGCACAACTCCACCGGGGAAGGTGCCAGAAACGAGTTCTGTTGGTAGTTTTTACAGTACCCCCGGTAGGCAGCTGAAAGGCACCACAAAACTTGTTCTACCTGCTTTCTGGGCTGAGATGGGGAACGGCTGAATTTTGGACTCGGCTGGTAACAAAATGTTCCAAACACACCCCATGCACAGCTCCACCGGGGAAGGTGCCAGAAACGAGTTCTGTTGGTAGTTTTTACACTACCCCGGTAGGCAGCTGAAAGGCACCACAAAAGTTTTGCTACCTGCTTTATGGGCTTAGATGGGGAATCGCTGAATTTTGGACTCGGCTGGTAACAAAATGTTCTAAACACACCCCATGCACAGCTCCACCGGGGAAGGTGCCAGAAACGAGTTCTGTTGGTAGTTTTTACACTACCCCGGTAGGCAGCTGAAAGGCACCACAAAACTTGTTCTACCTGCTTTCTGGGCTGAGATGGGGAACAGCTGAGTTTTGGACTGGGCTGGTGACAAAATGTTCCAAACACACCCCATGCACAACTCCACCGGGGAAGGTGCCAGAAACGAGTTCTGTTGGTAGTTTTTACACTACCCCGGTAGGCAGCTGAAAGGCACCACAAAACTTGTTCTACCTGCTTTCTGGGCTGAGATGGGGAACGGCTGAATTTTGGACTCGGCTGGTAACAAAATGTTCCAAACACACCCCATGCACAGCTCCACCGGGGAAGGTGCCAGAAACGAGTTCTGTTGGTAGTTTTTACACTACCCCGGTAGGCAGCTGAAAGGCACCACAAAAGTTTTGCTACCTGCTTTCTGGGCTGAGATGGGGAACAGCTGAATTTTGGACTCGGCTGGTAACAAAATGTTCCAAACACACCCCATGCACAACTCCACCGGGGAAGGTGCCAGAAACGAGTTCTGTTGGTAGTTTTTACAGTACCCTGGTAGGCAGGAGAAAGGCACCACAAAACTTGTTCTACCTTCTTTCTGGGCTGAGAGGAGAATCGCTGAATTTTGGACACGGCTGGTGACAAAATGTTCCAAACACACCCCATGCACAGCTCCACCGGGGAAGGTGCCAGAAACGAGTTCTGTTGGTAGTTTTTACACTACCCCGGTAGGCAGCTGAAAGGCACCACAAAACTTGTTGTACCTTCTTTCTGGGCTGAGATGGGGATCAGCTGAATTTTGGACTCGGATGCTGACAAAATGTTCCAAACACACCCCATGCACACCTTCACTGGCAAAGGTGCCAGAAACGAGTTCTGTTGGTAGTTTTTACACTACCCCGGTAGGCAGCTGAAAGGCACCACAAAAGTTTTTCTACCTGCTTTATGGGCTTAGATGGGGAATCGCTGAATTTTGGACTCGGCTGGTAACAAAATGTTCCAAACACACCCCATGCACAGCTCCACCGGGGAAGGGGCGAGAAACGAGTTCTGTTGGTAGTTTTTACACTACCCCGGTAGGCAGCTGAAAGGCACCACAAAACATGTTCTACCTGCTTTCTGGGCTGAGATGGGGAACGGCTGAATTTTGGACTCGGCTGGTGACAAAATGTTCCAAACACACCCCATGCACAACTCCACCGGGGAAGGTGCGAGAAAGGAGT
The DNA here is from genome assembly GCF_023638135.1 of Falco biarmicus. Lineage (NCBI taxonomy): Eukaryota > Metazoa > Chordata > Aves > Falconiformes > Falconidae > Falco > Falco biarmicus. The sequence continues at coordinate 61,848 of NW_026611995.1, read as the reverse complement.
TCTGTTGGTAGTTTTTACACTACCCTGGTAGGCAAGAGAAAGGCACCACAAAACTTGTTCTACCTGCTTTCTGGGCTGAGATGGAGAATCCCTGAATTTTGGACTCGGCTGGTGAAAAAATGTTCCAAACACACCCCATGCACAACTCCACCGGGGAAGGTGCCAGAAACGAGTTCTGTTGGTAGTTTTTACACTACCCCGGTAGGCAGCTGAAAGGCACCACAAAACTTGTTCTACCTGCTTTCTGGGCTGAGATGGGGAACAGCTGAATTTTGGACTCGGCTGGTGACAAAATGTTCCAAACACACCCCATGCACACCTCCACCGGGGAAGGTGCCAGAAACGAGTTCTGTTGGTAGTTTTTACACTACCCCGGTAGGCAGCTGAAAGGCACCACAAAACTTGTTGTACCTGCTTTCTGGGCTGAGATGGGGAACGGCTGAGTTTTGGACTCGGCTGGTGACAAAATGTTCCAAACACACCCCATGCACAACTCCACCGGGAAAGGTGCCAGAAACGAGTTCTGTTGGTAGTTTTTACACTACCCCGGTAGGCAGCTGAAAGGCACCACAAAACTTGTTCTACCTGCTTTCTGGGCTGAGATGGGGAATCGCTGAATTTTGGACTCGGCTGGTGACAAAATGTTCCAAACACACCCCATGCACAACTCCACCGGGGAAGGTGCCAGAAACGAGTTCTGTTGGTAGTTTTTACACTACCCCGGTAGGCAGCTGAAAGGCACCACAAAACTTGTTGTACCTGCTTTCTGGGCTGAGATGGGGAACGGCTGAATTTTGGACTCGGCTGGTAAAAAAAATGTTCCAAACACACCCCATGCACAGCTCCACCAGGGAAGGTGCCAGAAACGAGTTCTGTTGGTAGTTTTTACAGTACCCCGGTAGGCAGCTGAAAGGCACCACAAAAGTTTTTCTACCTGCTTTATGGGCTTAGATGGGGAATCGCTGAATTTTGGACTCGGCTGGTAACAAAATGTTCCAAACACACCCCATGCACAGCTCCACCGGGGAAGGGGCGAGAAACGAGTTCTGTTGGTAGTTTTTACACTACCCCGGTAGGCAGCTGAAAGGCACCACAAAACTTGTTCTACCTGCTTTCTGGGCTGAGATGGGGAACGGCTGAATTTTGGACTCGGCTGGTGACAAAATGTTCCAAACACACCCCATGCACAACTCCACCGGGGAAGGTGCGAGAAAGGAGTTCTGTTGGTAGTTTTTACACTACCCTGGTAGGCAAGAGAAAGGCACCACAAAACTTGTTCTACCTGCTTTCTGGGCTGAGATGGAGAATCGCTGAATTTTGGACTCGGCTGGTGAAAAAATGTTCCAAACACACCCCATGCACAGCTCCACCGGGGAAGGTGCGAGAAAGGAGTTCTGTTGGTAGTTTTTACAGTACCCCGGTAGGCAGCTGAAAGGCATTACAAAACTTGTTGTACCTGCTTTCTGGGCTGAGATGGGGAACGGCTGAATTTTGGACTCGGCTGGTGACAAAATGTTCCAAACACACCCCATGCACAACTCCACCGGGGAAGGTGCGAGAAAGGAGTTCTGTTGGTAGTTTTTACACTACCCTGGTAGGCAAGAGAAAGGCACCACAAAACTTGTTCTACCTGCTTTCTGGGCTGACATGGGGAATCGCTGAATTTTGGACTCGGCTGGTGACAAAATGTTCCAAACACACCCCATGCACAACTCCACCGGGGAAGGTGCCAGAAACGAGTTCTGTTGGTAGTTTTTACACTACCCCGGTAGGCAGCTGAAAGGCACCACAAAACTTGTTGTACCTGCTTTCTGGGCTGAGATGGGGAACGGCTGAATTTTGGACTCGGCTGGTAAAAAAAATGTTCCAAACACACCCCATGCACAGCTCCACCAGGGAAGGTGCCAGAAACGAGTTCTGTTGGTAGTTTTTACAGTACCCCGGTAGGCAGCTGAAAGGCACCACAAAAGTTTTTCTACCTGCTTTATGGGCTTAGATGGGGAATCGCTGAATTTTGGACTCGGCTGGTAACAAAATGTTCCAAACACACCCCATGCACAGCTCCACCGGGGAAGGGGCGAGAAACGAGTTCTGTTGGTAGTTTTTACACTACCCCGGTAGGCAGCTGAAAGGCACCACAAAACTTGTTCTACCTGCTTTCTGGGCTGAGATGGGGAACGGCTGAATTTTGGACTCGGCTGGTGACAAAATGTTACAAACACACCCCATGCACACCTCCACCGGGGAAGGTGCGAGAAAGGAGTTCTGTTGGTAGTTTTTACACTACCCTGGTAGGCAAGAGAAAGGCACCACAAAACTTGTTCTACCTGCTTTCTGGGCTGAGATGGAGAATCGCTGAATTTTGGACTCGGCTGGTGACAAAATGTTCCAAACACACCCCATGCACAGCTCCACCGGGGAAGGTGCCAGAAACGAGTTCTGTTGGTAGTTTTTACACTACCCCGGTAGGCAGCTGAAAGGCACCGCAAAACTTGTTGTACCTGCTTTCTGGGCTGAGATGGGGAACAGCTGAGTTTTGGACTGGGCTGGTGACAAAATGTTCCAAACACACCCCATGCACAACTCCACCGGGGAAGGTGCCAGAAACGAGTTCTGTTGGTAGTTTTTACAGTACCCTGGTAGGCAGCTGAAAGGCACCACAAAACTTGTTCTACCTGCTTTCTGGGCTGAGATGGAGAATCGCTGAATTTTGGACTCGGCTGCTGACAAAATGTTCCAAACACACCCCATGCACAACTCCACCGGGGAAGGTGCCAGAAACGAGTTCTGTTGGTAGTTTTTACAGTACCCTGGTAGGCAGCTGAAAGGCACCACAAAACTTGTTCTACCTGCTTTCTGGGCTGAGATGGAGAATCGCTGAATTTTGGACTCGGCTGGTGACAAAATGTTCCAAACACACCCCATGCACAACTCCACCGGGGAAGGTGCCAGAAACGAGTTCTGTTGGTAGTTTTTACAGTACCCCGGTAGGCAGCTGAAAGGCACCACAAAACTTGTTCTACCTGCTTTCTGGGCTGAGATGGGGAACGGCTGAATTTTGGACTCGGCTGGTAACAAAATGTTCCAAACACACCCCATGCACAGCTCCACCGGGGAAGGTGCCAGAAACGAGTTCTGTTGGTAGTTTTTACACTACCCCGGTAGGCAGCTGAAAGGCACCACAAAAGTTTTGCTACCTGCTTTATGGGCTTAGATGGGGAATCGCTGAATTTTGGACTCGGCTGGTAACAAAATGTTCTAAACACACCCCATGCACAGCTCCACCGGGGAAGGTGCCAGAAACGAGTTCTGTTGGTAGTTTTTACACTACCCCGGTAGGCAGCTGAAAGGCACCACAAAACTTGTTCTACCTGCTTTCTGGGCTGAGATGGGGAACAGCTGAGTTTTGGACTGGGCTGGTGACAAAATGTTCCAAACACACCCCATGCACAACTCCACCGGGGAAGGTGCCAGAAACGAGTTCTGTTGGTAGTTTTTACACTACCCCGGTAGGCAGCTGAAAGGCACCACAAAACTTGTTGTACCTGCTTTCTGGGCTGAGATGGGGAATCGCTGAATTTTGGACTCGGCTGGTGACAAAATGTTCCAAACACACCCCATGCACAACTCCACCGGGGAAGGTCCGAGAAAGGAGTTCTGTTGGTAGTTTTTACACTACCCCGGTAGGCAGCTGAAAGGCACCACAAAACTTGTTGTACCTGCTTTCTGGGCTGAGATGGGGAACGGCTGAGTTTTGGACTCGGCTGCTAACAAAATGTTCCAAACACACCCCATGCACAGCTCCACCGGGGAAGGGGCCAGAAACGAGTTCTGTTGGTAGTTTTTACACTACCCCGGTAGGCAGCTGAAAGGCACCACAAAACTTGTTCTACCTGCTTTCTGGGCTGAGATGGGGAACGGCTGAATTTTGGACTCGGCTGGTGACAAAATGTTCCAAACACACCCCATGCACAACTCCACCGGGGAAGGTGCGAGAAAGGAGTTCTGTTGGTAGTTTTTACACTACCCTGGTAGGCAAGAGAAAGGCACCACAAAACTTGTTCTACCTGCTTTCTGGGCTGAGATGGAGAATCGCTGAATTTTGGACTCGGCTGGTAACAAAATGTTCCAAACACACCCCATGCACAGCTCCACCGGGGAAGGTGCCAGAAACGAGTTCTGTTGGTAGTTTTTACACTACCCCGGTAGGCAGCTGAAAGGCACCGCAAAACTTGTTGTACCTGCTTTCTGGGCTGAGATGGGGAACAGCTGAGTTTTGGACTGGGCTGGTGACAAAATGTTCCAAACACACCCCATGCACAACTCCACCGGGGAAGGTGCCAGAAACGAGTTCTGTTGGTAGTTTTTACAGTACCCTGGTAGGCAGCTGAAAGGCACCACAAAACTTGTTCTACCTGCTTTCTGGGCTGAGATGGAGAATCGCTGAATTTTGGACTCGGCTGCTGACAAAATGTTCCAAACACACCCCATGCACAACTCCACCGGGGAAGGTGCGAGAAAGGAGTTCTGTTGGTAGTTTTTACACTACCCCGGTAGGCAGCTGAAAGGCACCACAAAAGTTTTTCTACCTGCTTTATGGGCTTAGATGGGGAATCGCTGAATTTTGGACTCGGCTGGTGACAAAATGTTCCAAACACACCCCATGCACAGCTCCACCGGGGAAGGTGCCAGAAACGAGTTCTGTTGGTAGTTTTTACACTACCCCGGTAGGCAGCTGAAAGGCACCACAAAACTTGTTCTACCTGCTTTCTGGGCTGAGATGGGGAATCGCTGAATTTTGGACTCGGCTGGTGACAAAATGTTCCAAACACACCCCATGCACACCTCCACCGGGGAAGGTGCCAGAAAGGAGTTCTGTTGGTAGTTTTTACACTACCCCGGTAGGCAGCTGAAAGGCACCACAAAACTTGTTCTACCTGCTTTCTGGGCTGAGATGGGGATCAGCTGAAGTTTGGACTCGGCTGCTGACAAAATGTTCCAAACACACCCCATGCACAGCTCCACCGGGGAAGGTGCCAGAAACGAGTTCTGTTGGTAGTTTTTACACTACCCCGGTAGGCAGCTGAAAGGCACCACAAAAGTTTTTCTACCGGCTTTATGGGCTTAGATGGGGAATCGCTGAATTTTGGACTCGGCTGGTAACAAAATGTTCCAAACACACCCCATGCACAGCTCCACCGGGGAAGGTGCCAGAAACGAGTTCTGTTGGTAGTTTTTACACTACCCCGGTAGGCAGCTGAAAGGCACCGCAAAACTTGTTGTACCTGCTTTCTGGGCTGAGATGGGGAACAGCTGAGTTTTGGACTGGGCTGGTGACAAAATGTTCCAAACACACCCCATGCACAACTCCACCGGGGAAGGTGCCAGAAACGAGTTCTGTTGGTAGTTTTTACAGTACCCTGGTAGGCAGCTGAAAGGCACCACAAAACTTGTTCTACCTGCTTTATGGGCTGAGATGGAGAATCGCTGAATTTTGGACTCGGCTGCTGACAAAATGTTCCAAACACACCCCATGCACAACTCCACCGGGGAAGGTGCCAGAAACGAGTTCTGTTGGTAGTTTTTACACTACCCCGGTAGGCAGCTGAAAGGCACCACAAAACTTGTTCTACCTGCTTTCTGGGCTGAGATGGGGAACGGCTGAATTTTGGACTCGGCTGGTGACAAAATGTTCCAAACACACCCCATGCACAACTCCACCGGGGAAGGTGCCAGAAAAGAGTTCTGTTGGTAGTTTTTACACTACCCCGGTAGGCAGCTGAAAGGCACCACAAAACTTGTTCTACCTGCTTTCTGGGCTGAGATGGGGAATCGCTGAATTTTGGACTCGGCTGGTGACAAAATGTTCCAAACACACCCCATGCACAACTCCACCGGGGAAGGTGCCAGAAACAAGTTCTGTTGGTAGTTTTTACACTACCCCGGTAGGCAGCTGAAAGGCACCACAAAACTTGTTCTACCTGCTTTCTGGGCTGAGATGGGGAACGGCTGAATTTTGGACTCGGCTGGTAACAAAATGTTCCAAACACACCCCATGCACAGCTCCACCGGGGAAGGTGCCAGAAACGAGTTCTGTTGGTAGTTTTTACACTACCCCGGTAGGCAGCTGAAAGGCACCACAAAAGTTTTGCTACCTGCTTTCTGGGCTGAGATGGGGAACAGCTGAGTTTTGGACTCGGCTGCTGACAAAATGTTCCAAACACACCCCATGCACAACTCCACCGGGGAAGGTGCCAGAAACGAGTTCTGTTGGTAGTTTTTACAGTACCCTGGTAGGCAAGAGAAAGGCACCACAAAACTTGTTCTACCTTCTTTCTGGGCTGAGAGGAGAATCGCTGAATTTTGGACTCGGCTGGTGACAAAATGTTCCAAACACACCCCATGCACAGCTCCACCGGGGAAGGTGCCAGAAACGAGTTCTGTTGGTAGTTTTTACACTACCCCGGTAGGCAGCTGAAAGGCACCACAAAACTTGTTGTACCTGCTTTCTGGGCTGAGATGGGGATCAGCTGAAGTTTGGACTCGGCTGCTGACAAAATGTTCCAAACACACCCCATGCACACCTTCACTGGCAAAGGTGCCAGAAACGAGTTCTGTTGGTAGTTTTTACACTACCCCGGTAGGCAGCTGAAAGGCACCACAAAAGTTTTGCTACCTGCTTTCTGGGCTGAGATGGGGAACGGCTGAATTTTGGACTCGGCTGGTGACAAAATGTTCCAAACACACCCCATGCACAACTCCACCGGGGAAGGGGCGAGAAAGGAGTTCTGTTGGTAGTTTTTACACTACCCTGGTAGGCAAGAGAAAGGCACCACAAAACTTGTTCTACCTGCTTTCTGGGCTGAGATGGAGAATCGCTGAATTTTGGACTCGGCTGGTAACAAAATGTTCCAAACACACCCCATGCACAGCTCCACCGGGGAAGGTGCCAGAAACGAGTTCTGTTGGTAGTTTTTACACTACCCCGGTAGGCAGCTGAAAGGCACCGCAAAACTTGTTCTACCTGCTTTCTGGGCTGAGATGGGGAACAGCTGAGTTTTGGACTGGGCTGGTGACAAAATGTTCCAAACACACCCCATGCACAACTCCACCGGGGAAGGTGCCAGAAACGAGTTCTGTTGGTAGTTTTTACAGTACCCTGGTAGGCAGCTGAAAGGCACCACAAAACTTGTTGTACCTGCTTTCTGGGCTGAGATGGAGAATCGCTGAATTTTGGACTCGGCTGCTGACAAAATGTTCCAAACACACCCCATGCACAACTCCACCGGGGAAGGTGCCAGAAACGAGTTCTGTTGGTAGTTTTTACAGTACCCTGGTAGGCAGCTGAAAGGCACCACAAAACTTGTTCTACCTGCTTTCTGGGCTGAGATGGAGAATCGCTGAATTTTGGACTCGGCTGGTGAAAAAATGTTCCAAACACACCCCATGCACAACTCCACCGGGAAAGGTGCCAGAAAAGAGTTCTGTTGGTAGTTTTTACACTACCCCGGTAGGCAGCTGAAAGGCACCACAAAACTTGTTCTACCTGCTTTCTGGGCTGAGATGGGGAATCGCTGAATTTTGGACTCGGCTGGTGACAAAATGTTCCAAACACACCCCATGCACAACTCCACCGGGGAAGGTGCCAGAAACGAGTTCTGTTGGTAGTTTTTACACTACCCCGGTAGGCAGCTGAAAGGCACCACAAAACTTGTTGTACCTGCTTTCTGGGCTGAGATGGGGAACGGCTGAATTTTGGACTCGGCTGGTAACAAAATGTTCCAAACACACCCCATGCACAGCTCCACCGGGGAAGGTGCCAGAAACGAGTTCTGTTGGTAGTTTTTACACTACCCCGGTAGGCAGCTGAAAGGCACCACAAAAGTTTTGCTACCTGCTTTCTGGGCTGAGATGGGGAACAGCTGAGTTTTGGACTCGGCTGCTGACAAAATGTTCCAAACACACCCCATGCACAACTCCACCGGGGAAGGTGCCAGAAACGAGTTCTGTTGGTAGTTTTTACAGTACCCTGGTAGGCAAGAGAAAGGCACCACAAAACTTGTTCTACCTTCTTTCTGGGCTGAGAGGAGAATCGCTGAATTTTGGACTCGGCTGGTGACAAAATGTTCCAAACACACCCCATGCACAGCTCCACCGGGGAAGGTGCCAGAAACGAGTTCTGTTGGTAGTTTTTACACTACCCCGGTAGGCAGCTGAAAGGCACCACAAAACTTGTTGTACCTGCTTTCTGGGCTTAGATGGGGATCAGCTGAATTTTGGACTCGGCTGCTGACAAAATATTCCAAACACACCCCATGCACACCTTCACTGGCAAAGGTGCCAGAAACGAGTTCTGTTGGTAGTTTTTACACTACCCCGGTAGGCAGCTGAAAGGCACCACAAAAGTTTTTCTACCTGCTTTATGGGCTTAGATGGGGAATCGCTGAATTTTGGACTCGGCTGGTAACAAAATGTTCCAAACACACCCCATGCACAGCTCCACCGGGGAAGGGGCGAGAAACGAGTTCTGTTGGTAGTTTTTACACTACCCCGGTAGGCAGCTGAAAGGCACCACAAAACTTGTTCTACCTGCTTTCTGGGCTGAGATGGGGAACGGCTGAATTTTGGACTCGGCTGGTGACAAAATGTTCCAAACACACCCCATGCACAACTCCACCGGGGAAGGTGCGAGAAAGGAGTTCTGTTGGTAGTTTTTACACTACCCTGGTAGGCAAGAGAAAGGCACCACAAAACTTGTTCTACCTGCTTTCTGGGCTGAGATGGAGAATCGCTGAATTTTGGACTCGGCTGGTGAAAAAATGTTCCAAACACACCCCATGCACAACTCCACCGGGGAAGGTGCGAGAAAGGAGTTCTGTTGGTAGTTTTTACACTACCCCGGTAGGCAGCTGAAAGGCACCACAAAACTTGTTCTACCTGCTTTCTGGGCTGAGATGGGGAACAGCTGAATTTTGGACTCGGCTGGTGACAAAATGTTCCAAACACACCCCATGCACACCTCCACCGGGGAAGGTGCCAGAAACGAGTTCTGTTGGTAGTTTTTACACTACCCCGGTAGGCAGCTGAAAGGCACCACAAAACTTGTTGTACCTGCTTTCTGGGCTGAGATGGGGAACGGCTGAATTTTGGACTCGGCTGGTGACAAAATGTTCCAAACACACCCCATGCACAACTCCACCGGGGAAGGTGCGAGAAAGGAGTTCTGTTGGTAGTTTTTACAGTACCCTGGTAGGCAAGAGAAAGGCACCACAAAACTTGTTCTACCTGCTTTCTGGGCTGAGGTGGAGAATCGCTGAATTTTGGACTCGGCTGGTGAAAAAATGTTCCAAACACACCCCATGCACAACTCCACCGGGGAAGGTGCCAGAAACGAGTTCTGTTGGTAGTTTTTATACTACCCCGGTAGGCAGCTGAAAGGCACCACAAAACTTGTTCTACCTGCTTTCTGGGCTGAGATGGGGATCAGCTGAAGTTTGGACTCGGCTGCTGACAAAATGTTCCAAACACACCCCATGCACAACTCCACCGGGGAAGGTGCCAGAAACGAGTTCTGTTGGTAGTTTTTACACTACCCCGGTAGGCAGCTGAAAGGCACCACAAAACTTGTTCTACCTGCTTTCTGGGCTGAGATGGAGAATCGCTGAATTTTGGACTCGGCTGGTGAAAAAATGTTCCAAACACACCCCATGCACAACTCCACCGGGGAAGGTGCCAGAAACGAGTTCTGTTGGTAGTTTTTACACTACCCCGGTAGGCAGCTGAAAGGCACCACAAAACTTGTTCTACCTGCTTTCTGGGCTGAGATGGGGAACGGCTGAATTTTGGACTCGGCTGGTAACAAAATGTTCCAAACACACCCCATGCACAGCTCCACCGGGGAAGGTGCCAGAAACGAGTTCTGTTGGTAGTTTTTACACTACCCCGGTAGGCAGCTGAAAGGCACCACAAAAGTTTTTCTACCTGCTTTATGGGCTTAGATGGGGAATCGCTGAATTTTGGACTCGGCTGGTAACAAAATGTTCTAAACACACCCCATGCACAGCTCCACCGGGGAAGGTGCCAGAAACGAGTTCTGTTGGTAGTTTTTACACTACCCCGGTAGGCAGCTGAAAGGCACCACAAAACTTGTTCTACCTGCTTTCTGGGCTGAGATGGGGAACAGCTGAGTTTTGGACTGGGCTGGTGACAAAATGTTCCAAACACACCCCATGCACACCTCCACCGGGGAAGGTGCCAGAAACGAGTTCTGTTGGTAGTTTTTACACTACCCCGGTAGGCAGCTGAAAGGCACCACAAAACTTGTTGTACCTGCTTTCTGGGCTGAGATGGGGATCAGCTGAATTTTGGACTCGGCTGCTGACAAGATCTTCCAAACACACCCCATGCACACATTCACTGGCAAAGGTGCCAGAAAGGAGTTCTGTTGGTAGTTTTTACACTACCCCGGTAGGCAGCTGAAAGGCACCACAAAACTTGTTCTACCTGCTTTATGGGCTTAGATGGGGAATCGCTGAATTTTGGACTCGGCTGGTGACAAAATGTTCCAAACACACCCCATGCACACCTCCACCGGGGAAGGTGCCAGAAACGAGTTCTGTTGGTAGTTTTTACACTACCCCGGTAGGCAGCTGAAAGGCACCACAAAACTTGTTCTACCTGCTTTCTGGGCTGAGATGGGGAACAGCTGAGTTTTGGACTCGGCTGGTGACAAAATGTTCCAAACACACCCCATGCACAACTCCACCGGGGAAGGTGCCAGAAACGAGTTCTGTTGGTAGTTTTTACAGTACCCTGGTAGGCAGCTGAAAGGCACCACAAAACTTGTTCTACCTGCTTTCTGGGCTGAGATGGAGAATCGCTGAATTTTGGACTCGGCTGGTGAAAAAACTGTTCCAAACACACCTCATGCACAACTCCACCGGGAAAGGTGCCAGAAACGAGTTCTGTTGGTAGTTTTTACACTACCCCGGTAGGCAGCTGAAAGGCACCACAAAACTTGTTCTACCTGCTTTCTGGGCTGAGATGGGGAATCGCTGAATTTTGGACTCGGCTGGTGACAAAATGTTCCAAACACACCCCATGCACAACTCCACCGGGGAAGGTGCCAGAAACGAGTTCTGTTGGTAGTTTTTACACTACCCCGGTAGGCAGCTGAAAGGCATTACAAAACTTGTTCTACCTGCTTTATGGGCTGAGATGGAGAATCGCTGAATTTTGGACTCGGCTGGTGAAAAAACTGTTCCAAACACACCCCATGCACAACTCCACCGGGAAAGGTGCCAGAAACGAGTTCTGTTGGTAGTTTTTACACTACCCCGGTAGGCAGCTGAAAGGCACCACAAAACTTGTTGTACCTGCTTTCTGGGCTGAGATGGGGAATCGCTGAATTTTGGACTCGGCTGGTGACAAAATGTTCCAAACACACCCCATGCACAACTCCACCGGGGAAGGTGCCAGAAACGAGTTCTGTTGGTAGTTTTTACACTACCCCGGTAGGCAGCTGAAAGGCACCACAAAACTTGTTCTACCTGCTTTCTGGGCTGAGATGGGGAACGGCTGAATTTTGGACTCGGCTGGTAACAAAATGTTCCAAACACACCCCATGCACACCTCCACCGGGGAAGGTGCCAGAAACGAGTTCTGTTGGTAGTTTTTACACTACCCCGGTAGGCAGCTGAAAGGCACCACAAAAGTTTTTCTACCTGCTTTATGGGCTTAGATGGGGAATCGCTGAATTTTGGACTCGGCTGGTAACAAAATGTTCTAAACACACCCCATGCACAGCTCCACCGGGGAAGGTGCCAGAAACGAGTTCTGTTGGTAGTTTTTACACTACCCCGGTAGGCAGCTGAAAGGCACCACAAAACTTGTTCTACCTGCTTTCTGGGCTGAGATGGGGAACAGCTGAGTTTTGGACTGGGCTGGTGACAAAATGTTCCAAACACACCCCATGCACAACTCCACCGGGGAAGGTGCCAGAAACGAGTTCTGTTGGTAGTTTTTACACTACCCCGGTAGGCAGCTGAAAGGCACCACAAAACTTGTTCTACCTGCTTTCTGGGCTGAGATGGAGAATCGCTGAATTTTGGACTCGGCTGGTGAAAAAACTGTTCCAAACACACCCCATGCACAACTCCACCGGGAAAGGTGCCAGAAACGAGTTCTGTTGGTAGTTTTTACACTACCCCGGTAGGCAGCTGAAAGGCACCACAAAACTTGTTCTACCTGCTTTCTGGGCTGAGATGGGGAATCGCTGAATTTTGGACTCGGCTGGTGACAAAATGTTCCAAACACACCCCATGCACAACTCCACCGGGGAAGGTGCCAGAAACGAGTTCTGTTGGTAGTTTTTACACTACCCCGGTAGGCAGCTGAAAGGCACCACAAAACTTTTGCTACCTGCTTTCTGGGCTGAGATGGGGAACAGCTGAGTTTTGGACTCGGCTGCTGACAAAATGTTCCAAACACACCCCATGCACAACTCCACCGGGGAAGGTGCCAGAAACGAGTTCTGTTGGTAGTTTTTACAGTACCCTGGTAGGCAAGAGAAAGGCACCACAAAACTTGTTCTACCTGCTTTCTGGGCTGAGATGGGGAACAGCTGAGTTTTGGACTGGGCTGGTGACAAAATGTTCCAAACACACCCCATGCACAACTCCACCGGGGAAGGTGCCAGAAACGAGTTCTGTTGGTAGTTTTTACAGTACCCTGGTAGGCAGCTGAAAGGCACCACAAAACTTGTTCTACCTGCTTTCTGGGCTGAGATGGAGAATCGCTGAATTTTGGACTCGGCTGGTGAAAAAACTGTTCCAAACACACCCCATGCACAACTCCACCGGGAAAGGTGCCAGAAACGAGTTCTGTTGGTAGTTTTTACACTACCCCGGTAGGCAGCTGAAAGGCACCACAAAACTTGTTCTACCTGCTTTCTGGGCTGAGATGGGGAATCGCTGAATTTTGGACTCGGCTGGTGACAAAATGTTCCAAACACACCCCATGCACAACTCCACCGGGGAAGGTGCCAGAAACGAGTTCTGTTGGTAGTTTTTACACTACCCCGGTAGGCAGCTGAAAGGCACCACAAAACTTGTTCTACCTGCTTTCTGGGCTGAGATGGGGAACAGCTGAGTTTTGGACTGGGCTGGTGACAAAATGTTCCAAACACACCCCATGCACAACTCCACCGGGGAAGGTGCCAGAAACGAGTTCTGTTGGTAGTTTTTACAGTACCCTGGTAGGCAGCTGAAAGGCACCACAAAACTTGTTCTACCTGCTTTCTGGGCTGAGATGGAGAATCGCTGAATTTTGGACTCGGCTGGTGAAAAAACTGTTCCAAACACACCCCATGCACAACTCCACCGGGAAAGGTGCCAGAAACGAGTTCTGTTGGTAGTTTTTACACTACCCCGGTAGGCAGCTGAAAGGCACCACAAAAGTTTTTCTACCTGCTTTCTGGGCTGAGATGGGGAATCGCTGAATTTTGGACTCGGCTGGTGACAAAATGTTCCAAACACACCCCATGCACAACTCCACCGGGGAAGGTGCCAGAAACGAGTTCTGTTGGTAGTTTTTACACTACCCCGGTAGGCAGCTGAAAGGCATTACAAAACTTGTTCTACCTGCTTTATGGGCTGAGATGGAGAATCGCTGAATTTTGGACTCGGCTGGTGAAAAAACTGTTCCAAACACACCCCATGCACAACTCCACCGGGAAAGGTGCCAGAAACGAGTTCTGTTGGTAGTTTTTATACTACCCCGGTAGGCAGCTGAAAGGCACCACAAAACTTGTTCTACCTGCTTTCTGGGCTGAGATGGGGAATCGCTGAATTTTGGACTCGGCTGGTGACAAAATGTTCCAAACACACCCCATGCACAACTCCACCGGGGAAGGTGCCAGAAACGAGTTCTGTTGGTAGTTTTTACAGTACCCCGGTAGGCAGCTGAAAGGCACCACAAAACTTGTTCTACCTGCTTTCTGGGCTGAGATGGGGAACGGCTGAATTTTGGACTCGGCTGGTAACAAAATGTTCCAAACACACCCCATGCACAGCTCCACCGGGGAAGGTGCCAGAAACGAGTTCTGTTGGTAGTTTTTACACTACCCCGGTAGGCAGCTGAAAGGCACCACAAAAGTTTTGCTACCTGCTTTCTGGGCTGAGATGGGGAACAGCTGAGTTTTGGACTCGGCTGGTGACAAAATGTTCCAAACACACCCCATGCACAACTCCACCGGGGAAGGTGCCAGAAACGAGTTCTGTTGGTAGTTTTTACAGTACCCTGGTAGGCAAGAGAAAGGCACCACAAAACTTGTTCTACCTTCTTTCTGGGCTGAGAGGAGAATCGCTGAATTTTGGACTCGGCTGGTGACAAAATGTTCCAAACACACCCCATGCACAACTCCACCGGGGAAGGTGCCAGAAACGAGTTCTGTTGGTAGTTTTTACACTACCCCGGTAGGCAGCTGAAAGGCACCACAAAAGTTTTTCTACCTGCTTTATGGGCTTAGATGGGGAATCGCTGAATTTTGGACTCGGCTGCTGACAAAATGTTCCAAACACACCCCATGCACAGCTCCACCGGGGAAGGGGCGAGAAACGAGTTCTGTTGGTAGTTTTTACACTACCCCGGTAGGCAGCTGAAAGGCACCACAAAACTTGTTCTACCTGCTTTCTGGGCTGAGATGGGGAACAGCTGAGTTTTGGACTGGGCTGGTGACAAAATGTTCCAAACACACCCCATGCACAACTCCACCGGGGAAGGTGCCAGAAACGAGTTCTGTTGGTAGTTTTTACAGTACCCTGGTAGGCAGCTGAAAGGCACCACAAAACTTGTTCTACCTGCTTTCTGGGCTGAGATGGAGAATCGCTGAATTTTGGACTCGGCTGGTGAAAAAACTGTTCCAAACACACCCCATGCACAACTCCACCGGGAAAGGTGCCAGAAACGAGTTCTGTTGGTAGTTTTTACACTACCCCGGTAGGCAGCTGAAAGGCACCACAAAAGTTTTTCTACCTGCTTTCTGGGCTGAGATGGGGAATCGCTGAATTTTGGACTCGGCTGGTGACAAAATGTTCCAAACACACCCCATGCACAACTCCACCGGGGAAGGTGCCAGAAACGAGTTCTGTTGGTAGTTTTTACAGTACCCTGGTAGGCAGCTGAAAGGCACCACAAAACTTGTTCTACCTGCTTTCTGGGCTGAGATGGAGAATCGCTGAATTTTGGACTCGGCTGGTGAAAAAACTGTTCCAAACACACCCCATGCACAACTCCACCGGGAAAGGTGCCAGAAACGAGTTCTGTTGGTAGTTTTTACACTACCCCGGTAGGCAGCTGAAAGGCACCACAAAACTTGTTCTACCTGCTTTCTGGGCTGAGATGGGGAATCGCTGAATTTTGGACTCGGCTGGTGACAAAATGTTCCAAACACACCCCATGCACAACTCCACCGGGGAAGGTGCCAGAAACGAGTTCTGTTGGTAGTTTTTACACTACCCCGGTAGGCAGCTGAAAGGCACCACAAAACTTGTTCTACCTGCTTTCTGGGCTGAGATGGGGAACAGCTGAGTTTTGGACTGGGCTGGTGACAAAATGTTCCAAACACACCCCATGCACAACTCCACCGGGGAAGGTGCCAGAAACGAGTTCTGTTGGTAGTTTTTACAGTACCCTGGTAGGCAGCTGAAAGGCACCACAAAACTTGTTCTACCTGCTTTCTGGGCTGAGATGGAGAATCGCTGAATTTTGGACTCGGCTGGTGAAAAAACTGTTCCAAACACACCCCATGCACAACTCCACCGGGAAAGGTGCCAGAAACGAGTTCTGTTGGTAGTTTTTACACTACCCCGGTAGGCAGCTGAAAGGCACCACAAAAGTTTTTCTACCTGCTTTCTGGGCTGAGATGGGGAATCGCTGAATTTTGGACTCGGCTGGTGACAAAATGTTCCAAACACACCCCATGCACAACTCCACCGGGGAAGGTGCCAGAAACGAGTTCTGTTGGTAGTTTTTACACTACCCCGGTAGGCAGCTGAAAGGCATTACAAAACTTGTTCTACCTGCTTTATGGGCTGAGATGGAGAATCGCTGAATTTTGGACTCGGCTGGTGAAAAAACTGTTCCAAACACACCCCATGCACAACTCCACCGGGAAAGGTGCCAGAAACGAGTTCTGTTGGTAGTTTTTACACTACCCCGGTAGGCAGCTGAAAGGCACCACAAAACTTGTTCTACCTGCTTTCTGGGCTGAGATGGGGAATCGCTGAATTTTGGACTCGGCTGGTGACAAAATGTTCCAAACACACCCCATGCACAACTCCACCGGGGAAGGTGCCAGAAACGAGTTCTGTTGGTAGTTTTTACAGTACCCCGGTAGGCAGCTGAAAGGCACCACAAAACTTGTTCTACCTGCTTTCTGGGCTGAGATGGGGAACGGCTGAATTTTGGACTCGGCTGGTAACAAAATGTTCCAAACACACCCCATGCACAGCTCCACCGGGGAAGGTGCCAGAAACGAGTTCTGTTGGTAGTTTTTACACTACCCCGGTAGGCAGCTGAAAGGCACCACAAAAGTTTTGCTACCTGCTTTCTGGGCTGAGATGGGGAACAGCTGAGTTTTGGACTCGGCTGGTGACAAAATGTTCCAAACACACCCCATGCACAACTCCACCGGGGAAGGTGCCAGAAACGAGTTCTGTTGGTAGTTTTTACAGTACCCTGGTAGGCAAGAGAAAGGCACCACAAAACTTGTTCTACCTTCTTTCTGGGCTGAGAGGAGAATCGCTGAATTTTGGACTCGGCTGGTGACAAAATGTTCCAAACACACCCCATGCACAACTCCACCGGGGAAGGTGCCAGAAACGAGTTCTGTTGGTAGTTTTTACACTACCCCGGTAGGCAGCTGAAAGGCACCACAAAAGTTTTTCTACCTGCTTTATGGGCTTAGATGGGGAATCGCTGAATTTTGGACTCGGCTGCTGACAAAATGTTCCAAACACACCCCATGCACAGCTCCACCGGGGAAGGGGCGAGAAACGAGTTCTGTTGGTAGTTTTTACACTACCCCGGTAGGCAGCTGAAAGGCACCACAAAACTTGTTCTACCTGCTTTCTGGGCTGAGATGGGGAACAGCTGAGTTTTGGACTGGGCTGGTGACAAAATGTTCCAAACACACCCCATGCACAACTCCACCGGGGAAGGTGCCAGAAACGAGTTCTGTTGGTAGTTTTTACAGTACCCTGGTAGGCAGCTGAAAGGCACCACAAAACTTGTTCTACCTGCTTTCTGGGCTGAGATGGAGAATCGCTGAATTTTGGACTCGGCTGGTGAAAAAACTGTTCCAAACACACCCCATGCACAACTCCACCGGGAAAGGTGCCAGAAACGAGTTCTGTTGGTAGTTTTTACACTACCCCGGTAGGCAGCTGAAAGGCACCACAAAAGTTTTTCTACCTGCTTTCTGGGCTGAGATGGGGAATCGCTGAATTTTGGACTCGGCTGGTGACAAAATGTTCCAAACACACCCCATGCACAACTCCACCGGGGAAGGTGCCAGAAACGAGTTCTGTTGGTAGTTTTTACACTACCCCGGTAGGCAGCTGAAAGGCATTACAAAACTTGTTCTACCTGCTTTATGGGCTGAGATGGAGAATCGCTGAATTTTGGACTCGGCTGGTGAAAAAACTGTTCCAAACACACCCCATGCACAACTCCACCGGGAAAGGTGCCAGAAACGAGTTCTGTTGGTAGTTTTTACACTACCCCGGTAGGCAGCTGAAAGGCACCACAAAACTTGTTCTACCTGCTTTCTGGGCTGAGATGGGGAATCGCTGAATTTTGGACTCGGCTGGTGACAAAATGTTCCAAACACACCCCATGCACAACTCCACCGGGGAAGGTGCCAGAAACGAGTTCTGTTGGTAGTTTTTACAGTACCCCGGTAGGCAGCTGAAAGGCACCACAAAACTTGTTCTACCTGCTTTCTGGGCTGAGATGGGGAACGGCTGAATTTTGGACTCGGCTGGTAACAAAATGTTCCAAACACACCCCATGCACACCTCCACCGGGGAAGGTGCCAGAAACGAGTTCTGTTGGTAGTTTTTACACTACCCCGGTAGGCAGCTGAAAGGCACCACAAAAGTTTTTCTACCTGCTTTATGGGCTTAGATGGGGAATCGCTGAATTTTGGACTCGGCTGGTAACAAAATGTTCTAAACACACCCCATGCACAGCTCCACCGGGGAAGGTGCCAGAAACGAGTTCTGTTGGTAGTTTTTACACTACCCCGGTAGGCAGCTGAAAGGCACCACAAAACTTGTTCTACCTTCTTTCTGGGCTGAGATGGGGAACAGCTGAGTTTTGGACTGGGCTGGTGACAAAATGTTCCAAACACACCCCATGCACAACTCCACCGGGGAAGGTGCCAGAAACGAGTTCTGTTGGTAGTTTTTACAGTACCCCGGTAGGCAGCTGAAAGGCACCACAAAACTTGTTCTACCTGCTTTCTGGGCTGAGATGGAGAATCGCTGAATTTTGGACTCGGCTGGTGAAAAAACTGTTCCAAACACACCCCATGCACAACTCCACCAGGAAAGGTGCCAGAAACGAGTTCTGTTGGTAGTTTTTACACTACCCCGGTAGGCAGCTGAAAGGCACCACAAAACTTGTTCTACCTGCTTTCTGGGCTGAGATGGGGAATCGCTGAATTTTGGACTCGGCTGGTGACAAAATGTTCCAAACACACCCCATGCACAACTCCACCGGGGAAGGTGCCAGAAACGAGTTCTGTTGGTAGTTTTTACACTACCCCGGTAGGCAGCTGAAAGGCACCACGAAAGTTTTGCTACCTGCTTTCTGGGCTGAGATGGGGAACAGCTGAGTTTTGGACTCGGCTGCTGACAAAATGTTCCAAACACACCCCATGCACAACTCCACCGGGGAAGGTGCCAGAAACGAGTTCTGTTGGTAGTTTTTACAGTACCCTGGTAGGCAAGAGAAAGGCACCACAAAACTTGTTCTACCTGCTTTCTGGGCTGAGATGGGGAACAGCTGAGTTTTGGACTGGGCTGGTGACAAAATGCTCCAAACACACCCCATGCACAACTCCACCGGGGAAGGTGCCAGAAACGAGTTCTGTTGGTAGTTTTTACAGTACCCTGGTAGGCAGCTGAAAGGCACCACAAAACTTGTTCTACCTGCTTTCTGGGCTGAGATGGAGAATCGCTGAATTTTGGACTCGGCTGGTGAAAAAACTGTTCCAAACACACCCCATGCACAACTCCAGTGGGGAAGGTGCCAGAAACGAGTTCTGTTGGTAGTTTTTACACTACCCCGGTAGGCAGCTGAAAGGCACCACAAAACTTGTTCTACCTGCTTTCTGGGCTGAGATGGGGAATCGCTGAATTTTGGACTCGGCTGGTGACAAAATGTTCCAAACACACCCCATGCACAACTCCACCGGGGAAGGTGCCAGAAACGAGTTCTGTTGGTAGTTTTTACACTACCCCGGTAGGCAGCTGAAAGGCACCACAAAAGTTTTGCTACCTGCTTTCTGGGCTGAGATGGGGAACAGCTGAGTTTTGGACTCGGCTGCTGACAAAATGTTCCAAACACACCCCATGCACAACTCCACCGGGGAAGGTGCCAGAAACGAGTTCTGTTGGTAGTTTTTACAGTACCCTGGTAGGCAAGAGAAAGGCACCACAAAACTTGTTCTACCTTCTTTCTGGGCTGAGAGGAGAATCGCTGAATTTTGGACTCGGCTGGTGACAAAATGTTCCAAACACACCCCATGCACAACTCCACCGGGGAAGGTGCCAGAAACGAGTTCTGTTGGTAGTTTTTACACTACCCCGGTAGGCAGCTGAAAGGCACCACAAAAGTTTTGCTACCTGCTTTCTGGGCTGAGATGGGGAATCGCTGAATTTTGGACTCGGCTGGTGACAAAATGTTCCAAACACACCCCATGCACACCTCCACCGGGGAAGGTGCCAGAAACGAGTTCTGTTGGTAGTTTTTACACTACCCCGGTAGGCAGCTGAAAGGCACCACAAAACTTGTTGTACCTGCTTTCTGGGCTGAGATGGGGAACAGCTGAATTTTGGACTCGGCTGGTGACAAAATGTTCCAAACACACCCCATGCACACCTTCACTGGCAAAGGTGCCAGAAACGAGTTCTGTTGGTAGTTTTTACACTACCCCGGTAGGCAGCTGAAAGGCACCACAAAAGTTTTTCTACCTGCTTTATGGGCTTAGATGGGGAATCGCTGAATTTTGGACTCGGCTGGTAACAAAATGTTCCAAACACACCCCATGCACAGCTCCACCGGGGAAGGGGCGAGAAACGAGTTCTGTTGGTAGTTTTTACACTACCCCGGTAGGCAGCTGAAAGGCACCACAAAACTTGTTCTACCTGCTTTCTGGGCTGAGATGGGGAACGGCTGAATTTTGGACTCGGCTGGTGACAAAATGTTCCAAACACACCCCATGCACAACTCCACCGGGAAAGGTGCCAGAAATGAGTTCTGTTGGTAGTTTTTACACTACCCTGGTAGGCAAGAGAAAGGCACCACAAAACTTGTTCTACCTGCTTTCTGGGCTGAGATGGAGAATCGCTGAATTTTGGACTCGGCTGGTGAAAAAATGTTCCAAACACACCCCATGCACAACTCCACCGGGGAAGGTGCGAGAAAGGAGTTCTGTTGGTAGTTTTTACACTACCCCGGTAGGCAGCTGAAAGGCACCACAAAACTTGTTGTACCTGCTTTCTGGGCTGAGATGGGGAACAGCTGAGTTTTGGACTCGGCTGGTGACAAAATGTTCCAAACACACCCCATGCACACCTCCACCGGGGAAGGTGCCAGAAACGAGTTCTGTTGGTAGTTTTTACACTACCCCGGTAGGCAGCTGAAAGGCACCACAAAACTTGTTCTACCTGCTTTCTGGGCTGAGATGGGGAACGGCTGAATTTTGGACTCGGCTGGTGACAAAATGTTCCAAACACACCCCATGCACAACTCCACCGAGGAAGGTGCCAGAAACGAGTTCTGTTGGTAGTTTTTACACTACCCCGGTAGGCAGCTGAAAGGCACCACAAAACTTGTTCTACCTGCTTTCTGGGCTGAGATGGGGATCAGCTGAAGTTTGGACTCGGCTGCTGACAAAATGTTCCAAACACACCCCATGCACAACTCCACCGGGGAAGGTGCGAGAAAGGAGTTCTGTTGGTAGTTTTTACACTACCCCGGTAGGCAGCTGAAAGGCACCACAAAACTTGTTCTACCTGCTTTCTGGGCTGAGATGGGGAACGGCTGAATTTTGGACTCGGCTGGTGACAAAATGTTCCAAACACACCCCATGCACAACTCCACCGAGGAAGGTGCCAGAAACGAGTTCTGTTGGTAGTTTTTACACTACCCCGGTAGGCAGCTGAAAGGCACCACAAAACTTGTTGTACCTGCTTTCTGGGCTGAGATGGGGATCAGGTGAAGTTTGGACTCGGCTGCTGACAAAATGTTCCAAACACACCCCATGCACAACTCCACCGGGGAAGGTGCGAGAAAGGAGTTCTGTTGGTAGTTTTTACACTACCCCGGTAGGCAGCTGAAAGGCACCACAAAACTTGTTCTACCTGCTTTCTGGGCTTAGATGGGGAATCGCTGAATTTTGGACTCGGCTGGTAACAAAATGTTCCAAACACACCCCATGCACAACTCCACCGGGGAAGGGGCCAGAAACGAGTTCGGTTGGTAGTTTTTACAGTACCCCGGTAGGCAAGAGAAAGGCACCACAAAACTTGTTCTACCTGCTTTCTGGGCTGAGATGGGGAACAGCTGAATTTTGGACTCGGCTACTGACAAAATGTTCCAAACACACCCCATGCACAACTCCACCGGGGAAGGTGCCAGAAACGAGTTCTGTTGGTAGTTTTTACAGTACCCTGGTAGGCAAGAGAAAGGCACCACAAAACTTGTTGTACCTGCTTTCTGGGCTGAGATGGGGAACAGCTGAATTTTGGACTCGGCTGGTGACAAAATGTTCCAAACACACCCCATGCACAACTCCACCGGGGAAGGTGCCAGAAACGAGTTCTGTTGGTAGTTTTTACACTACCCCGGTAGGCAGCTGAAAGGCACCACAAAAGTTTTTCTACCTGCTTTATGGGCTTAGATGGGGAATCGCTGAATTTTGGACTCGGCTGGTGAAAAAATGTTCCAAACACACCCCATGCACAGCTCCACCGGGGAAGGTGCCAGAAACGAGTTCTGTTGGTAGTTTTTACACTACCCCGGTAGGCAGCTGAAAGGCACCACAAAACTTGTTGTACCTGCTTTCTGGGCTGAGATGGGGAACAGCTGAGTTTTGGACTGGGCTGGTGACAAAATGTTCCAAACACACCCCATGCACAACTCCAGTGGGGAAGGTGCCAGAAACGAGTTCTGTTGGTAGTTTTTACAGTACCCTGGTAGGCAGCTGAAAGGCACCACAAAACTTGTTCTACCTGCTTTCTGGGCTGAGATGGAGAATCGCTGAATTTTGGACTCGGCTGGTGAAAAAACTGTTCCAAACACACCCCATGCACAACTCCACCGGGAAAGGTGCCAGAAACGAGTTCTGTTGGTAGTTTTTACACTACCCCGGTAGGCAGCTGAAAGGCACCACAAAAGTTTTGCTACCTGCTTTCTGGGCTGAGATGGGGAACAGCTGAGTTTTGGACTCGGCTGCTGACAAAATGTTCCAAACACACCCCATGCACAACTCCACCGGGGAAGGTGCCAGAAACGAGTTCTGTTGGTAGTTTTTACAGTACCCTGGTAGGCAAGAGAAAGGCACCACAAAACTTGTTCTACCTGCTTTCTGGGTTTAGAGGAGAATCGCTGAATTTTGGACTCGGCTGCTGACAAAATGTTCCAAACACACCCCATGCACAACTCCACCGGGAAAGGTGCCAGAAACGAGTTCTGTTGGTAGTTTTTACACTACCCCGGTAGGCAGCTGAAAGGCACCACAAAACTTGTTCTACCTGCTTTCTGGGCTGAGATGGGGATCAGCTGAAGTTTGGACTCGGCTGCTGACAAAATGTTCCAAACACACCCCATGCACAACTCCACCGGGGAAGGTGCCAGAAACGAGTTCTGTTGGTAGTTTTTACACTACCCCGGTAGGCAGCTGAAAGGCACCACAAAACTTGTTCTACCTGCTTTCTGGGCTTAGATGGGGAATCGCTGAATTTTGGACTCGGCTGGTAACAAAATGTTCCAAACACACCCCATGCACAGCTCCACCGGGGAAGGTGCCAGAAACGAGTTCTGTTGGTAGTTTTTACACTACCCCGGTAGGCAGCTGAAAGGCACCACAAAACTTCTTCTACCTGCTTTCTGGGCTTAGATGGGGAACGGCTGAATTTTGGACTCGGCTGCTGACAAAATGTTCCAAAGACACCCCATGCACAACTCCACCGGGGAAGGTGCCAGAAAGGAGTTCTGTTGGTAGTTTTTACAGTACCCTGGTAGGCAAGAGAAAGGCACCACAAAACTTGTTCTACCTGCTTTCTGGGCTGAGATGGAGAATCGCTGAATTTTGGACTCGGCTGGTGAAAAAATGTTCCAAACACACCCCATGCACAACTCCACCGGGGAAGGTGCCAGAAACGAGTTCTGTTGGTAGTTTTTACACTACCCCGGTAGGCAGCTGAAAGGCACCACAAAACTTGTTGTACCTGCTTTCTGGGCTGAGATGGGGAACGGCTGAATTTTGGACTCGGCTGGTGACAAAATGTTCCAAACACACCCCATGCACACCTCCACCGGGGAAGGTGCCAGAAACGAGTTCTGTTGGTAGTTTTTACACTACCCCGGTAGGCAGCTGAAAGGCACCACAAAACTTGTTGTACCTGCTTTCTGGGCTGAGATGGGGATCAGCTGAAGTTTGGACTCGGCTGCTGACAAAATGTTCCAAACACACCCCATGCACAACTCCACCGGGGAAGGGGCCAGAAACGAGTTCTGTTGGTAGTTTTTACACTACCCCGGTAGGCAAGAGAAAGGCACCACAAAAGTTTTTCTACCTGCTTTCTGGGCTGAGATGGGGAACAGCTGAGTTTTGGACTCGGCTGGTGAAAAAATGTTCCAAACACACCCCATGCACAACTCCACCGGGAAAGGTGCCAGAAACGAGTTCTGTTGGTAGTTTTTACAGTACCCCGGTAGGCAGCTGAAAGGCACCACAAAAGTTTTTCTACCTGCTTTCTGGGCTGAGATGGGGAACAGCTGAGTTTTGGACTCGGCTGCTGACAAAATGTTCCAAACACACCCCATGCACAGCTCCACCGGGGAAGGTGCCAGAAACGAGTTCTGTTGGTAGTTTTTACAGTACCCTGGTAGGCAAGAGAAAGGCACCACAAAACTTGTTCTACCTGCTTTCTGGGCTGAGATGGGGATCAGCTGAAGTTTGGACTCGGCTGCTGACAAAATGTTCCAAACACACCCCATGCACAACTCCACCGGGGAAGGAGCGAGAAAGGAGTTCTGTTGGTAGTTTTTACACTACCCCGGTAGGCAGCTGAAAGGCACCACAAAAGTTTTTCTACCTGCTTTATGGGCTTAGATGGGGAATCGCTGAATTTTGGACTCGGCTGGTAACAAAATGTTCCAAACACACCCCATGCACAGCTCCACCGGGGAAGGTGCCAGAAACGAGTTCTGTTGGTAGTTTTTACACTACCCCGGTAGGCAGCTGAAAGGCACCACAAAACTTCTTCTACCTGCTTTCTGGGCTTAGATGGGGAACGGCTGAATTTTGGACTCGGCTGGTGACAAAATGTTCCAAAGACACCCCATGCACAACTCCACCGGGGAAGGTGCCAGAAAGGAGTTCTGTTGGTAGTTTTTACAGTACCCTGGTAGGCAAGAGAAAGGCACCACAAAACTTGTTCTACCTGCTTTCTGGGCTGAGATGGAGAATCGCTGAATTTTGGACTCGGCTGGTGAAAAAATGTTCCAAACACACCCCATGCACAACTCCACCGGGAAAGGTGCCAGAAACGAGTTCTGTTGGTAGTTTTTACACTACCCCGGTAGGCAGCTGAAAGGCACCACAAAACTTGTTCTACCTGCTTTCTGGGCTGAGATGGGGAACGGCTGAATTTTGGACTCGGCTGGTGACAAAATGTTCCAAACACACCCCATGCACACCTCCACCGGGGAAGGTGCCAGAAACGAGTTCTGTTGGTAGTTTTTACACTACCCCGGTAGGCAGCTGAAAGGCACCACAAAACTTGTTGTACCTGCTTTCTGGGCTGAGATGGGGATCAGCTGAAGTTTGGACTCGGCTGGTGACAAAATGTTCCAAACACACCCCATGCACAGCTCCACCGGGGAAGGTGCCAGAAACGAGTTCTGTTGGTAGTTTTTACACTACCCCGGTAGGCAAGAGAAAGGCACCACAAAAGTTTTTCTACCTGCTTTCTGGGCTGAGATGGGGAACAGCTGAGTTTTGGACTCGGCTGGTGAAAAAATGTTCCAAACACACCCCATGCACAACTCCACCGGGAAAGGTGCCAGAAACGAGTTCTGTTGGTAGTTTTTACACTACCCCGGTAGGCAGCTGAAAGGCACCACAAAACTTGTTCTACCTGCTTTCTGGGCTGAGATGGGGAACAGCTGAATTTTGGACTCGGCTGGTGACAAAATGTTCCAAACACACCCCATGCACAACTCCACCGGGGAAGGTGCCAGAAACGAGTTCTGTTGGTAGTTTTTACAGTACCCTGGTAGGCAAGAGAAAGGCATCACAAAACTTGTTCTACCTGCTTTCTGGGCTGAGATGGGGAACAGCTGAATTTTGGACTCGGCTGCTGACAAAATGTTCCAAACACACCCCATGCACAGCTCCACCGCCAAAGGTGCCAGAAACGAGTTCTGTTGGTAGTTTTTACACTACCCCGGTAGGCAGCTGAAAGGCACCACAAAACTTGTTGTACCTGCTTTCTGGGCTGAGATGGGGAATCGCTGAATTTTGGACTCGGCTGCTGACAAAATGTTCCAAACACACCCCATGCACAACTCCACCGGGAAAGGTGCCAGAAACGAGTTCTGTTGGTAGTTTTTACACTACCCCGGTAGGCAGCTGAAAGGCACCACAAAAGTTTTTCTACCTGCTTTCTGGGCTGAGATGGGGAACGGCTGAATTTTGGACTCGGCTGGTGACAAAATGTTCCAAAGACACCCCATGCACACCTCCACCGGGGAAGGTGCCAGAAACGAGTTCTGTTGGTAGTTTTTACACTACCCCGGTAGGCAGCTGAAAGGCACCACAAAACTTGTTGTACCTGCTTTCTGGGCTGAGATGGGGATCAGCTGAAGTTTGGACTCGGCTGGTGACAAAATGTTCCAAACACACCCCATGCACAGCTCCACCGGGGAAGGTGCCAGAAACGAGTTCTGTTGGTAGTTTTTACACTACCCCGGTAGGCAAGAGAAAGGCACCACAAAAGTTTTTCTACCTGCTTTCTGGGCTGAGATGGGGAACAGCTGAGTTTTGGACTCGGCTGGTGAAAAAATGTTCCAAACACACCCCATGCACAACTCCACCGGGAAAGGTGCCAGAAACGAGTTCTGTTGGTAGTTTTTACACTACCCCGGTAGGCAGCTGAAAGGCACCACAAAACTTGTTCTACCTGCTTTCTGGGCTGAGATGGGGAACAGCTGAATTTTGGACTCGGCTGGTGACAAAATGTTCCAAACACACCCCATGCACAACTCCACCGGGGAAGGTGCCAGAAACGAGTTCTGTTGGTAGTTTTTACAGTACCCTGGTAGGCAAGAGAAAGGCATCACAAAACTTGTTCTACCTGCTTTCTGGGCTGAGATGGGGAACAGCTGAATTTTGGACTCGGCTGCTGACAAAATGTTCCAAACACACCCCATGCACAGCTCCACCGCCAAAGGTGCCAGAAACGAGTTCTGTTGGTAGTTTTTACACTACCCCGGTAGGCAGCTGAAAGGCACCACAAAACTTGTTGTACCTGCTTTCTGGGCTGAGATGGGGAATCGCTGAATTTTGGACTCGGCTGCTGACAAAATGTTCCAAACACACCCCATGCACAACTCCACCGGGAAAGGTGCCAGAAACGAGTTCTGTTGGTAGTTTTTACACTACCCCGGTAGGCAGCTGAAAGGCACCACAAAAGTTTTTCTACCTGCTTTCTGGGCTGAGATGGGGAACGGCTGAATTTTGGACTCGGCTGGTGACAAAATGTTCCAAAGACACCCCATGCACAACTCCACCGGGGAAGGTGCCAGAAACGAGTTCTGTTGGTAGTTTTTACAGTACCCCGGTAGGCAGCTGAAAGGCACCACAAAAGTTTTTCTACCTGCTTTCTGGGCTGAGATGGGAAACAGCTGAATTTTGGACTGGGCTGGTGACAAAATGTTCCAAACACACCCCATGCACAACTCCACCGGGGAAGGTGCGAGAAAGGAGTTCTGTTGGTAGTTTTTACAGTACCCTGGTAGGCAAGAGAAAGGCACCACAAAACTTGTTCTACCTGCTTTCTGGGCTGAGGTGGAGAATCGCTGAATTTTGGACTCGGCTGCTGACAAAATGTTCCAAACACACCCCATGCACACCTCCACCGGGGAAGGTGCCAGAAACGAGTTCTGTTGGTAGTTTTTACACTACCCCGGTAGGCAGCTGAAAGGCACCACAAAACTTGTTCTACCTGCTTTCTGGGCTGAGATGGGGAACGGCTGAATTTTGGACTCGGCTGGTGACAAAATGTTCCAAACACACCCCATGCACAACTCCACCGAGGAAGGTGCCAGAAACGAGTTCTGTTGGTAGTTTTTACACTACCCCGGTAGGCAGCTGAAAGGCACCACAAAACTTGTTGTACCTGCTTTCTGGGCTGAGATGGGGATCAGCTGAAGTTTGGACTCGGCTGCTGACAAAATGTTCCAAACACACCCCATGCACAACTCCACCGGGGAAGGTGCCAGAAACGAGTTCTGTTGGTAGTTTTTACACTACCCCGGTAGGCAGCTGAAAGGCACCACAAAAGTTTTTCTACCTGCTTTCTGGGCTTAGATGGGGAATCGCTGAATTTTGGACTCGGCTGGTAACAAAATGTTCCAAACACACCCCATGCACAGCTCCACCGGGGAAGGTGCCAGAAACGAGTTCTGTTGGTAGTTTTTACACTACCCCGGTAGGCAGCTGAAAGGCACCACAAAAGTTTTTCTACCTGCTTTCTGGGCTGAGATGGGGAATCGCTGAATTTTGGACTCGGCTGCTGACAAAATGTTCCAAACACACCCCATGCACAACTCCACCGGGGAAGGTGCCAGAAACGAGTTCTGTTGGTAGTTTTTACAGTACCCTGGTAGGCAAGAGAAAGGCACCACAAAACTTGTTCTACCTGCTTTCTGGGCTGAGATGGGGAACAGCTGAATTTTGGACTCGGCTGGTGACAAAATGTTCCAAACACACCCCATGCACAACTCCACCGGGGAAGGTGCGAGAAAGGAGTTCTGTTGGTAGTTTTTACAGTACCCCGGTAGGCAGCTGAAAGGCATTACAAAACTTGTTCTACCTGCTTTCTGGGCTGAGATGGGGAACAGCTGAATTTTGGACTCGGCTGGTGACAAAATGTTCCAAACACACCCCATGCACAGCTCCACCGGGGAAGGTGCCAGAAACGAGTTCTGTTGGTAGTTTTTACACTACCCCAGTAGGCAGCTGAAAGGCACCACAAAAGTTTTTCTACCTGCTTTATGGGCTTAGATGGGGAATCGCTGAATTTTGGACTCGGCTGGTAACAAAATGTTCCAAACACACCCCATGCACAGCTCCACCGGGGAAGGTGCCAGAAACGAGTTCTGTTGGTAGTTTTTACACTACCCCGGTAGGCAGCTGAAAGGCACCACAAAACTTGTTCTACCTGCTTTCTGGGCTGAGATGGGGAATCGCTGAATTTTGGACTCGGCTGGTGACAAAATGTTCCAAACACACCCCATGCACAACTCCACCGGGGAAGGTGCCAGAAACGAGTTCTGTTGGTAGTTTTTACAGTACCCCGGTAGGCAGCTGAAAGGCACCACAAAACTTGTTCTACCTGCTTTCTGGGCTGAGATGGGGAACGGCTGAATTTTGGACTCGGCTGGTGACAAAATGTTCCAAACACACCCCATGCACAGCTCCACCGGGGAAGGTGCCAGAAACGAGTTCTGTTGGTAGTTTTTACACTACCCCGGTAGGCAGCTGAAAGGCACCACAAAAGTTTTGCTACCTGCTTTCTGGGCTGAGATGGGGAACAGCTGAGTTTTGGACTCGGCTGGTGACAAAATGTTCCAAACACACCCCATGCACAACTCCACCGGGGAAGGTGCCAGAAACGAGTTCTGTTGGTAGTTTTTACAGTACCCTGGTAGGCAAGAGAAAGGCACCACAAAACTTGTTCTACCTGCTTTCTGGGCTGAGAGGAGAATCGCTGAATTTTGGACTCGGCTGCTGACAAAATGTTCCAAACACACCCCATGCACAACTCCACCGGGAAAGGTGCCAGAAACGAGTTCTGTTGGTAGTTTTTACACTACCCCGGTAGGCAGCTGAAAGGCACCACAAAACTTGTTCTACCTGCTTTCTGGGCTGAGATGGGGATCAGCTGAAGTTTGGACTCGGCTGCTGACAAAATGTTCCAAACACACCCCATGCACAACTCCACCGGGGAAGGTGCGAGAAAGGAGTTCTGTTGGTAGTTTTTACACTACCCCGGTAGGCAGCTGAAAGGCACCACAAAAGTTTTTCTACCTGCTTTATGGGCTTAGATGGGGAATCGCTGAATTTTGGACTCGGCTGGTAACAAAATGTTCCAAACACACCCCATGCACAGCTCCACCGGGGAAGGTGCCAGAAACGAGTTCTGTTGGTAGTTTTTACACTACCCCCGGTAGGCAGCTGAAAGGCACCACAAAACTTGTTCTACCTGCTTTCTGGGCTGAGATGGGGAATCGCTGAATTTTGGACTCGGCTGGTGACAAAATGTTCCAAACACACCCCATGCACAACTCCACCGGGGAAGGTGCCAGAAACGAGTTCTGTTGGTAGTTTTTACAGTACCCTGGTAGGCAAGAGAAAGGCACCACAAAACTTGTTCTACCTGCTTTCTGGGCTGAGATGGGGAACAGCTGAATTTTGGACTCGGCTGTTGACAAAATGTTCCAAACACACCCCATGCACAACTCCACCGGGGAAGGTGCCAGAAACGAGTTCTGTTGGTAGTTTTTACACTACCCCGGTAGGCAGCAGAAAGGCACCACAAAAGTTGTTCTACCTGCTTTATGGGCTGAGATGGAGAATCGCTGAATTTTGGACTCGGCTGGTGAAAAAACTGTTCCAAACACACCCCATGCACAACTCCACCGGGAAAGGTGCCAGAAACGAGTTCTGTTGGTAGTTTTTACACTACCCCGGTAGGCAGCTGAAAGGCACCACAAAACTTGTTCTACCTGCTTTCTGGGCTGAGATGGGGAATCGCTGAATTTTGGACTCGGCTGGTGACAAAATGTTCCAAACACACCCCATGCACAACTCCACCGGGGAAGGTGCCAGAAACGAGTTCTGTTGGTAGTTTTTACACTACCCCGGTAGGCAGCTGAAAGGCACCACAAAACTTGTTCTACCTGCTTTCTGGGCTGAGATGGGGAACGGCTGAATTTTGGACTCGGCTGGTGACAAAATGTTCCAAACACACCCCATGCACAACTCCACCGGGGAAGGTGCCAGAAACGAGTTCTGTTGGTAGTTTTTACAGTACCCTGGTAGGCAGCTGAAAGGCACCACAAAACTTGTTCTACCTGCTTTCTGGGCTGAGATGGAGAATCGCTGAATTTTGGACTCGGCTGGTGAAAAAACTGTTCCAAACACACCCCATGCACAACTCCACCGGGAAAGGTGCCAGAAACGAGTTCTGTTGGTAGTTTTTACACTACCCCGGTAGGCAGCTGAAAGGCACCACAAAACTTGTTCTACCTGCTTTCTGGGCTGAGATGGGGAATCGCTGAATTTTGGACTCGGCTGGTGACAAAATGTTCCAAACACACCCCATGCACAACTCCACCGGGGAAGGTGCCAGAAACGAGTTCTGTTGGTAGTTTTTACAGTACCCTGGTAGGCAAGAGAAAGGCACCACAAAACTTGTTCTACCTGCTTTCTGGGCTGAGATGGGGAACAGCTGAATTTTGGACTCGGCTGTTGACAAAATGTTCCAAACACACCCCATGCACAACTCCACCGGGGAAGGTGCCAGAAACGAGTTCTGTTGGTAGTTTTTACACTACCCCGGTAGGCAGCTGAAAGGCACCACAAAAGTTGTTCTACCTGCTTTATGGGCTGAGATGGAGAATCGCTGAATTTTGGACTCGGCTGGTGAAAAAACTGTTCCAAACACACCCCATGCACAACTCCACCGGGAAAGGTGCCAGAAACGAGTTCTGTTGGTAGTTTTTACACTACCCCGGTAGGCAGCTGAAAGGCACCACAAAACTTGTTCTACCTGCTTTCTGGGCTGAGATGGGGAATCGCTGAATTTTGGACTCGGCTGGTGACAAAATGTTCCAAACACACCCCATGCACAACTCCACCGGGGAAGGTGCCAGAAACGAGTTCTGTTGGTAGTTTTTACACTACCCCGGTAGGCAGCTGAAAGGCACCACAAAACTTGTTCTACCTGCTTTCTGGGCTGAGATGGGGAACGGCTGAATTTTGGACTCGGCTGGTGACAAAATGTTCCAAACACACCCCATGCACAACTCCACCGGGGAAGGTGCCAGAAACGAGTTCTGTTGGTAGTTTTTACAGTACCCTGGTAGGCAGCTGAAAGGCACCACAAAACTTGTTCTACCTGCTTTCTGGGCTGAGATGGAGAATCGCTGAATTTTGGACTCGGCTGGTGAAAAAACTGTTCCAAACACACCCCATGCACAACTCCACCGGGAAAGGTGCCAGAAACGAGTTCTGTTGGTAGTTTTTACACTACCCCGGTAGGCAGCTGAAAGGCACCACAAAACTTGTTCTACCTGCTTTCTGGGCTGAGATGGGGAACGGCTGAATTTTGGACTCGGCTGGTGACAAAATGTTCCAAACACACCCCATGCACACCTCCACCGAGGAAGGTGCCAGAAACGAGTTCTGTTGGTAGTTTTTACACTACCCCGGTAGGCAGCTGAAAGGCACCACAAAACTTGTTGTACCTGCTTTCTGGGCTGAGATGGGGATCAGCTGAAGTTTGGACTCGGCTGCTGACAAAATGTTCCAAACACACCCCATGCACAACTCCACCGGGGAAGGTGCGAGAAAGGAGTTCTGTTGGTAGTTTTTACACTACCCCGGTAGGCAGCTGAAAGGCACCACAAAAGTTTTTCTACCTGCTTTATGGGCTTAGATGGGGAATCGCTGAATTTTGGACTCGGCTGGTAACAAAATGTTCCAAACACACCCCATGCACAGCTCCACCGGGGAAGGTGCCAGAAACGAGTTCTGTTGGTAGTTTTTACACTACCCCGGTAGGCAAGAGAAAGGCACCACAAAAGTTTTTCTACCTGCTTTCTGGGCTGAGATGGGGAATCGCTGAATTTTGGACTCGGCTGCTGACAAAATGTTCCAAACACACCCCATGCACAACTCCACCGGGGAAGGTGCCAGAAACGAGTTCTGTTGGTAGTTTTTACAGTACCCCGGTAGGCAAGAGAAAGGCACCACAAAACTTGTTCTACCTGCTTTCTGGGCTGAGATGGGGAACAGCTGAATTTTGGACTCGGCTGGTGACAAAATGTTCCAAACACACCCCATGCACAACTCCACCGGGAAAGGTGCCAGAAACGAGTTCTGTTGGTAGTTTTTACACTACCCCGGTAGGCAGCTGAAAGGCATTACAAAACTTGTTCTACCTGCTTTCTGGGCTGAGATGGGGAACAGCTGAATTTTGGACTCGGCTGGTAACAAAATGTTCCAAACACACCCCATGCACAGCTCCACCGGGGAAGGTGCCAGAAACGAGTTCTGTTGGTAGTTTTTACACTACCCCGGTAGGCAGCTGAAAGGCACCACAAAAGTTTTGCTACCTGCTTTCTGGGCTGAGATGGGGAACAGCTGAGTTTTGGACTCGGCTGCTGACAAATTGTTCCAAACACACCCCATGCACAACTCCACCGGGGAAGGTGCCAGAAACGAGTTCTGTTGGTAGTTTTTACAGTACCCTGGTAGGCAAGAGAAAGGCACCACAAAACTTGTTCTACCTGCTTTCTGGGCTGAGAGGAGAATCGCAGAATTTTGGACTCGGCTGCTGACAAAATGTTCCAAACACACCCCATGCACAACTCCACCGGGAAAGGTGCCAGAAACGAGTTCTGTTGGTAGTTTTTACACTACCCCGGTAGGCAGCTGAAAGGCACCACAAAACTTGTTCTACCTGCTTTCTGGGCTGAGATGGGGATCAGCTGAAGTTTGGACTCGGCTGCTGACAAAATGTTCCAAACACACCCCATGCACAACTCCACCGGGGAAGGTGCGAGAAAGGAGTTCTGTTGGTAGTTTTTACACTACCCCGGTAGGCAGCTGAAAGGCACCACAAAAGTTTTTCTACCTGCTTTATGGGCTTAGATGGGGAATCGCTGAATTTTGGACTCGGCTGGTAACAAAATGTTCCAAACACACCCCATGCACAGCTCCACCGGGGAAGGTGCCAGAAACGAGTTCTGTTGGTAGTTTTTACACTACCCCGGTAGGCAGCTGAAAGGCACCACAAAAGTTTTGCTACCTGCTTTCTGGGCTGAGATGGGGAATCGCTGAATTTTGGACTCGGCTGCTGACAAAATGTTCCAAACACACCCCATGCACAACTCCACCGGGGAAGGTGCCAGAAACGAGTTCTGTTGGTAGTTTTTACAGTACCCTGGTAGGCAAGAGAAAGGCACCACAAAACTTGTTCTACCTGCTTTCTGGGCTGAGATGGGGAACAGCTGAATTTTGGACTCGGCTGTTGACAAAATGTTCCAAACACACCCCATGCACAACTCCACCGGGGAAGGTGCCAGAAACGAGTTCTGTTGGTAGTTTTTACACTACCCCGGTAGGCAGCTGAAAGGCACCACAAAACTTGTTCTACCTGCTTTCTGGGCTGAGATGGAGAATCGCTGAATTTTGGACTCGGCTGGTGAAAAAACTGTTCCAAACACACCCCATGCACAACTCCACCGGGAAAGGTGCCAGAAACGAGTTCTGTTGGTAGTTTTTACACTACCCCGGTAGGCAGCTGAAAGGCACCACAAAACTTGTTCTACCTGCTTTCTGGGCTGAGATGGGGAATCGCTGAATTTTGGACTCGGCTGGTGACAAAATGTTCCAAACACACCCCATGCACACCTCCACCGGGGAAGGTGCCAGAAACGAGTTCTGTTGGTAGTTTTTACAGTACCCCGGTAGGCAGCTGAAAGGCACCACAAAACTTGTTCTACCTGCTTTCTGGGCTGAGATGGGGAACGGCTGAATTTTGGACTCGGCTGGTAACAAAATGTTCCAAACACACCCCATGCACAGCTCCACCGGGGAAGGTGCCAGAAACGAGTTCTGTTGGTAGTTTTTACACTACCCCGGTAGGCAGCTGAAAGGCACCACAAAAGTTTTTCTACCTGCTTTATGGGCTTAGATGGGGAATCGCTGAATTTTGGACTCGGCTGGTAACAAAATGTTCTAAACACACCCCATGCACAGCTCCACCGGGGAAGGTGCCAGAAACGAGTTCTGTTGGTAGTTTTTACACTACCCCGGTAGGCAGCTGAAAGGCACCACAAAACTTGTTCTACCTGCTTTCTGGGCTGAGATGGGGAACAGCTGAGTTTTGGACTGGGCTGGTGACAAAATGTTCCAAACACACCCCATGCACAACTCCACCGGGGAAGGTGCCAGAAACGAGTTCTGTTGGTAGTTTTTACACTACCCTGGTAGGCAAGAGAAAGGCACCACAAAACTTGTTCTACCTGCTTTCTGGGCTGAGATGGAGAATCGCTGAATTTTGGACTCGGCTGGTGAAAAAAACTGTTCCAAACACACCCCATGCACAACTCCACCGGGAAAGGTGCCAGAAACGAGTTCTGTTGGTAGTTTTTACACTACCCCGGTAGGCAGCTGAAAGGCACCACAAAACTTGTTCTACCTGCTTTCTGGGCTGAGATGGGGAATCGCTGAATTTTGGACTCGGCTGGTGACAAAATGTTCCAAACACACCCCATGCACAACTCCACCGGGGAAGGTGCCAGAAACGAGTTCTGTTGGTAGTTTTTACACTACCCCGGTAGGCAGCTGAAAGGCACCACAAAAGTTTTGCTCCCTCTTTCTGGGCTGAGATGGGGAACAGCTGAGTTTTGGACTCGGCTGCTGACAAAATGTTCCAAACACACCCCATGCACAACTCCACCGGGGAAGGTGCCAGAAACGAGTTCTGTTGGTAGTTTTTACAGTACCCTGGTAGGCAGCTGAAAGGCACCACAAAACTTGTTCTACCTGCTTTCTGGGCTGAGAGGAGAATCGCTGAATTTTGGACTCGGCTGGTGACAAAATGTTCCAAACACACCCCATGCACAACTCCACCGGGAAAGGTGCCAGAAACGAGTTCTGTTGGTAGTTTTTACACTACCCCGGTAGGCAGCTGAAAGGCATTACAAAACTTGTTCTACCTGCTTTCTGGGCTGAGATGGGGAACAGCTGAATTTTGGACTCGGCTGGTGACAAAATGTTCCAAACACACCCCATGCACACCTCCACCGGGGAAGGTGCCAGAAACGAGTTCTGTTGGTAGTTTTTACACTACCCCGGTAGGCAGCTGAAAGGCACCACAAAACTTGTTGTACCTGCTTTCTGGGCTGAGATGGGGATCAGCTGAAGTTTGGACTCGGCTGCTGACAAAATGTTCCAAACACACCCCATGCACAACTCCACCGGGGAAGGTGCGAGAAAGGAGTTCTGTTGGTAGTTTTTACACTACCCCGGTAGGCAGCTGAAAGGCACCACAAAAGTTTTTCTACCTGCTTTATGGGCTTAGATGGGGAATCGCTGAATTTTGGACTCGGCTGGTAACAAAATGTTCCAAAGACACCCCATGCACAACTCCACCGGGGAAGGTGCCAGAAAGGAGTTCTGTTGGTAGTTTTTACAGTACCCTGGTAGGCAGCTGAAAGGCACCACAAAACTTGTTCTACCTGCTTTCTGGGCTAGAGATGGAGAATCGCTGAATTTTGGACTCGGCTGGTGAAAAAATGTTCCAAACACACCCCATGCACAACTCCACCGGGGAAGGTGCCAGAAACGAGTTCTGTTGGTAGCTTTTACACTACCCCGGTAGGCAGCTGAAAGGCACCACAAAACTTGTTCTACCTGCTTTCTGGGCTGAGATGGGGAACGGCTGAATTTTGGACTCGGCTGGTGACAAAATGTTCCAAACACACCCCATGCACACCTCCACCGGGGAAGGTGCCAGAAACGAGTTCTGTTGGTAGTTTTTACACTACCCCGGTAGGCAGCTGAAAGGCACCACAAAACTTGTTGTACCTGCTTTCTGGGCTGAGATGGGGATCAGCTGAAGTTTGGACTCGGCTGCTGACAAAATGTTCCAAACACACCCCATGCACAGCTCCACCGCCAAAGGTGCCAGAAACGAGTTCTGTTGGTAGTTTTTACACTACCCCAGTAGGCAAGAGAAAGGCACCACAAAACTTGTTCTACCTGCTTTCTGGGCTGAGATGGAGAATCGCTGAATTTTGGACTCGGCTGGTAACAAAATGTTCCAAACACACCCCATGCACAGCTCCACCGGGGAAGGTGCCAGAAACGAGTTCTGTTGGTAGTTTTTACACTACCCCGGTAGGCAGCTGAAAGGCACCGCAAAACTTGTTGTACCTGCTTTCTGGGCTGAGATGGGGAACAGCTGAGTTTTGGACTCGGCTGCTGACAAAATGTTCCAAACACACCCCATGCACACCTTCACTGGCAAAGGTGCCAGAAACGAGTTCTGTTGGTAGTTTTTACACTACCCCGGTAGGCAGCTGAAAGGCACCACAAAAGTTTTTCTACCTGCTTTATGGGCTGAGATGGGGAATCGCTGAATTTTGGACTCGGCTGGTAACAAAATGTTCCAAACACACCCCATGCACAGCTCCACCGGGGAAGGGGCGAGAAACGAGTTCTGTTGGTAGTTTTTACACTACCCCGGTAGGCAGCTGAAAGGCACCACAAAACTTGTTCTACCTGCTTTCTGGGCTGAGATGGGGAACGGCTGAATTTTGGACTCGGCTGGTAACAAAATGTTCCAAACACACCCCATGCACAACTCCACCGGGGAAGGTGCGAGAAAGGAGTTCTGTTGGTAGTTTTTACACTACCCTGGTAGGCAAGAGAAAGGCACCACAAAACTTGTTCTACCTGCTTTCTGGGCTGAGATGGAGAATCGCTGAATTTTGGACTCGGCTGGTGAAAAAATGTTCCAAACACACCCCATGCACAACTCCACCGGGGAAGGTGCGAGAAAGGAGTTCTGTTGGTAGTTTTTACACTACCCCGGTAGGCAGCTGAAAGGCACCACAAAAGTTTTTCTACCTGCTTTATGGGCTTAGATGGGGAATCGCTGAATTTTGGACTCGGCTGGTAACAAAATGTTCCAAAGACACCCCATGCACAACTCCACCGGGGAAGGTGCCAGAAAGGAGTTCTGTTGGTAGTTTTTACAGTACCCTGGTAGGCAGCTGAAAGGCACCACAAAACTTGTTCTACCTGCTTTCTGGGCTAGAGATGGAGAATCGCTGAATTTTGGACTCGGCTGGTGAAAAAATGTTCCAAACACACCCCATGCACAACTCCACCGGGGAAGGTGCCAGAAACGAGTTCTGTTGGTAGCTTTTACACTACCCCGGTAGGCAGCTGAAAGGCACCACAAAACTTGTTCTACCTGCTTTCTGGGCTGAGATGGGGAACGGCTGAATTTTGGACTCGGCTGGTGACAAAATGTTCCAAACACACCCCATGCACACCTCCACCGGGGAAGGTGCCAGAAACGAGTTCTGTTGGTAGTTTTTACACTACCCCGGTAGGCAGCTGAAAGGCACCACAAAACTTGTTGTACCTGCTTTCTGGGCTGAGATGGGGATCAGCTGAAGTTTGGACTCGGCTGCTGACAAAATGTTCCAAACACACCCCATGCACAGCTCCACCGCCAAAGGTGCCAGAAACGAGTTCTGTTGGTAGTTTTTACACTACCCCAGTAGGCAAGAGAAAGGCACCACAAAACTTGTTCTACCTGCTTTCTGGGCTGAGATGGAGAATCGCTGAATTTTGGACTCGGCTGGTAACAAAATGTTCCAAACACACCCCATGCACAGCTCCACCGGGGAAGGTGCCAGAAACGAGTTCTGTTGGTAGTTTTTACACTACCCCGGTAGGCAGCTGAAAGGCACCGCAAAACTTGTTGTACCTGCTTTCTGGGCTGAGATGGGGAACAGCTGAGTTTTGGACTCGGCTGCTGACAAAATGTTCCAAACACACCCCATGCACACCTTCACTGGCAAAGGTGCCAGAAACGAGTTCTGTTGGTAGTTTTTACACTACCCCGGTAGGCAGCTGAAAGGCACCACAAAAGTTTTTCTACCTGCTTTATGGGCTGAGATGGGGAATCGCTGAATTTTGGACTCGGCTGGTAACAAAATGTTCCAAACACACCCCATGCACAGCTCCACCGGGGAAGGGGCGAGAAACGAGTTCTGTTGGTAGTTTTTACACTACCCCGGTAGGCAGCTGAAAGGCACCACAAAACTTGTTCTACCTGCTTTCTGGGCTGAGATGGGGAACGGCTGAATTTTGGACTCGGCTGGTAACAAAATGTTCCAAACACACCCCATGCACAACTCCACCGGGGAAGGTGCAAGAAAGGAGTTCTGTTGGTAGTTTTTACACTACCCTGGTAGGCAAGAGAAAGGCACCACAAAACTTGTTCTACCTGCTTTCTGGGCTGAGATGGAGAATCGCTGAATTTTGGACTCGGCTGGTGAAAAAATGTTCCAAACACACCCCATGCACAACTCCACCGGGGAAGGTGCGAGAAAGGAGTTCTGTTGGTAGTTTTTACACTACCCCGGTAGGCAGCTGAAAGGCACCACAAAAGTTTTTCTACCTGCTTTATGGGCTTAGATGGGGAATCGCTGAATTTTGGACTCGGCTGGTAACAAAATGTTCCAAAGACACCCCATGCACAACTCCACCGGGGAAGGTGCCAGAAAGGAGTTCTGTTGGTAGTTTTTACAGTACCCTGGTAGGCAGCTGAAAGGCACCACAAAACTTGTTCTACCTGCTTTCTGGGCTAGAGATGGAGAATCGCTGAATTTTGGACTCGGCTGGTGAAAAAATGTTCCAAACACACCCCATGCACAACTCCACCGGGGAAGGTGCCAGAAACGAGTTCTGTTGGTAGCTTTTACACTACCCCGGTAGGCAGCTGAAAGGCACCACAAAACTTGTTCTACCTGCTTTCTGGGCTGAGATGGGGAACGGCTGAATTTTGGACTCGGCTGGTGACAAAATGTTCCAAACACACCCCATGCACACCTCCACCGGGGAAGGTGCCAGAAACGAGTTCTGTTGGTAGTTTTTACACTACCCCGGTAGGCAGCTGAAAGGCACCACAAAACTTGTTGTACCTGCTTTCTGGGCTGAGATGGGGATCAGCTGAAGTTTGGACTCGGCTGCTGACAAAATGTTCCAAACACACCCCATGCACAGCTCCACCGCCAAAGGTGCCAGAAACGAGTTCTGTTGGTAGTTTTTACACTACCCCAGTAGGCAAGAGAAAGGCACCACAAAACTTGTTCTACCTGCTTTCTGGGCTGAGATGGAGAATCGCTGAATTTTGGACTCGGCTGGTAACAAAATGTTCCAAACACACCCCATGCACAGCTCCACCGGGGAAGGTGCCAGAAACGAGTTCTGTTGGTAGTTTTTACACTACCCCGGTAGGCAGCTGAAAGGCACCGCAAAACTTGTTGTACCTGCTTTCTGGGCTGAGATGGGGAACAGCTGAGTTTTGGACTCGGCTGCTGACAAAATGTTCCAAACACACCCCATGCACACCTTCACTGGCAAAGGTGCCAGAAACGAGTTCTGTTGGTAGTTTTTACACTACCCCGGTAGGCAGCTGAAAGGCACCACAAAAGTTTTTCTACCTGCTTTATGGGCTGAGATGGGGAATCGCTGAATTTTGGACTCGGCTGGTAACAAAATGTTCCAAACACACCCCATGCACAGCTCCACCGGGGAAGGGGCGAGAAAGGAGTTCTGTTGGTAGTTTTTACACTACCCCGGTAGGCAGCTGAAAGGCACCACAAAACTTGTTCTACCTGCTTTCTGGGCTGAGATGGGGAACGGCTGAATTTTGGACTCGGCTGGTAACAAAATGTTCCAAACACACCCCATGCACAACTCCACCGGGGAAGGTGCGAGAAAGGAGTTCTGTTGGTAGTTTTTACACTACCCTGGTAGGCAAGAGAAAGGCACCACAAAACTTGTTCTACCTGCTTTCTGGGCTGAGATGGAGAATCGCTGAATTTTGGACTCGGCTGGTGAAAAAATGTTCCAAACACACCCCATGCACAACTCCACCGGGGAAGGTGCGAGAAAGGAGTTCTGTTGGTAGTTTTTACACTACCCCGGTAGGCAGCTGAAAGGCACCACAAAACTTGTTGTACCTGCTTTCTGGGCTGAGATGGGGAACAGCTGAGTTTTGGACTCGGCTGGTGACAAAATGTTCCAAACACACCCCATGCACACCTCCACCGGGGAAGGTGCCAGAAACGAGTTCTGTTGGTAGTTTTTACACTACCCCGGTAGGCAGCTGAAAGGCACCACAAAACTTGTTCTACCTGCTTTCTGGGCTGAGATGGGGAACGGCTGAATTTTGGACTGGGCTGGTGACAAAATGTTCCAAACACACCCCATGCACAACTCCACCGGGGAAGGTGCCAGAAACGAGTTCTGTTGGTAGTTTTTACAGTACCCCGGTAGGCAAGAGAAAGGCACCACAAAACTTGTTCTACCTGCTTTCTGGGCTGAGATGGGGAACGGCTGAATTTTGGACTCGGCTGGTGACAAAATGTTCCAAACACACCCCATGCACAACTCCACCGGGGAAGGTGCCAGAAACGAGTTCTGTTGGTAGTTTTTACACTACCCCGGTAGGCAGCTGAAAGGCACCACAAAACTTGTTGTACCTGCTTTCTGGGCTGAGATGGGGAATCGCTGAATTTTGGACTCGGCTGCTGACAAAATGTTCCAAACACACCCCATGCACAACTCCACCGGGGAAGGTGCGAGAAAGGAGTTCTGTTGGTAGTTTTTACACTACCCCGGTAGGCAGCTGAAAGGCACCACAAAAGTTTTTCTACCTGCTTTATGGGCTTAGATTGGGAATCGCTGAATTTTGGACTCGGCTGGTAACAAAATGTTCCAAACACACCCCATGCACAGCTCCACCGCCAAAGGTGCCAGAAACGAGTTCTGTTGGTAGTTTTTACAGTACCCCGGTAGGCAGCTGAAAGGCACCACAAAACTTGTTCTACCTGCTTTCTGGGCTGAGATGGGGAATCGCTGAATTTTGGACTCGGCTGCTGACAAAATGTTCCAAACACACCCCATGCACAACTCCACCGGGGAAGGTGCCAGAAACGAGTTCTGTTGGTAGTTTTTACACTACCCCGGTAGGCAGCTGAAAGGCACCACAAAACTTGTTCTACCTGCTTTCTGGGCTGAGATGGGGAACAGCTGAATTTTGGACAGGGCTGGTGACAAAATGTTCCAAACACACCCCATGCACAACTCCACCGGGAAAGGTGCCAGAAACGAGTTCTGTTGGTAGTTTTTACACTACCCCGGTAGGCAGCTGAAAGGCATTACAAAACTTGTTCTACCTGCTTTCTGGGCTGAGATGGGGAACAGCTGAATTTTGGACTCGGCTGGTGACAAAATGTTCCAAACACACCCCATGCACAACTCCACCGGGGAAGGTGCCAGAAACGAGTTCTGTTGGTAGTTTTTACACTACCCCGGTAGGCAGCTGAAAGGCACCACAAAAGTTTTTCTACCTGCTTTATGGGCTTAGATGGGGAATCGCTGAATTTTGGACTCGGCTGGTAACAAAATGTTCCAAACACACCCCATGCACAGCTCCACCGGGGAAGGTGCCAGAAACGAGTTCTGTTGGTAGTTTTTACACTACCCCGGTAGGCAGCTGAAAGGCACCACAAAACTTGTTGTACCTGCTTTCTGGGCTGAGATGGGGAACAGCTGAGTTTTGGACTGGGCTGGTGACAAAATGTTCCAAACACACCCCATGCACAACTCCACCGGGGAAGGTGCCAGAAACGAGTTCTGTTGCTAGTTTTTACAGTACCCTGGTAGGCAGCTAAAAGGCACCACAAAACTTGTTCTACCTGCTTTCTGGGCTGAGATGGAGAATCGCTGAATTTTGGACTCGGCTGGTGAAAAAACTGTTCCAAACACACCCCATGCACAACTCCACCGGGAAAGGTGCCAGAAACGAGTTCTGTTGGCAGTTTTTACAGTACCCCGGTAGGCAGCTGAAAGGCACCACAAAACTTGTTCTACCTGCTTTCTGGGCTGAGATGGGGAATCGCTGAATTTTGGACTCGGCTGGTAACAAAATGTTCCAAACACACCCCATGCACAGCTCCACCGGGGAAGGTGCCAGAAACGAGTTCTGTTGGTAGTTTTTACACTACCCCGGTAGGCAGCTGAAAGGCACCACAAAAGTTTTGCTACCTGCTTTCTGGGCTGAGATGGGGAACAGCTGAGTTTTGGACTCGGCTGCTGACAAAATGTTCCAAACACACCCCATGCACAACTCCACCGGGGAAGGTGCCAGAAACGAGTTCTGTTGGTAGTTTTTACAGTACCCTGGTAGGCAGCTGAAAGGCACCACAAAACTTGTTCTACCTGCTTTCTGGGCTGAGATGGGGATCAGCTGAAGTTTGGACTCGGCTGGTGAAAAAATGTTCCAAACACACCCCATGCACAACTCCACCGGGAAAGGGGCCAGAAACGAGTTCTGTTGGTAGTTTTTACACTACCCCGGTAGGCAGCTGAAAGGCACCACAAAAGTTTTTCTACCTGCTTTCTGGGCTGAGATGGGGAACAGCTGAGTTTTGGACTCGGCTGGTGAAAAAATGTTCCAAACACACCCCATGCACAACTCCACCGGGAAAGGTGCCAGAAACGAGTTCTGTTGGTAGTTTTTACACTACCCCGGTAGGCAGCTGAAAGGCACCACAAAAACTTGTTCTACCTTCTTTCTGGGCTGAGATGGGGAACAGCTGAGTTTTGGACTCGGCTGCTGACAAAATGTTCCAAACACACCCCATGCACAGCTCCACCGGGGAAGGTGCCAGAAACGAGTTCTGTTGGTAGTTTTTACAGTACCCTGGTAGGCAAGAGAAAGGCACCACAAAACTTGTTCTACCTTCTTTCTGGGCTGAGAGGAGAATCGCTGAATTTTGGACTCGGCTGCTGACAAAATGTTCCAAACACACCCCATGCACAACTCCACCGGGGAAGGTGCCAGAAACGAGTTCTGTTGGTAGTTTTTACACTACCCCGGTAGGCAGCTGAAAGGCACCACAAAAGTTTTGCTACCTGCTTTCTGGGCTGAGATGGGGAATCGCTGAATTTTGGACTCGGCTGCTGACAAAATGTTCCAAACACACCCCATGCACAACTCCTCCGGGGAAGGTGCCAGAAACGAGTTCTGTTGGTAGTTTTTACACTACCCCGGTAGGCAGCTGAAAGGCACCACAAAACTTGTTCTACCTGCTTTCTGGGCTGAGATGGGGAACGGCTGAATTTTGGACTCGGCTGGTGACAAAATGTTCCAAACACACCCCATGCACAACTCCACCGGGGAAGGTGCCAGAAACGAGTTCTGTTGGTAGTTTTTACAGTACCCCGGTAGGCAGCTGAAAGGCACCACAAAAGTTTTTCTACCTGCTTTCTGGGCTGAGATGGGAAACAGCTGAGTTTTGGACTCGGCTGCTGACAAAATGTTCCAAACACACCCCATGCACAACTCCACCGGGGAAGGTGCCAGAAACGAGTTCTGTTGGTAGTTTTTACAGTACCCTGGTAGGCAAGAGAAAGGCACCACAAAACTTGTTCTACCTGCTTTCTGGGCTGAGAGGAGAATCGCTGAATTTTGGACTCG
Source organism: Falco biarmicus (assembly GCF_023638135.1). Lineage (NCBI taxonomy): Eukaryota > Metazoa > Chordata > Aves > Falconiformes > Falconidae > Falco > Falco biarmicus. The sequence continues at coordinate 17,527 of NW_026611995.1, read as the reverse complement.
GCTGGTGAAAAAATGTTCCAAACACACCCCATGCACAACTCCACCGGGAAAGGTGCCAGAAACGAGTTCTGTTGGTAGTTTTTACACTACCCCGGTAGGCAGCTGAAAGGCACCACAAAACTTGTTGTACCTGCTTTCTGGGCTGAGATGGGGATCAGCTGAAGTTTGGACTCGGCTGCTGACAAAATGTTCCAAACACACCCCATGCACAACTCCACCGGGGAAGGTGCGAGAAAGGAGTTCTGTTGGTAGTTTTTACACTACCCCGGTAGGCAGCTGAAAGGCACCACAAAAGTTTTTCTACCTGCTTTATGGGCTTAGATGGGGAATCGCTGAATTTTGGACTCGGCTGGTAACAAAATGTTCCAAACACACCCCATGCACAGCTCCACCGGGGAAGGTGCCAGAAACGAGTTCTGTTGGTAGTTTTTACACTACCCCGGTAGGCAGCTGAAAGGCACCACAAAACTTCTTCTACCTGCTTTCTGGGCTTAGATGGGGAACGGCTGAATTTTGGACTCGGCTGGTGACAAAATGTTCCAAACACACCCCATGCACACCTCCACCGGGGAAGGTGCCAGAAACGAGTTCTGTTGGTAGTTTTTACACTACCCCGGTAGGCAGCTGAAAGGCACCACAAAACTTGTTGTACCTGCTTTCTGGGCTGAGATGGGGATCAGCTGAAGTTTGGACTCGGCTGCTGACAAAATGTTCCAAACACACCCCATGCACAGCTCCACCGCCAAAGGTGCCAGAAACGAGTTCTGTTGGTAGTTTTTACACTACCCCAGTAGGCAAGAGAAAGGCACCACAAAACTTGTTCTACCTGCTTTCTGGGCTGAGATGGAGAATCGCTGAATTTTGGACTCGGCTGGTAACAAAATGTTCCAAACACACCCCATGCACAGCTCCACCGGGGAAGGTGCCAGAAACGAGTTCTGTTGGTAGTTTTTACACTACCCCGGTAGGCAGCTGAAAGGCACCGCAAAACTTGTTGTACCTGCTTTCTGGGCTGAGATGGGGAACAGCTGAGTTTTGGACTCGGCTGCTGACAAAATGTTCCAAACACACCCCATGCACACCTTCACTGGCAAAGGTGCCAGAAACGAGTTCTGTTGGTAGTTTTTACACTACCCCGGTAGGCAGCTGAAAGGCACCACAAAAGTTTTTCTACCTGCTTTATGGGCTGAGATGGGGAATCGCTGAATTTTGGACTCGGCTGGTAACAAAATGTTCCAAACACACCCCATGCACAGCTCCACCGGGGAAGGGGCGAGAAAGGAGTTCTGTTGGTAGTTTTTACACTACCCCGGTAGGCAGCTGAAAGGCACCACAAAACTTGTTCTACCTGCTTTCTGGGCTGAGATGGGGAACGGCTGAATTTTGGACTCGGCTGGTAACAAAATGTTCCAAACACACCCCATGCACAACTCCACCGGGGAAGGTGCGAGAAAGGAGTTCTGTTGGTAGTTTTTACACTACCCTGGTAGGCAAGAGAAAGGCACCACAAAACTTGTTCTACCTGCTTTCTGGGCTGAGATGGAGAATCGCTGAATTTTGGACTCGGCTGGTGAAAAAATGTTCCAAACACACCCCATGCACAACTCCACCGGGGAAGGTGCGAGAAAGGAGTTCTGTTGGTAGTTTTTACACTACCCCGGTAGGCAGCTGAAAGGCACCACAAAACTTGTTGTACCTGCTTTCTGGGCTGAGATGGGGAACAGCTGAGTTTTGGACTCGGCTGGTGACAAAATGTTCCAAACACACCCCATGCACACCTCCACCGGGGAAGGTGCCAGAAACGAGTTCTGTTGGTAGTTTTTACACTACCCCGGTAGGCAGCTGAAAGGCACCACAAAACTTGTTCTACCTGCTTTCTGGGCTGAGATGGGGAACGGCTGAATTTTGGACTGGGCTGGTGACAAAATGTTCCAAACACACCCCATGCACAACTCCACCGGGGAAGGTGCGAGAAAGGAGTTCTGTTGGTAGTTTTTACAGTACCCCGGTAGGCAAGAGAAAGGCACCACAAAACTTGTTCTACCTGCTTTCTGGGCTGAGATGGGGAACGGCTGAATTTTGGACTCGGCTGGTGACAAAATGTTCCAAACACACCCCATGCACAACTCCACCGGGGAAGGTGCCAGAAACGAGTTCTGTTGGTAGTTTTTACACTACCCCGGTAGGCAGCTGAAAGGCACCACAAAACTTGTTGTACCTGCTTTCTGGGCTGAGATGGGGATCAGCTGAAGTTTGGACTCGGCTGCTGACAAAATGTTCCAAACACACCCCATGCACAACTCCACCGGGGAAGGTGCGAGAAAGGAGTTCTGTTGGTAGTTTTTACACTACCCCGGTAGGCAGCTGAAAGGCACCACAAAAGTTTTTCTACCTGCTTTATGGGCTTAGATTGGGAATCGCTGAATTTTGGACTCGGCTGGTAACAAAATGTTCCAAACACACCCCATGCACAGCTCCACCGCCAAAGGTGCCAGAAACGAGTTCTGTTGGTAGTTTTTACAGTACCCCGGTAGGCAGCTGAAAGGCACCACAAAACTTGTTCTACCTGCTTTCTGGGCTGAGATGGGGAATCGCTGAATTTTGGACTCGGCTGCTGACAAAATGTTCCAAACACACCCCATGCACAACTCCACCGGGGAAGGTGCCAGAAACGAGTTCTGTTGGTAGTTTTTACACTACCCCGGTAGGCAGCTGAAAGGCACCACAAAACTTGTTCTACCTGCTTTCTGGGCTGAGATGGGGAACAGCTGAATTTTGGACAGGGCTGGTGACAAAATGTTCCAAACACACCCCATGCACAACTCCACCGGGAAAGGTGCCAGAAACGAGTTCTGTTGGTAGTTTTTACACTACCCCGGTAGGCAGCTGAAAGGCATTACAAAACTTGTTCTACCTGCTTTCTGGGCTGAGATGGGGAACAGCTGAATTTTGGACTCGGCTGGTGACAAAATGTTCCAAACACACCCCATGCACAACTCCACCGGGGAAGGTGCCAGAAACGAGTTCTGTTGGTAGTTTTTACACTACCCCGGTAGGCAGCTGAAAGGCACCACAAAAGTTTTTCTACCTGCTTTATGGGCTTAGATGGGGAATCGCTGAATTTTGGACTCGGCTGGTAACAAAATGTTCCAAACACACCCCATGCACAGCTCCACCGGGGAAGGTGCCAGAAACGAGTTCTGTTGGTAGTTTTTACACTACCCCGGTAGGCAGCTGAAAGGCACCACAAAACTTGTTGTACCTGCTTTCTGGGCTGAGATGGGGAACAGCTGAGTTTTGGACTGGGCTGGTGACAAAATGTTCCAAACACACCCCATGCACAACTCCACCGGGGAAGGTGCCAGAAACGAGTTCTGTTGCTAGTTTTTACAGTACCCTGGTAGGCAGCTAAAAGGCACCACAAAACTTGTTCTACCTGCTTTCTGGGCTGAGATGGAGAATCGCTGAATTTTGGACTCGGCTGGTGAAAAAACTGTTCCAAACACACCCCATGCACAACTCCACCGGGAAAGGTGCCAGAAACGAGTTCTGTTGGCAGTTTTTACAGTACCCCGGTAGGCAGCTGAAAGGCACCACAAAACTTGTTCTACCTGCTTTCTGGGCTGAGATGGGGAATCGCTGAATTTTGGACTCGGCTGGTAACAAAATGTTCCAAACACACCCCATGCACAGCTCCACCGGGGAAGGTGCCAGAAACGAGTTCTGTTGGTAGTTTTTACACTACCCCGGTAGGCAGCTGAAAGGCACCACAAAAGTTTTGCTACCTGCTTTCTGGGCTGAGATGGGGAACAGCTGATTTTTGGACTCGGCTGCTGACAAAATGTTCCAAACACACCCCATGCACAACTCCACCGGGGAAGGTGCCAGAAACGAGTTCTGTTGGTAGTTTTTACAGTACCCTGGTAGGCAGCTGAAAGGCACCACAAAACTTGTTCTACCTGCTTTCTGGGCTGAGATGGGGATCAGCTGAAGTTTGGACTCGGCTGGTGAAAAAATGTTCCAAACACACCCCATGCACAACTCCACCGGGAAAGGGGCCAGAAACGAGTTCTGTTGGTAGTTTTTACACTACCCCGGTAGGCAGCTGAAAGGCACCACAAAAGTTTTTCTACCTGCTTTCTGGGCTGAGATGGGGAACAGCTGAGTTTTGGACTCGGCTGGTGAAAAAATGTTCCAAACACACCCCATGCACAACTCCACCGGGAAAGGTGCCAGAAACGAGTTCTGTTGGTAGTTTTTACACTACCCCGGTAGGCAGCTGAAAGGCACCACAAAACTTGTTCTACCTTCTTTCTGGGCTGAGATGGGGAACAGCTGAGTTTTGGACTCGGCTGCTGACAAAATGTTCCAAACACACCCCATGCACAGCTCCACCGGGGAAGGTGCCAGAAACGAGTTCTGTTGGTAGTTTTTACAGTACCCTGGTAGGCAAGAGAAAGGCACCACAAAACTTGTTCTACCTTCTTTCTGGGCTGAGAGGAGAATCGCTGAATTTTGGACTCGGCTGCTGACAAAATGTTCCAAACACACCCCATGCACAACTCCACCGGGGAAGGTGCCAGAAACGAGTTCTGTTGGTAGTTTTTACACTACCCCGGTAGGCAGCTGAAAGGCACCACAAAACTTGTTCTACCTGCTTTCTGGGCTTAGATGGGGAACGGCTGAATTTTGGACTCGGCTGCTGACAAAATGTTCCAAACACACCCCATGCACAACTCCTCCGGGGAAGGTGCCAGAAACGAGTTCTGTTGGTAGTTTTTACACTACCCCGGTAGGCAGCTGAAAGGCACCACAAAACTTGTTCTACCTGCTTTCTGGGCTGAGATGGGGAACGGCTGAATTTTGGACTCGGCTGGTGACAAAATGTTCCAAACACACCCCATGCACAACTCCACCGGGGAAGGTGCCAGAAACGAGTTCTGTTGGTAGTTTTTACAGTACCCCGGTAGGCAGCTGAAAGGCACCACAAAAGTTTTTCTACCTGCTTTCTGGGCTGAGATGGGAAACAGCTGAGTTTTGGACTCGGCTGCTGACAAAATGTTCCAAACACACCCCATGCACAACTCCACCGGGGAAGGTGCCAGAAACGAGTTCTGTTGGTAGTTTTTACAGTACCCTGGTAGGCAAGAGAAAGGCACCACAAAACTTGTTCTACCTGCTTTCTGGGCTGAGAGGAGAATCGCTGAATTTTGGACTCGGCTGGTGAAAAAATGTTCCAAACACACCCCATGCACAACTCCACCGGGAAAGGTGCCAGAAACGAGTTCTGTTGGTAGTTTTTACACTACCCCGGTAGGCAGCTGAAAGGCACCACAAAACTTGTTCTACCTGCTTTCTGGGCTTAGATGGGGAACGGCTGAATTTTGGACTCGGCTGCTGACAAAATGTTCCAAACACACCCCATGCACAACTCCTCCGGGGAAGGTGCCAGAAACGAGTTCTGTTGGTAGTTTTTACACTACCCCGGTAGGCAGCTGAAAGGCACCACAAAACTTGTTCTACCTGCTTTCTGGGCTGAGATGGGGAACGGCTGAATTTTGGACTCGGCTGGTGACAAAATGTTCCAAACACACCCCATGCACAACTCCACCGGGGAAGGTGCCAGAAACGAGTTCTGTTGGTAGTTTTTACAGTACCCCGGTAGGCAGCTGAAAGGCACCACAAAAGTTTTTCTACCTGCTTTCTGGGCTGAGATGGGAAACAGCTGAGTTTTGGACTCGGCTGCTGACAAAATGTTCCAAACACACCCCATGCACAACTCCACCGGGGAAGGTGCCAGAAACGAGTTCTGTTGGTAGTTTTTACAGTACCCTGGTAGGCAAGAGAAAGGCACCACAAAACTTGTTCTACCTGCTTTCTGGGCTGAGAGGAGAATCGCTGAATTTTGGACTCGGCTGGTGAAAAAATGTTCCAAACACACCCCATGCACAACTCCACCGGGAAAGGTGCCAGAAACGAGTTCTGTTGGTAGTTTTTACACTACCCCGGTAGGCAGCTGAAAGGCACCACAAAACTTGTTGTACCTGCTTTCTGGGCTGAGATGGGGATCAGCTGAAGTTTGGACTCGGCTGCTGACAAAATGTTCCAAACACACCCCATGCACAACTCCACCGGGGAAGGTGCGAGAAAGGAGTTCTGTTGGTAGTTTTTACACTACCCCGGTAGGCAGCTGAAAGGCACCACAAAAGTTTTTCTACCTGCTTTATGGGCTTAGATGGGGAATCGCTGAATTTTGGACTCGGCTGGTAACAAAATGTTCCAAACACACCCCATGCACAGCTCCACCGGGGAAGGTGCCAGAAACGAGTTCTGTTGGTAGTTTTTACACTACCCCGGTAGGCAGCTGAAAGGCACCACAAAACTTCTTCTACCTGCTTTCTGGGCTTAGATGGGGAACGGCTGAATTTTGGACTCGGCTGGTGACAAAATGTTCCAAAGACACCCCATGCACACCTCCACCGGGGAAGGTGCCAGAAAGGAGATCTGTTGGTAGTTTTTACAGTACCCTGGTAGGCAAGAGAAAGGCACCACAAAACTTGTTCTACCTGCTTTCTGGGCTGAGATGGAGAATCGCTGAATTTTGGACTCGGCTGGTGAAAAAATGTTCCAAACACACCCCATGCACAACTCCACCGGGGAAGGTGCGAGAAAGGAGTTCTGTTGGTAGTTTTTACACTACCCCGGTAGGCAGCTGAAAGGCACCACAAAACTTGTTGTACCTGCTTTCTGGGCTGAGATGGGGAACGGCTGAATTTTGGACTCGGCTGGTGACAAAATGTTCCAAACACACCCCATGCACAGCTCCACCGGGGAAGGTGCCAGAAACGAGTTCTGTTGGTAGTTTTTACACTACCCTGGTAGGCAGCTGAAAGGCACCACAAAACTTGTTGTACCTGCTTTCTGGGCTGAGATGGGGATCAGCTGAAGTTTGGACTCGGCTGCTGACAAAATGTTCCAAACACACCCCATGCACAACTCCACCGGGGAAGGGGCCAGAAACGAGTTCTGTTGGTAGTTTTTACACTACCCCGGTAGGCAGCTGAAAGGCACCACAAAACTTGTTCTACCTTCTTTCTGGGCTGAGATGGGGAACAGCTGAGTTTTGGACTCGGCTGCTGACAAAATGTTCCAAACACACCCCATGCACAGCTCCACCGGGGAAGGTGCCAGAAACGAGTTCTGTTGGTAGTTTTTACAGTACCCTGGTAGGCAGCTGAAAGGCACCACAAAAGTTTTTCTACCTGCTTTCTGGGCTGAGATGGGAAACAGCTGAGTTTTGGACTCGGCTGCTGACAAAATGTTCCAAACACACCCCATGCACAACTCCACCGGGGAAGGTGCCAGAAACGAGTTCTGTTGGTAGTTTTTACAGTACCCTGGTAGGCAAGAGAAAGGCACCACAAAACTTGTTCTACCTGCTTTCTGGGCTGAGAGGAGAATCGCTGAATTTTGGACTCGGCTGGTGAAAAAATGTTCCAAACACACCCCATGCACAACTCCACCGGGAAAGCTGCCAGAAACGAGTTCTGTTGGTAGTTTTTACACTACCCCGGTAGGCAGCTGAAAGGCACCACAAAACTTGTTGTACCTGCTTTCTGGGCTGAGATGGGGATCAGCTGAAGTTTGGACTCGGTTGCTGACAAAATGTTCCAAACACACCCCATGCACAACTCCACCGGGGAAGGTGCGAGAAAGGAGTTCTGTTGGTAGTTTTTACACTACCCCGGTAGGCAGCTGAAAGGCACCACAAAAGTTTTTCTACCTGCTTTATGGGCTGAGATGGGGAATCGCTGAATTTTGGACTCGGCTGGTAACAAAATGTTCCAAACACACCCCATGCACAGCTCCACCGGGGAAGGTGCCAGAAACGAGTTCTGTTGGTAGTTTTTACACTACCCCGGTAGGCAGCTGAAAGGCACCACAAAACTTGTTCTACCTGCTTTCTGGGCTTAGATGGGGAACGGCTGAATTTTGGACTCGGCTGGTGACAAAATGTTCCAAAGACACCCCATGCACACCTCCACCGGGGAAGGTGCCAGAAACGAGTTCTGTTGGTAGTTTTTACAGTACCCTGGTAGGCAAGAGAAAGGCACCACAAAACTTGTTCTACCTGCTTTCTCGGCTGAGATGGAGAATCGCTGAATTTTGGACTCGGCTGGTGACAAAATTTTCCAAACACACCCCATGCACAGCTCCACCGCCAAAGGTGCCAGAAACGAGTTCTGTTGGTAGTTTTTACACTACCCCGGTAGGCAGCTGAAAGGCACCACAAAACTTGTTCTACCTGCTTTCTGGGCTGAGATGGGGAATCGCTGAATTTTGGACTCGGCTGCTGACAAAATGTTCCAAACACACCCCATGCACAACTCCTCCGGGGAAGGTGCCAGAAACGAGTTCTGTTGGTAGTTTTTACACTACCCCGGTAGGCAGCTGAAAGGCACCACAAAACTTGTTCTACCTGCTTTCTGGGCTGAGATGGGGAACGGCTGAATTTTGGACTCGGCTGCTGACAAAATGTTCCAAACACACCCCATGCACAACTCCACCGGGGAAGGTGCCAGAAACGAGTTCTGTTGGTAGTTTTTACAGTACCCCGGTAGGCAGCTGAAAGGCACCACAAAAGTTTTTCTACCTGCTTTCTGGGCTGAGATGGGAAACAGCTGAATTTTGGACTGGGCTGGTGACAAAATGTTCCAAACACACCCCATGCACAACTCCACCGGGGAAGGTGCGAGAAAGGAGTTCTGTTGGTAGTTTTTACAGTACCCTGGTAGGCAAGAGAAAGGCACCACAAAACTTGTTCTACCTGCTTTCTGGGCTGAGATGGAGAATCGCTGAATTTTGGACTCGGCTGGTGACAAAATGTTCCAAACACACCCCATGCACACCTCCACCGGGGAAGGTGCCAGAAACGAGTTCTGTTGGTAGTTTTTACACTACCCCGGTAGGCAGCTGAAAGGCACCACAAAACTTGTTCTACCTGCTTTCTGGGCTGAGATGGGGAACGGCTGAATTTTGGACTCGGCTGGTGACAAAATGTTCCAAACACACCCCATGCACAACTCCACCGAGGAAGGTGCCAGAAACGAGTTCTGTTGGTAGTTTTTACACTACCCCGGTAGGCAGCTGAAAGGCACCACAAAACTTGTTCTACCTGCTTTCTGGGCTGAGATGGGGATCAGCTGAAGTTTGGACTCGGCTGCTGACAAAATGTTCCAAACACACCCCATGCACAACTCCACCGGGGAAGGTGCGAGAAAGGAGTTCTGTTGGTAGTTTTTACACTACCCCGGTAGGCAGCTGAAAGGCACCACAAAAGTTTTTCTACCTGCTTTAAGGGCTTAGATGGGGAATCGCTGAATTTTGGACTCGGCTGGTAACAAAATGTTCCAAACACACCCCATGCACAGCTCCACCGGGGAAGGTGCCAGAAACGAGTTCTGTTGGTAGTTTTTACACTACCCCGGTAGGCAGCTGAAAGGCACCACAAAACTTGTTCTACCTGCTTTCTGGGCTGAGATGGGGAATCGCTGAATTTTGGACTCGGCTGCTGACAAAATGTTCCAAACACACCCCATGCACAACTCCTCCGGGGAAGGTGCCAGAAACGAGTTCTGTTGGTAGTTTTTACACTACCCCGGTAGGCAGCTGAAAGGCACCACAAAAGTTTTGCTACCTGCTTTCTGGGCTGAGATGGGGAACGGCTGAATTTTGGACTCGTCTGGTGACAAAATGTTCCAAACACACCCCATGCACAACTCCACCGGGGAAGGTGCCAGAAACGAGTTCTGTTGGTAGTTTTTACAGTACCCCGGTAGGCAGCTGAAAGGCACCACAAAAGTTTTTCTACCTGCTTTCTGGGCTGAGATGGGAAACAGCTGAATTTTGGACTGGGCTGGTGACAAAATGTTCCAAACACACCCCATGCACAACTCCACCGGGGAAGGTGCGAGAAAGGAGTTCTGTTGGTAGTTTTTACAGTACCCTGGTAGGCAAGAGAAAGGCACCACAAAACTTGTTCTACCTGCTTTCTGGGCTGAGGTGGAGAATCGCTGAATTTTGGACTCGGCTGGTGACAAAATGTTCCAAACACACCCCATGCACACCTCCACCGGGGAAGGTGCCAGAAACGAGTTCTGTTGGTAGTTTTTACACTACCCCGGTAGGCAGCTGAAAGGCACCACAAAACTTGTTCTACCTGCTTTCTGGGCTGAGATGGGGAACGGCTGAATTTTGGACTCGGCTGGTGACAAAATGTTCCAAACACACCCCATGCACAACTCCACCGAGGAAGGTGCCAGAAACGAGTTCTGTTGGTAGTTTTTACACTACCCCGGTAGGCAGCTGAAAGGCACCACAAAACTTGTTGTACCTGCTTTCTGGGCTGAGATGGGGATCAGCTGAAGTTTGGACTCGGCTGCTGACAAAATGTTCCAAACACACCCCATGCACAACTCCACCGGGGAAGGTGCGAGAAAGGAGTTCTGTTGGTAGTTTTTACACTACCCCGGTAGGCAGCTGAAAGGCACCACAAAAGTTTTTCTACCTGCTTTATGGGCTTAGATGGGGAATCGCTGAATTTTGGACTCGGCTGGTAACAAAATGTTCCAAACACACCCCATGCACAGCTCCACCGGGGAAGGTGCCAGAAACGAGTTCTGTTGGTAGTTTTTACACTACCCCGGTAGGCAGCTGAAAGGCACCACAAAACTTCTTCTACCTGCTTTCTGGGCTTAGATGGGGAACGGCTGAATTTTGGACTCGGCTGGTGACAAAATGTTCCAAACACACCCCATGCACACCTCCACCGGGGAAGGTGCCAGAAAGGAGTTCTGTTGGTAGTTTTTACAGTACCCTGGTAGGCAAGAGAAAGGCACCACAAAACTTGTTCTACCTGCTTTCTGGGCTGAGATGGAGAATCGCTGAATTTTGGACTCGGCTGGTGACAAAATGTTCCAAACACACCCCATGCACAACTCCACCGGGGAAGGTGCCAGAAACGAGTTCTGTTGGTAGTTTTTACAGTACCCCGGTAGGCAGCTGAAAGGCACCACAAAACTTGTTCTACCTGCTTTCTGGGCTGAGATGGGGAACGGCTGAATTTTGGACTCGGCTGGTGACAAAATGTTCCAAACACACCCCATGCACACCTCCACCGGGGAAGGTGCCAGAAACGAGTTCTGTTGGTAGTTTTTACACTACCCCGGTAGGCAGCTGAAAGGCACCACAAAACTTGTTGTACCTGCTTTCTGGGCTGAGATGGGGATCAGCTGAAGTTTGGACTCGGCTGCTGACAAAATGTTCCAAACACACCCCATGCACAACTCCACCGGGGAAGGGGCCAGAAACGAGTTCTGTTGGTAGTTTTTACACTACCCCGGTAGGCAAGAGAAAGGCACCACAAAAGTTTTTCTACCTGCTTTCTGGGCTGAGATGGGGAACAGCTGAGTTTTGGACTCGGCTGGTGAAAAAATGTTCCAAACACACCCCATGCACAACTCCACCGGGAAAGGTGCCAGAAACGAGTTCTGTTGGTAGTTTTTACACTACCCCGGTAGGCAGCTGAAAGGCACCACAAAACTTGTTCTACCTTCTTTCTGGGCTGAGATGGGGAACAGCTGAGTTTTGGACTCGGCTGCTGACAAAATGTTCCAAACACACCCCATGCACAGCTCCACCGGGGAAGGTGCCAGAAACGAGTTCTGTTGGTAGTTTTTACAGTACCCTGGTAGGCAAGAGAAAGGCATCACAAAACTTGTTCTACCTGCTTTCTGGGCTGAGATGGGGAACAGCTGAATTTTGGACTCGGCTGGTGACAAAATGTTCCAAACACACCCCATGCACAGCTCCACCGCCAAAGGTGCCAGAAACGAGTTCTGTTGGTAGTTTTTACACTACCCCGGTAGGCACCTGAAAGGCACCACAAAACTTGTTCTACCTGCTTTCTGGGCTGAGATGGGGAATCGCTGAATTTTGGACTCGGCTGGTGAAAAAATGTTCCAAACACACCCCATGCACAACTCCTCCGGGGAAGGTGCCAGAAACGAGTTCTGTTGGTAGTTTTTACACTACCCCGGTAGGCAGCTGAAAGGCACCACAAAACTTGTTCTACCTGCTTTCTGGGCTGAGATGGGGAACGGCTGAATTTTGGACTCGGCTGGTGACAAAATGTTCCAAACACACCCCATGCACAACTCCACCGGGGAAGGTGCCAGAAACGAGTTCTGTTGGTAGTTTTTACAGTACCCCGGTAGGCAGCTGAAAGGCACCACAAAAGTTTTTCTACCTGCTTTCTGGGCTGAGATGGGAAACAGCTGAATTTTGGACTGGGCTGGTGACAAAATGTTCCAAACACACCCCATGCACAACTCCACCGGGGAAGGTGCCAGAAACGAGTTCTGTTGGTAGTTTTTACAGTACCCTGGTAGGCAAGAGAAAGGCACCACAAAACTTGTTCTACCTGCTTTCTGGGCTGAGGTGGAGAATCGCTGAATTTTGGACTCGGCTGGTGACAAAATGTTCCAAACACACCCCATGCACACCTCCACCGGGGAAGGTGCCAGAAACGAGTTCTGTTGGTAGTTTTTACACTACCCCGGTAGGCAGCTGAAAGGCACCACAAAACTTGTTCTACCTGCTTTCTGGGCTGAGATGGGGAACGGCTGAATTTTGGACTCGGCTGGTGACAAAATGTTCCAAACACACCCCATGCACAACTCCACCGGGGAAGGTGCCAGAAACGAGTTCTGTTGGTAGTTTTTACACTACCCCGGTAGGCAGCTGAAAGGCACCACAAAACTTGTTGTACCTGCTTTCTGGGCTGAGATGGGGATCAGCTGAAGTTTGGACTCGGCTGCTGACAAAATGTTCCAAACACACCCCATGCACAACTCCACCGGGGAAGGTGCGAGAAAGGAGTTCTGTTGGTAGTTTTTACACTACCCCGGTAGGCAGCTGAAAGGCACCACAAAACTTGTTCTACCTGCTTTATGGGCTTAGATGGGGAATCGCTGAATTTTGGACTCGGCTGGTAACAAAATGTTCCAAACACACCCCATGCACAGCTCCACCGGGGAAGGTGCCAGAAACGAGTTCTGTTGGTAGTTTTTACAGTACCCCGGTAGGCAGCTGAAAGGCACCACAAAACTTGTTCTACCTGCTTTCTGGGCTGAGATGGGGAATCGCTGAATTTTGGACTCGGCTGCTGACAAAATGTTCCAAACACACCCCATGCACAACTCCACCGGGGAAGGTGCCAGAAACGAGTTCTGTTGGTAGTTTTTACAGTACCCTGGTAGGCAAGAGAAAGGCACCACAAAACTTGTTCTACCTGCTTTCTGGGCTGAGATGGGGAACAGCTGAATTTTGGACTCGGCTGGTGACAAAATGTTCCAAACACACCCCATGCACAACTCCACCGGGAAAGGTGCCAGAAACGAGTTCTGTTGGTAGTTTTTACACTACCCCGGTAGGCAGCTGAAAGGCATTACAAAACTTGTTCTACCTGCTTTCTGGGCTGAGATGGGGAACAGCTGAATTTTGGACTCGGCTGGTGACAAAATGTTCCAAACACACCCCATGCACACCTCCACCGGGGAAGGTGCCAGAAACGAGTTCTGTTGGTAGTTTTTACACTACCCCGGTAGGCAGCTGAAAGGCACCACAAAAGTTTTTCTACCTGCTTTATGGGCTTAGATGGGGAATCGCTGAATTTTGGACTCGGCTGGTAACAAAATGTTCCAAACACACCCCATGCACAGCTCCACCGGGGAAGGTGCCAGAAACGAGTTCTGTTGGTAGTTTTTACAGTACCCTGGTAGGCAAGAGAAAGGCACCACAAAACTTGTTCTACCTGCTTTCTGGGCTGAGGTGGAGAATCGCTGAATTTTGGACTCGGCTGGTGACAAAATGTTCCAAACACACCCCATGCACACCTCCACCGGGGAAGGTGCCAGAAACGAGTTCTGTTGGTAGTTTTTACACTACCCCGGTAGGCAGCTGAAAGGCACCACAAAACTTGTTCTACCTGCTTTCTGGGCTGAGATGGGGAACGGCTGAATTTTGGACTCGGCTGGTGACAAAATGTTCCAAACACACCCCATGCACAACTCCACCGGGGAAGGTGCCAGAAACGAGTTCTGTTGGTAGTTTTTACACTACCCCGGTAGGCAGCTGAAAGGCACCACAAAACTTGTTGTACCTGCTTTCTGGGCTGAGATGGGGATCAGCTGAAGTTTGGACTCGGCTGCTGACAAAATGTTCCAAACACACCCCATGCACAACTCCACCGGGGAAGGTGCGAGAAAGGAGTTCTGTTGGTAGTTTTTACACTACCCCGGTAGGCAGCTGAAAGGCACCACAAAACTTGTTCTACCTGCTTTATGGGCTTAGATGGGGAATCGCTGAATTTTGGACTCGGCTGGTAACAAAATGTTCCAAACACACCCCATGCACAGCTCCACCGGGGAAGGTGCCAGAAACGAGTTCTGTTGGTAGTTTTTACAGTACCCCGGTAGGCAGCTGAAAGGCACCACAAAACTTGTTCTACCTGCTTTCTGGGCTGAGATGGGGAATCGCTGAATTTTGGACTCGGCTGCTGACAAAATGTTCCAAACACACCCCATGCACAACTCCACCGGGGAAGGTGCCAGAAACGAGTTCTGTTGGTAGTTTTTACAGTACCCTGGTAGGCAAGAGAAAGGCACCACAAAACTTGTTCTACCTGCTTTCTGGGCTGAGATGGGGAACAGCTGAATTTTGGACTCGGCTGGTGACAAAATGTTCCAAACACACCCCATGCACAACTCCACCGGGAAAGGTGCCAGAAACGAGTTCTGTTGGTAGTTTTTACACTACCCCGGTAGGCAGCTGAAAGGCATTACAAAACTTGTTCTACCTGCTTTCTGGGCTGAGATGGGGAACAGCTGAATTTTGGACTCGGCTGGTGACAAAATGTTCCAAACACACCCCATGCACACCTCCACCGGGGAAGGTGCCAGAAACGAGTTCTGTTGGTAGTTTTTACACTACCCCGGTAGGCAGCTGAAAGGCACCACAAAAGTTTTTCTACCTGCTTTATGGGCTTAGATGGGGAATCGCTGAATTTTGGACTCGGCTGGTAACAAAATGTTCCAAACACACCCCATGCACAGCTCCACCGGGGAAGGTGCCAGAAACGAGTTCTGTTGGTAGTTTTTTACACTACCCCCGGTAGGCAAGCTGAAAGGCACCACAAAACTTGTTCTACCTGCTTTCTGGGCTGAGATGGGGAATCGCTGAATTTTGGACTCGGCTGGTGACAAAATGTTCCAAACACACCCCATGCACAACTCCACCGGGGAAGGTGCCAGAAACGAGTTCTGTTGGTAGTTTTTACAGTACCCCGGTAGGCAGCTGAAAGGCACCGCAAAACTTGTTCTACCTGCTTTCTGGGCTGAGATGGGGAACGGCTGAATTTTGGACTCGGCTGGTAACAAAATGTTCCAAACACACCCCATGCACAACTCCACCGGGGAAGGTGCCAGAAACGAGTTCTGTTGGTAGTTTTTACAGTACCCTGGTAGGCAAGAGAAAGGCACCACAAAACTTGTTCTACCTGCTTTCTCGGCTGAGATGGAGAATCGCTGAATTTTGGACTCGGCTGGTGAAAAAATGTTCCAAACACACCCCATGCACAACTCCACCGGGAAAGGTGCCAGAAAGGAGTTCTGTTGGTAGTTTTTACACTACCCCGGTAGGCAGCTGAAAGGCACCACAAAACTTGTTCTACCTGCTTTCTGGGCTGAGATGGGGATCAGCTGAATTTTGGACTCGGCTGCTGACAAAATGTTCCAAACAC
Source organism: Falco biarmicus (assembly GCF_023638135.1). Taxonomy (NCBI): domain Eukaryota; kingdom Metazoa; phylum Chordata; class Aves; order Falconiformes; family Falconidae; genus Falco; species Falco biarmicus. The sequence continues at coordinate 1,668 of NW_026611995.1, read as the reverse complement.
ACCCCATGCACAGCTCCACCGCCAAAGGTGCCAGAAACGAGTTCTGTTGGTAGTTTTTACACTACCCCGGTAGGCAGCTGAAAGGCACCACAAAACTTGTTCTACCTGCTTTCTAGGCTGAGATGGGGAATCGCTGAATTTTGGACTCGGCTGCTGACAAAATGTTCCAAACACACCCCATGCACAACTCTTCCGGGGAAGGTGCCAGAAACGAGTTCTGTTGGTAGTTTTTACACTACCCCGGTAGGCAGCTGAAAGGCACCACAAAACTTGTTCTACCTGCTTTCTGGGCTGAGATGGGGAACGGCTGAATTTTGGACTCGGCTGGTGACAAAATGTTCCAAACACACCCCATGCACAACTCCACCGGGGAAGGTGCCAGAAACGAGTTCTGTTGGTAGTTTTTACAGTACCCCGGTAGGCAGCTGAAAGGCACCACAAAAGTTTTTCTACCTGCTTTCTGGGCTGAGATGGGAAACAGCTGAATTTTGGACTGGGCTGGTGACAAAATGTTCCAAACACACCCCATGCACAACTCCACCGGGGAAGGTGCGAGAAAGGAGTTCTGTTGGTAGTTTTTACAGTACCCTGGTAGGCAAGAGAAAGGCACCACAAAAACTTGTTCTACCTGCTTTCTGGGCTGAGGTGGAGAATCGCTGAATTTTGGACTCGGCTGGTGACAAAATGTTCCAAACACACCCCATGCACACCTCCACCGGGGAAGGGGCCGAGAAACGAGTTCTGTTGGTAGTTTTTACACTACCCCCCGGTAGGCAGCTGAAAGGCACCACAAAACTTGTTCTACCTGCTTTCTGGGCTGAGATGGGGAACGGCTGAATTTTGGACTCGGCTGGTGACAAAATGTTCCAAACACACCCCATGCACAACTCCACCGAGGAAGGTGCCAGAAACGAGTTGCTGTTGGTAGTTTTTACACTACCCCCCCGGTAGGCAGCTGAAAGGCACCACAAAACTTGTTCTACCCTGCTTTCTGGGCTGAGATGGGGATCAGCTGAAGTTTGGACTCGGCTGCTGACAAAATGTTCCAAACACACCCCATGCACAACTCCACCCGGGGAAGGTGCGAGAAAGGAGTTCTGTTGGTAGTTTTTACACTACCCCCCGGTAGGCAGCTGAAAGGCACCACAAAAGTTTTTCTACCTGCTTTATGGGCTTAGATGGGGAATCGCTGAATTTTGGACTCGGCTGGTAACAAAATGTTCCAAACACACCCCATGCACAGCTCCACCGGGGAAGGTGCCAGAAACGAGTTCTGTTGGTAGTTTTTACACTACCCCCGGTAGGCAGCTGAAAGGCACCACAAAACTTCTTCTACCTGCTTTCTGGGCTTAGATGGGGAACGGCTGAATTTTGGACTCGGCTGGTGACAAAATGTTCCAAACACACCCCATGCACAACTCCACCGGGAAAGGTGCCAGAAACGAGTTCTGTTGGTAGTTTTTACAGTACCCTGGTAGGCAAGAGAAAGGCACCACAAAACTTGTTCTACCTGCTTTCTGGGCTGAGATGGAGAATCGCTGAATTTTGGACTCGGCTGGTGAAAAAATGTTCCAAACACACCCCATGCACAACTCCACCGGGGAAGGTGCCAGAAACGAGTTCTGTTGGTAGTTTTTACACCTACCCCGGTAGGCAGCTGAAAGGCAC